>NW_028274821.1:57312832-57615863 GCF_037043125.1 Eumetopias jubatus
ACTTGACTCCCAGGTTGCCCTCTCGGGTGCGGGGGCGGGGCTGCCCCAGGCTCCCGGTAATCACTACCTCCATCAACAAGCAGTCAGCTTACCAGGCATCTGGGGGATCCAGGCATGACAGGGCCCATGGCAGGCAGCCTGCTGGGGATGCCCCAGCCTGGACAGCATATTGTGCATAGCAGGTGCACAACAAACGTATGTTAAGAGAACTGAGCTCCACCCGCCCTGAGTGGAGAGAAATGGGTTGTCAGAGAAGATGACTATGCCTGTGGGTGGGGCAAGGGAGCATGTTTTGGGAATCCCAGGAATTCACGTCTCCAAGATCCTGAGCCCTGAGGTGAACAGCTGGGGCATGGCACAGAGCCCGAACTCCAATCCTGCTCCTGTTCCAGACTGTTTACTCCCTCCCTGCCTGCTTCCATCCACAACCCTGGCCTCCAAGTAGCCTCCCACTTGCTTTGCAAATCAGTAGCAGCAACTGTGGAGTCCGGGGCGGGGGAGGAGGGGTGTGGTGGTCGGAAGCACCCCCAGTCCCTAGCCACCACATCCTTTTTACGCCCTCATTAGTCTGGGCACGAGCACCCCCTGCTGATGACCTAACCTCACTTCTTTGACCTGAGTCCACTGGAGGCACCCCTCCTCAGACACCCCACAAGAGATTGGCAGGACCAGCCTTAGCCCCAGGGTGCTTGTCCGAATGGAGACACATCGCTCCGTCCTGCCCAGCCTGCACACCTTCATGTGCCTTCCAAGTTTTCTTTTCCACATCACCTGCGCAGCTCCCTTTCTTGTGTTGTTGACTTTAGTGTGTCTATTTGCTCTGGCTAAGCCTACAGCCCCAGGATGAAAACTCTGAACTCCGGGAAGTGTGAAACTGACAGACAGCAAGCTGGGGGTGGGGACGAAGGTGAGGGTGAGAGGAGCTGGACGACAAGAGAGAGTGAGCTGTGAGCTGGTCTAGGGGCACTGCTGTTCCCCTCCAGCAGGCAAGCAGGGCTGGGAGGTGCAGGGATGGGTAGATAGACTTTCCCAGCCTCACCAAGGGCAGGTCCTAGCCTGTAGCGTTAATTGGTTTTGAAGCTCAGCCCCAGAACTCCAACACCTCACTTCCCCAGGAGGTTTGACCACCCCTTGTAGGGCAGAGTGCAGGTCCCCTAGAGGTTGTTACCTGGCTTCACCCCCTAGTCCTATAGCTGAACCACACAGGGAATGCCACCCTTTCCCTTGTGAAGCCCCAGGACCAAACCTTTCAAACTTTTCCAACCCCTCCGTGAGAATCTGTCACCCAACTGCCTCGAGAGGTGGCCCTACAGGGATTACTGCCCTTACGATGAGAAAGTTGAGCCCCAGAGAGGGCAAAGGGACCTCCCCAAAGGCACTACGAGAAAACTTGGAGAAGAACCCCAGCTTCCCAGTGGCTAGCCCAGGCTCTTTGTCCCACTTGAAGCATCTCTCAGATCATGGAGCATGATGGGAAGGCGGCCCCAGGCCCCAGGCGCTAGGGCAGGGGCCAGCACACCCAGACGTGGATATGCATGCATACTGCATGCCAGCACACACAGTGCCACCCAAACCAGAGACATGGGCAACCCGGCGCTGATATGCTTTCCTCATATCCCAACAGAGCAGACGCCACTCAGACCCTCTGTCCTTCCTGCCTGCAGAGAGGATGGGAGACACTCACTGCTCCTGACCTACCTGTGTGGCATGTGGGGTGTGCATGTCCTCTCGGGGTTAGGATGGGGGAGCTACCCTGGCCTGCAGCCAGGGGCTTAAGGGATAAGCTTAGGGAAAACCACTTCTGTCACCATGGGCTTAGAATGCCCGGCCCTGCCAGCTGGTCCAGCCAAGCCCTCCTTGGCGAGGATCAGCTGTCATTGGAGAACCCTCTCACCTGCCACTCACCCTGGCCTCCTTTGGTGGCTCACCAGGCTCTGAAGCTGCGTTTGTCTTTCAGTGAGACACCTGCACTCATGCACATGTGTTCTGGGGAGAGCTGTGGACTCACATCACCCCTGCCTTATACTGCGCCCACCCTCTACACCTATGGCCCACATCTTTGCCCAGCTCCCGTGGCTGTGTGCCCAGGGACTTACCAGCCTGTGTATGTAATCAGACATGGGCGCACATCTCCGACTCAAGCATGTCACATAACATATTCCCTACACACATGAGCACACAGGTGCTCCATTCTATACACCCCCTGCCCCTTCCTGGACCTGGGTCATGTGAGGGTGAGGGATGAGTCACCTGCCAACCTGTGGGACCTGCTGAGCCAGCAGGATGGGAAGCCCCAAACTGACAGATGTGGCCTCAGGGGACCAACACCCTGCGTGGGGTCCACCCTGCCACCAGCCTCCAGCAACCCCCAGTCCTCCACTTCCACAGAAAGACACCTCTATTCCTTTCAAATTTCAATTTTATGTATCCAGATAATATATATAATTTTTTATATATGTATCTGCAGCTGAGCTGTCTGTCACTGTGCCTCAAAGGCTACCACCGAACTTCTGCCATACAGATGACCTGTGGGAAAAACCAAGATGGTAGCAGGACCTACTGTCTCTCCTCTCCCCTGTCCAAACCAAGCCTTCTATCTACGCCCCTCCATGGAAACCCTCCCTGTCGGTGATCATTCACACCTCTCGCTCCTCTTAGCTTTGCATACACTTGAGCCAAGAGCCCCAGTCTGGGCCTGGGCAGTCTCATTGCCCTCTCCCACCTGTATATTCCTTTTTTTTTTTTAAGATTTTATTTATTTGAGAGAGAGAGATAGAGCACAAGCAGAGGGAGGGGAAGGGGGAGAGGCAGAGGGAGAGGGAGAAACAGGCTCCTTGCTGAGCTGGGAGCCCGATGCGGGACTCGATCCCAGGACCCTGAGATCATGACCTGAGCCGAAGGCAGATGCTTTACCATCTGAGCCACCCAGGCGCCCCCCGCCTATGTATTCCTGCTCAGGGGTCTGTGCCTAAGAATGTGAGCTCCCTGAGGATGGAGGCACAGTCCACAAACAGAGAACTGGGAGGCCAGGGCAGCCCAGGTGAATGTATCAGCCAATAAATGGAGGAAGCCGGTAAAGCCCAACTACCCTGGCTCCTCATAATCTGTTACCACCAACTCAAGTCCTGCTGGGTCTGAAGACTGTCCTCAAGCTCCTACTATATTCCAGGCATGTCTATAAATATATGGTCAACTTTGTGTGTGCATTAAGATAAAAAAATCACTCTAGGTCTCATGATCTTCCTAGTCTGAAAATGTGACTTCTAATCGTTGAGGTATAGCCTCTGAAGACTCCTGGGTTCAAATCCCAGCTCTGCTGCTTGCCGGTTATTTAGTCTCTCTGTGCCTCAGCTACCTCATCTACCTACATGACATCACTGAACAAGAAGCTGGGAAGACGTGAGTAGTAGAACACCGTTATACAGTTTCTCCACCTTAAAGATGCGATTCATGTAAATAGGGGCGTCTGACTGCCTCAGTCAGTGGAACATTCGACTCTTGATCTCAGGGTCATGAATTCGAGCCCCACGTTGAGTGTAAAGATTATTTAAAAATAAATAGGTAAAGGGGCGCCTGGGTGGCTCAGTTGGTTGTGTCTGACTTTGGCTCAGGTCGCGATCTCAGAGTCCTGGAATCGAGTCCCACATAAGGGCTCTGTGCTCAGCTTGGAGTCTGCTTGGCCCTCTCCCTCGGCCCCTCACCCTGCTTGAGCTCTCTCTGTCTCTCTCTCAAATAAATAAATAAAATCCTTTAAATAAACAAGTAAATACAGTTTTTTTTTTAAAGATTTTATTTATTTATTTGAGAGAGAGAGAATGAGAGACACAGAGCACGAGAGGGAAGAGGGTCAGAGGGAGAAGCAGACTCCCTGCTGAGCAAGGAGCCCGATGCGGGACTCGATCCTGGAACTCCAGGATCATGACCTGAGCTGAAGGCAGTCGCTTAACCAACTGAGCCACCCAGGCGCCCAAGTAAATACAGTTTTAAAAAAGGTACAATTGTTGTAAGTGACTTCAAGAGCATACACAATAGTAAAATGCAATAACAATTAGAAAGTGCTGTGTTTATTACCTTTGTTTTAAGTAATTACATAATTAGGGGCTCCTGGCTGGCTCAGTCATAAGAGCATGCAACTCTTGATCTCCGTCTTGTGAGTTCCAGTCCCATATTGGGTGTACAGATTACTTAAAAATAAAATCTTAAGGGGCACCTGGGTGGCTCAGTTGGTTAAGCATCTGACTCTTTTTTGTTTTTTTAAGATTTATTTATTTATTTGACAGAGAGAGACACAGCAAGAGAAGGAACACAAGCAGGGGGAGTGGGAGAGGGAGAAGCAGGCTTCCCGCTGAGCAGGGAGCCCGATGCGGGGCTCGATCCCAGGACCCTGGGATCATGACCTGAGTGGAAGGCAGACACTTAACGACCGAGCCACCCAGGCGCCCCAAGCATCTGACTCTTGATTTCGGCACAGGTCATGATCTCAGGGTCCTGGGATCGAGCTCCCCCTCCACGTTGGGCTCCATGCTCAGCAGGGCGTCTCCTTGAGATCCTCCCTCTCCCTCTCCCTCTGCCCACTCCCTGCTCATGCTCATGCACTCTCTCTCTCTCAAATAAATATCTTTAAAAAATAATAAAATCTTAAAAATAAATAATTTCTATAATTTAATTTTTTAATAATAGCTGTGTTTAGTAAGCAGTTTGTAAAAATTCCTGAAAACGTACCAGTTGGCTCTTGTGAGCCTATTGGGATGGCTCCAGAACCTCTGCCTCTACCATCCCCCACAGCCTCCCCGGCAAAGCCCAACTGGCCCTTCTAGACTTGGTCCCCTACCTCTGCCCTGACCTTTCCTGGGCTGGATGTAGGGCTTCCTCTGGGTTCCCACCGCCACGTGTACCTCTCTCTTTCATAGCCAGTGAAGGCTAAGCTACCTCACTTACTTTCTGGCTTGTTTTCCCTCTGGGTGGGGGAGGAGGGAATGAGCACAAGGATCAACACTCCTGTTCACCTCTGAATCCCTAGGGCTTAGAAAATGCCTGGCAGATAGAAGGCACTAATGAATATTCATGGGATGAAACAAGGAGGGGTTGAGGAGCCTTGCAGAGGGACACTGGGGGAAAGAGACAGGATTAGGGAAGTGGGGGTCTGATGAGAGGGGCTTCATCCAGGGGCTCAGAATGTCTGGGAAGGGAGGGTGAGAATGTTCCCTAGTTGTCGTGGGAGCTTTCAGGTGAGGATGCCTGATCAGGCTGCTTGCATGCAAAAGCACTACTCTGCCCCCAAAACGTCCAGGCTCCCCCATCTCTCCCCCACTCAGCCCAAATTTCGGCTGAGTTTTCTCTCAGCTCCCAGGACTTCAGAAGTAACTTGTAACAGAGACTCCCTGGTCTTCGATGACCACGTAAGGGGACACTGTGTCTCTGGTAGGCAAGGCCCAAGAAAACTCTCCCCGTTTCACTGAGGAACAACTGAGATCCAGGGCTGGCAGGTGTCTGACCCAAGCCCTAGACGTCCCAGGGCTTCCTCTTCAGCTATGAATTCCCCAAACCCTGCCTAAGGGCTACAGGCTATGTTACCCTGCTCATCCCGTCCCCCTCCCCTGCCTACTAACAAGACAGTCTTCTCTCCCATGGAGGGGCTAGGTACTACAGCTCTTCCCCTCCCTTCTGGGAAGCAGCTTAATTAAAGAGGCACCTCATGCTCCTTGATCCACCATCACCTGCCCCTCCTACAGTCTAACCTGAATCCCTGCTGCTTTCATGACATCACCTTTCCTTCCCAGAAAGGGCCCTTGGCTCCCACCCTAGAAGTGACCTCACTAAAGGACTCTTCTCCACCCCGGAGCCCCATGGTAGAGCCAGGGCCTACCCCAACCCAGCTGCTGTCTCTGCAGTTCCTGAAGGCCGTCACCAAGAAAGGGCAGCCGGCCTGCTGGAGCCACCTCTCCCATCCTTGACCTTGGCCTGGGATACACCTCATCTACCCCCCTCTCCACAACACATGCACACACCCCATCCTGGAGCCCAGGCTCTACTGTCCACCTGTCCAGACTCGCCCGTCGTCCTGCTGGCTGACACACCCAAACCAGTGAGTCCCCAGTGGTAGAATGTCTCACTCAGGTCAGAGAGAGGAACAGAAAGAGGGAGCCTGAGGGAGCAACTTCCCATCATGCCCATGGCTGACACCCCTTTCTCAGCTTAGGAAGCTCCATGAAGGACCCCAGGGCCCAGGTCACTAAACGCCCCAGTTTTATGAGCAAAGTGAAGCCGTGGGAAGGACCCGAGAGGTGGGCCCTGAGAGCCAGCCCAAGGCCTCAGGGGTGCTAGTGGCAGAGAGCTAGGGCTCGATCCAGGGCTGGACCCCATGCACAGTCCCCCATCCTTGCCTCCTTGCCGCAGACTCACAGGGTTCCTCTGAGGAAGCTAGGTGCCAGAGGTGTCACAGAAGGGTCCCAACTCAGGTCGAGGACAACCTTGCCCAGCAGAGTTTTGAGAGGCTGGACACCTGTGAAATCACTCCAGGCTCTGTGCTAAAGGGAGGAAAACAGGTCACTCCGTAATCAGGGTTTCTTTCTTTTCTTTCTTTCTTTCTTTCTTTTTTAATTTATTTATTTGTCAGAGAGAGAGAGAGAAAGCATAGCAGGGGAAGCAGCAGGCAGAGGGAGAAGCAGGCTCCCTGCTGAGCAAGGAGCCCGATGTGGGACTCGATCCCAGGACCCTGGGATCATGACCTGAGCTGAAGGCAGATGCTTAACCAACTGAGCCACCCAGGCATCCCTCTTTCTTTCTTTTTTAAGATTTTATTTATTTGACACAGAGAGAGACAGCGAGAGAGGGAATATAAGCAGGGGGAGTGGGAGAGGGAGAAGCAGGCTTCCCACGGAGCAGGGAGCCCGATGCGGGGCTCGATCCCAGGACCCCGGGATCATGACCTGAGCCGAAGGCAGATGCTTAAAGACTGAGCCACCCAGGCGCCCCGTAATCAGGGTCTCTTACCAGGGGCGTACTAAACGGGGACGGGATGGAAGCAGCACTACCTGGGGACAAGCAGGGAGGGTGTAGTTGCAGCAGAGAATTTAAAAACAGTAAAACTGAGTAAAAGTCATCCTGCTTCTTTTCATTACCATCGATAGTAGTTCTAAACTATGTCAGTAATAAAATATTTCTCCCAGATGGGGGGGAACCACTCCCACTGCCCCCCTCCCACTGTTCCTAACTACAAATTCACCCCCAAATTCTGGCCTATCAAATCCACATTATTTCTTTGATCACAAGACAATTTCACCTCCTTTGGAGAATTTATGGGTCCTTTTAGGACATCTTTTTTCTGATGTCTACTTCTATGCCTATTAGAAATATTAACAAATTCTTGGGCGCCTGGGTGGCTCAGATGGTTAAGCGTCTGCCGTCGGCTCAGGTCATGATCCCAGGGTCCTGGGATCAAGTCCTGCATCTGGCTCCCTGCTCCTTGGGAGCCTGCTTCTCCCTCTGCTTCTCTCTCTCTCTCTCTCTCTCTCCCTCTGTCTCTCATGAATAAATAAATAAAATCTTTTTTAAAAAAAAGAAATATTAACCAATTCTTTCAAGAGTACTTGATTTATTTGTTATTCATTCCTTCATCAACAGCAGCCATGGAAGCCCCACCAGGGGTGAGGTGCCTGATGTGCAATGGAGAGCTCGTCGCAGTCCCAGAGCTGGAGGGCTTACAAGGCACGTAGGCAAGATGGTGAGTAAAATAAGGTACAATGCAGATATCAGAGGTAGTAAGCACAGAAGCCTGTGGGAGCTGAGAGGAGGACCAAACCTAGTTCAGGGTGGCATCAGGGAAGGCTTCATGGAGGAAGGGACATCTACTTCAACAGCTGAGAGGTGAGGAGTTAGCTAGGCAAGGAAGTGTGGCACAGAAAGGAGCGTTTTCCCCAGAAGAAGAGACAACTCATGCAAAGGCCCAGAAGGAGCCTGAGTAATGCCAACAGCGAAATTCTGTGTGGCCGGATAGGGCGGGAGCATGGTGAGGAC
The DNA here is from genome assembly GCF_037043125.1 of Eumetopias jubatus. NCBI lineage: Eukaryota > Metazoa > Chordata > Mammalia > Carnivora > Otariidae > Eumetopias > Eumetopias jubatus. Next base: position 57,320,849 of record NW_028274821.1, read on the forward strand.
AGCAGTTGGCCTGAGCCAGATCGTGAACCGTCTTGTATTTACTTGCTTCTGAGAGTGATGGGGAGCCACTGAAGGCCTGTAAACAGGGAATGGCAGGGTAGACCAGAGTATTAGAAAGCTCATTGTGCCGTAGCTGAGAAGGCATGACTTTGGGTGGAAAGATCAAGAGTGGAACAGAGAAACTTGGTCAGGAGGCAGCTGCCTGATGAAGGCAGGAAGCCGTGCCTGGCACAAGGAGAGTAGCATCAGGGATGGGAAAGGGTTCGGGCTGTCTGCAAGCATGCTGGGGAGTGAAGGACTGTGGGAGTCAGAGGGGGAGGAGCGGGTTTAGTGCATAATCAGGTCTTGTTTTCGTATTTCTGATAAGAATTGCTCAAATTCACATTGCTTCTTCAATGTGTCCTCACGTGAGTGAGGGTTTTTGGTTCTGCAGATCAAGGCCGCCCCCCAAACACTCTTTCTGTAAGAAGGGATTACTCCGAAGAATTAAAATGAAAATTAGTGAACGGGCCCCGACTGGCTCATTTGGTGGAGCATGCCACTCTTGATCTCGGGGTTGTGAGTTCCAGCCTCATGGTGGGTGTAGAGATTACTTAAAAATGAAATCTTTAAAAAAAGAAATTAGTGAGAGATGTGGCCAAAAAAATTACATTTCATTAACTCCATCACACTTTACCAGTCATTCACTCATTCAGGCCTGCTACTGAGAAATAGACAAGAAGCCTGGACCCCTAGGATCGAAAAGTAAAACAGGGCTATAAAGTACTGACACTTTCATATAAAACATTATTCTTGCCTCTTTGCTGTTGTTGTTTTTAAAGATTTTATTTATTTGAGAAACAGAGAGAGAGAGAGAGAGTGCACACACACGCACACTGTGGGGGGGCGGGGGGGCAGGGGAGCCGAGGGACAGGGAGAAGCAGACTCCCCGCCGAGCAGGGAGCCCGATGTGGGGCTCAATCCCAGCACCCTAGGATCATGACCTGAGCCGAAGGCAGCCGCTCAACCGACTGAGCCATCCAGGCGCCCCTTGTTATTTTTACAAGTGCATAGGTTGTATTATCAAAGTGATAATGACCATCAAAGATAGGTGAAAACTACAGGAAATAAAAAGAAATTGCTCACAATTCAGAAACCACACAACACCTATTAATGCTTTTGCTCCTTTTCACGCTTTGATCTTTCTGAGTACTCTGTTGACATAATTGAAAACAGTTCCACGTAAGCCTGTCCGTATGATGCCCTTTTCACTGAATGCCATGATTATAGAACAGTGAACTCTTCAGGACCATGATTTCAATAACTAAGAGTCAAACCATACTTTATTTCATCTGTCTTTTCAACTTTTAAATTTTGTATTTCTTTTTCATTCATAAATATATGTTAGTATTTCAATGTTTCAGTGGTATAAATAGGATTGCAATGAAGATCTTTGGGCAAAGGCTTTGTCTCCATCTCCAATTATTTTCCCAGGGATGAAATATATGGGACAAAGGATATAGGAAACATCCAGCTTTGTTTTAACCCCTTAGTATTTATCTCTTAAAACCATCAGTTTGGGGGCACGTGGCTGGCGCAGTTGGTTGAGTGACCAACTCTTGGTTTCGGCTCAGGTCATCGTCTCAGGGTCTTGTGACTGAGCCCCATGTTGGGCTCCATGCCCAGGGCGGAGTCTGCTTAACTCTCCCTCTGCCCCTCCCCTGCTCTCTCTCTCTCTCTCTCTCTCTCTCTCAAATAAATAAGTCTTAAAAACACACACACACATCAATTTTATGGTATAAGGTGAGGATCTAGTTCTTGTTTTCCAGAGATGAGAAAGGATCTTCTTCAGGTCCCCCCCGGCCCCCTCACCTTAGCCCCCAGCTTCTACCTCCCTCAGAGAGCAGAAAAATGAAATCGAGAGGCAACATTACAAGCTGCAATTCTCTTTGCCCTAATTACAAGGAAGTGTTTTTTCCTTGTTCTGTGAGTAACTGACTTTCTCTAAGTGTCCTCACTTTCTGATGAGTAACTGGAAATGTGCTTCTCTGCTTGAACTTTGTCAAAAGAGCTTGTGCCAAATCAGCTAAAAGCCCTTGAAGTGCCCAAAAGTAAATAAAGTGAAAAGGGAGACCAAAACATGACAGAGAATGAACGTTAATATGTGTACAGCTCTGACCACAGTGTCTGGCCCTGTTAAGTACTCAATAAATAGTATTTATTCACTCAGCAGATATCCACTGAGCCCCTACGAGAAGCCAGGCACTGTGCCAGGCTCTGGGGACTGGCAGCAGCCTACACAGACCCCGTCCCTGCCTTCCCAGCGTGTCCTGTCTGGCGGCCAAGATGGCCTTACACACGTGATTATACAAAAAAGCAGTTGATCATAAGTGTGACGTGTCGAGGTCCTGGGGGGCCATGAGAGTGTATCATAAGGGGATAGGTAATAGTCTGAGGGGGCATCGGGGAATTCTAAAAAGGGAAATAATAATCAATTTAATAAATGGAGATTTTAGGTCCAGGCTGGGTGGAAGCATAGCCAGATGTCATGGGTGCGGGGAGAGAAGAGTGCATAGGTTGGCAAGCCTGGCAAGCCTCTGACAGTACTCTTCCGGTCCCCTGGGGGTAGTAAGTGCCAGACCCCGGGGTCCGGCCTCTCCCGGGGTGAAAGCCGAGTGCCAGGGCGCAGCACGCGGGAAGCAGCGTGGCAATCCCAGGTCGGGAAGCCTGGAGGAGGCCGGAGGCCGGAAAGGCCGGGGCGAAGGCTCCGAGGCGCGCACGTTGAGGATGTCTACACCAGAGGGGAACCACTTCTGGGGACCTAAAAGAGAGAAGGAGGATGCTGATGATAGCGACAGGGGGGAGGCAGAGATGGGCCGTGCTGGGGAACCAACAGAGGGGACAAGGGGGACTGATGACAGTCCAGAGGCCTGACAGGTGATGCGCACTGGGACAGGTGGTGAGGAGTGTGGTGACAAGGATGACAGGAACAGGTGGTGACCTCAAGGTGACAGGTGAGATGAATGTGGAACTAGCCAGTGACGGGGTTGGGGTAGAGGCGACTGATAAAGAAGACTGGGTTGGTTCAGATAGCAACAGGCTTGAGCACGGACGGGGTTGGGACAGGGATGGTGGCATGCTGAAGAAGGCAACGCCGTGGTGGGAACTGGGTTAAGTGGCAGCATGGTTAAGAAAGGGCCAGTGGCTGTGACGCAGGGATGACAGTGAGGGTGACAAGTGAGTGACGAGGTCAGAGATGAGTGGGGACCATGAAGGTGACCCAGGGATGACAGGAAGGGTGAGTAGTGATGATGTCTATGCTGGTGGCAAACTAGAGACACCCACTCCACTCCCTCCTCTGGGCCCATTTCAACATCAGAACTGTTTCCTAGGCCGCAGGTCCAATGACTCAGTACCACACAGCAGCCTGGCCCCAGATAAGATCTGCAGGCAGAGCCAGTGCCAGAGGGGCTGGCTGGGTGCCCTTCCCGGCTATGTCCAGGCCCATCAAAGGACCCAGGGATGGAACCTTCGAGTCATCTCTGCCTCCACCCTCCTGGGTTCACATCCACACCAATCTGAGGTCCACGGAGAACTCCTAACCTTCCTCTCCTTGGGGAACACAACTTTTGTGTGTGTGCTCCACCAGCATCTTCCACAGCTGACCCCATTAAAAGTTTCTGGGTCTTTTAATTCTTGGTCATAACCATTCCCTGGAAAGAGAGAGAAAGGAAGGTAGGCTTCAAGGGGGGCAGAGGTGTCTAAATAATCCCATGCATTCATCCCACAAATATTTATTGAGCCCCCTGCAGCATACCAGGGGCCAGCTTTTACAACCAGACCCTAGGCTCCCTGTCTCCATGATGCTTGCTCTGGGGAATAGACATGGAAATGGCAGTCATCATGGAGAGAGTGCTATTCCCTTGTGATGGGGGTGGGGTGGGGGTGGGGAAGGGGCAGCAAACTGCTTTTCAAACCCTGGGGAGAGAGGGTCCCATTAAAAGAAATCTCAGGACCTGTGCTGGTGACCCTTTAGACATTTGCTCAGTTGAATACTTGAGCAAAACAAAACAAAATTTAGAGTATACCAAGGGGAAGAAAGTGAGGAGGGGAGATGAGAAGGGAAAGAAAACCAGGGATGTGGCCAGAGGCTAGGGTGCTGAATAGGATGAGGTGCCAGGACAAAGGTGCCACCGTGGAGAAGCCAATGCCGATGTTCCCTCTTCCCTGCTGGAGGGCTTCCAATGAGGCTGACACCATGGAAGAAAGAGAAAGGACCTGAGCGCTAGATTAAGCCTCACCTGAAGTTTTCCTCTGACTTTTCAGTTTATGTAAGCCAATGCATTACCATCGTTGCCTAAGCCACTTTGAGTCAGAATTCCACTTTTTTTTTTGCATCCGGACACCTCCTACCTGGTATTATATGCATCTTGCTCATTATAGTACTCCTGTTACCTACCACAATCTGGCACAAAAAAGATCCTCAACGATTATTTGATGAAATAATAACCAAACAAATGATTGAACTAAACCCAAGACCTCTGGCAGAAAGCCCAGAGATAGTACATTACACATGAGATGGTTCTGGGAGCCTTCGGCAGAGTTTCTCCTGGTCTCCCTGATCCTGCATAACTCCAGAGACTCCTACAGGGCCCCCTCTCTCCTGGATAGGCTTAAATCTCTGGGACAGCCCAGAGCTTAGTCACTTTCTGTTCATCCCCAGGCAGATGGGTCGGCTGTCGTTTCTCTTTGCAGTTAGGTGTCTCTGGGTTTAGAAGCTATGCCTTAAGGGGTGCCTGGCAGCTCAATCAGTAGAGCATGTGACTCTTGATGCTGGGGTTGGGAGTCTGGTTGCCTGGGATTCTAAACTTCTGTGAGACAGACAGGCAGCACTACTAGTTAGAAATGGGGAGTTTGGGTCAATCCTGCTGTTCTCTTATTCAGCAAGTGTTTTTGTCAACAGCTACTGTGCGCCCTGCCCAGACACTGGGACTCTCAGTCACATTCTTTAAATCTCCTGCCTCCTGACCCTTGGCTCTGAAAATCTGGGTTGTGACCCCAAAACCTAAAGGCTTCTGAACTCCACATCCAGACCAACCCCACATCCTGTGACCCCCATTTCTTCATCCCCTGTCTCTGCACCGCCCCCCCTCCAACACTTCCAGCCTGCTAGATGCACCCTTTGCCTTTCCTGCCCTCATCCACAGATATGTGGCTTTTGGGGACCCACGAGTAGGAGTATATTTGAGTGTGAGTGTTGGGTAAGTGTGTGTTTAAGAGTGAGTGAGCATGCATGACTATGAGTGTGTGTAAGTGTAAGGACATGGAGTATAAATGTGTGTGTCCATATGATTATGTGCATACATGAGTGCCCATAAGTGGTTCTAAGTGTGTCTGAGCATCTGAGTGCATGGGTGAGTGTGAATCAATATCAGAGTATGAGTGTGCATGCATGGGTATAGACAGGTTGAGTGTGGAGTGGGGGGGGTGTCCAAGAGTGAGTGAGGGTGTAAATGTGTTTGTGTGAGCATAAACACACACACCCCATGTTCCCTGGTCACAGCAGATGCACCTTCATGTGTATGCGGGCACATATGCATGTCTAAGGGCCCAAAGTGGCTTGGGCTTAAACCTTTACTCCCAATAAAGGGAAGATTTTATCCACAGGTGGTGGTCACTCTCCCCTTCGCACCCCTGACGTGGAACTAAGGATCCTCCAGCTAAAGGCCACCTCTACCAGGAAAGAGCTCCCTCTGACCAGCAGCCTGCCTCCTGGCTTTGGCCAGGCCACCTCCTCCCCTCCCTCGGCCCATTTCCGGCCAGGCCCTGGCAGTGACCCTGAGCAGAGAGGCAAAGGATGAGGGTGGTGGGCAGGACGTTCCAGGCGCCTCCTTGGCTATGGGGGGCGTCTCCGTGGAGACAAGAGGTGGACCATGTCCAGATGATTATCGGGGCTCCCAGAGTTCTCTCTCCCCTCACCCAGCCTCTCCCAGCCAGGCCTACTTGGCTCTGAGAGCAGTGAGGAAGCTTGGCAAAGGCCTATCCCTAGTTGCAGCCTTCCAGAAAAACGCAGAGGCTAGAGGATGGTGGGAATACACCAGAGCCAGAGACTGGAGAAGCTGGTCAAGGTGATTAAATCTGGTTTAAGGCTTTGTCCCCAGAGAGCTCTAGGGATGGGAAAGGTAACCCTTACCCCTTCTCTACACCACACCGTACCTCACTCTGACCTGAAGGCATGACCAAGGTGGTCAAGGGAAGGGACCCCAAGAGGGATCAGGTGAGTCACTTTACAGCCTGCTCATAACCTCATCCCACCAGCAACCTTGGCCAGTGCCCTCCCCATGAGTGCCCCCCGGCCCTCACCCCCTGGGCCTCATGTGCTTTGACCATATGCAAGGATCTTTTCCCTGCTCCAAAAGCTGCTGGAACTCCCAGTGTGCTAGTAAGAGCTAGAAAAGGCCCCCAGGATCATGCTAATTGTCCTGGTCTGCCTTATTCTTGATGAGCTGAAGCAAGCCAGCAGTGAGACCTGAGGAAGGACTTCCTGATAAGGCTGTGAGACAAGGCTAGGAAACACAGGTTGGGATTTTGCTTCTCCCTGGGATTCAACCTCCCTGGGATTTATTCTCTCCCCTGATCCCAAATATACCACCCTGTGAACCCTTAATTCATTGCTACAACCACTCTGAACCCAAGCCACCTTTCCCTTTCTCAGGAGCCTGAGTTTTCTGGAGAAGAGCCAGGGTGGGAAGGGGGCTCTGGCTTCCATCTCCCCCCACCCCAGTCTTCTCAGGGAAGGCTGGGTCCAAGTGAATTGGAGGGACTGGGGCTAGACCCGCTGGCTGACTAAGGCCCTACAGAAGCGGCAAACAGCCTGGAGCTGGAAGAGATGGCCTTGGAGAGTCAGGCATTTCACTGCAAGCCTGGCTTGGTGTCACGCTTTCCTTCTCTGCACAAGGATGCGTGACAAAATAATAGTAATAATACTATTATTCTATATTCTGCAGCATTTACTACTGCATCTGGCATTATTGTGTACATATACTAACTCACCTAATCCTCACCTTGTGCAACCGAGTGAGGTACTGTTACTAGCCCCATTGTACAGATGAAGAGCAGAGGGGTGGACTCTATCAGGGATCCAGCAGGAACAATACGTCCTCAGAGGGCTCCACTGACATGAGCTTGTGAATGGGATGATGTACAGAGGCAGGGTCAGGGTCACAGGAACCAACAAGGGGTAGTCCTCAGGCCTGAGGACGAAGAGCAGGCAGCCAAAGAGACCAGTGGTACTGGGATGCAGTGAAAGCCCAGGAAAAGACGTGAAGGCCCTGACCTTTCCCCACACCCCCACTCCACCCTCCCTGCCCTCTGGCTTCCTACCTGTGCCTCCTTCTTGCCAAAGCCAAAGGTAAGCTAGGGGCAAGAGGGCCCCGGGGGTGCACCCCATAGATATTAGCGTCCTGAGGCACACAGCAGGCCAGAGATGGGATCTGGGGGAGATGGAGACCTCCACATGCCTAAGGTCCCACAGCTCAGAAGGGCTGATGATCTGGACCCAGAGCCTTGCTCCCTGAGCTGTTGCAAAGTGCTGTCTGGGAAAGGGGTATGGGTAGCCAGGTAGGGGACAGGAAGCTGGATTCTAGTGCAGGCTATGCTGCACTGCTCTGTGATCCCAAGTGAGACTCTGGGTCTCAGTTTCCCCTTCATGCCACTCTAGGACAGCCAAGGAGCCAAGAGACCAGAAAGAGCCTCTCTTCCCATTGCCTCTCTCCTTTACCTCAGATAAACCTGGCACGAAAGGCTGAGGCCTCAGGCAGGGAGACGCTGAGTCCCTGAGGAGACCACCCCCAGCTGCTGCCCACTTAGGACTCAGAGGTGTTCTTCAGTGAGCCCCCTTCAGTCTCACTGAGGGCCCCAGTGCCTCAGCTCTCCTCCCCTTGCACGGCCAGCATTCCCTGGCCCACAACTCGGGGACCCACCCCAGAACAGGCTCCCTCCTCCCAGTGAGGCTTTGCAGAGCCTTGCCTAGGCTAGCACCCCCACAGACCCTTCCTTGGGAGATCAGGGGCACCTCTGGCCTCTGGGGTCTCTGGGGTGGAGTCGTCCCTTCTCTCCCCTTCCCACCCTACCCAACTCTACCCCACCCATGCTTCCCCAAGCCTAGGGGGAGCCCCACCCAGTTTTTCAGACAAACAAAATCAAGGGGAAAGAGTTAGCAAGAAGGAGGGAGCTCATTACCAGGAATTAAGGAGGAGGCATGCCCTGGGGTAAGACGAGCCGGACTGGGCTGGCAGGAGGGTCACTCCTAGGTACACGCAGAGATGGGCTAGGGTACACCGGATGTCAACTTAGAGGCACACAGAGAAAGATCCAGACACAAAGAGCCAGGCAGTGACAGAAACACAGAAAGGGGCAGAGATGTGGTTGGCCAGAGTCACAGAGCCACAGAGACATAATAAGACCTACTAAAAGCCAGCCCCAACCAGAAACACCGAGAAATGTACACTTGCACGTGTGTGCACACACAGAGGCAGGCACACCAGGAAACAGGAACTGAGCTCAGGTTTCAGGGAGGCTGATTTCAAGCCAAACAAGTTAGTACTTTTAAAGAAACATGGTGTGACTCCAAAGTGACCTGTGGAGAGGACTCGACGGGGAGGACAGAGCCGAGGCACTGCCATCTACCCTGGCACAGGGCCGTTCTCCCTCCAAGCCCAGCCTGGAAAGTGGACTACGATACTTTCCTAAAGGAGATAAGACATTTCTTTCTAGAACTTGTTATCAGCTAGAACTACTAATGAGAGGCAGAGCCTGGACGTGAGTTGGGGAGGTGGGCAGCATGGCAGGGTACGGGCCCCAGAGGCAGGACTGGTGTGGCTGGAATGAAATTCTGAAACCACATTCTCCTCCCAAGGGTGGCCCTTCCTCCCCTCGGGGCCTGGGAAGGGGACACTCCCTCTGGCTCAGGTCTCTCCAACATTCCGGACACACCTCTTGGGAGCTGGGGACAAAGGAGGGGTTGGAGACCTGAGATGGTCTCTCACCTGGCCTTCCCCCATCACCACCTCCACCAGAGTCCTGGCTGTGTGGCCCTGCATTTGCCACCCACCCTCTTTGAGCCAGGCCCCCTCATCTATGAAGTGGCTAGGGAGCACCAGCTTAATCTCTACAAGCCACATTTCTCCCTCCAGACCCAGGGATCCTCTGGCTGCCACGGGGTTAACTCTGCAGGAGGGCTAAGCTTGGGGCCCGCCTTCCCTTTTATTCCCAGTGAAACTTGAAGAGGATCTGGTAAGGAGGTAGGGAAGGAGAAGGTGAGAAGGGGCCCATGATTTCCTGACAGAGCTTCCTGGGCTCAGGGGCGCCGAGCCCCTCGCCTCCCTGGGGGCAGTCGGGTCAGTGGTCCCACCCCAGCCCCGCGGGCAGCAGAGGCATCAGACTGAAGAACTGAGCAGAGGGGGAGGCGAGGATGAACGTAGCCATGCTCCCTGAGTTCAGACGACTGACTAGAAAATGGTGGAAGGGTGGGGTTGGAGCAAGGATGACTTTCTAGAGGAGGAGACAGTAGAGCAGACCAGGCGGATTTCAGGGAGCGAGCGCCAGCAAAGGTTCAAAGGGAGGAAGGCACAGAAGGGCACCGAGGAGGCGGGCGGCAATGGACGATTGTGAGGGGTAGGTAGGGATCACGGGCCAGGTCCTGGGGGCACCGAGTGCAAAGGATTTGGGGTTGTGTCTGGATAGTGGGCAGAGCCATGGAAAGAAGCCCACTTTCAACAGTGGTGTCAGAAAGATCCCTCTGATTGCTGCTGGGGTAAGCCCGGAGCCAGGGAGGCCGCTAAGGGGGCTGTGGCCAAGGTCTGGGTGGAGGTAATAGACCCTAAACAGCGGCAAGCTATAGAAGACTATACAGGCCCCTCGTCTGATTGGTCTGCTTCGTGAATACTAGTCCTCCCTTTTGGCCACCTCTGCCCGAGAAAACGTTTTTCCCTAGGCCAGGTTCAAGCCCGCCTTCCTGGGATGATGGGTAGGTGCAGGGGTCAGGAAGGAGATGCCATTCATTGTGCAAGAGGATGGAAGCTTGGGGGAAAGTGTGGGGCCACTTGAGTTCAAGCTGAGAGGCTTGGTGAAAAGGCTCTCTGACCTGTCTGTGGGACTGACCTCTGCCTGCCCCCCCCCCCCCGCCGGCAGCGCCCAACTACTAGGCCTAGGGTACCCGGTCCGGGTGAGACAGCAGTGGGGCACCCTTGCTGGTATTTGTGGCTGGACACCATGAAGCTCCTTAGCTAGCCCCAGAACAACAGCAGAGCAAACTGGCAGTTTTAGGCACACATTTTATTATTATTATTATTGTTTTTTTATAAAAGGCAAAAGAGTACATTTTTTGAGTGGAGTATTAAAGGAGTGAAGACCCTATTTTAAGAAGAATCTCCCAACCCCCATCCCTAAAACTGTAACATCTGCTGTATTAAAAAAAAAAAAAAAAAAAAAAGGCAAGCATGAAACTTATGACCTGGACTTCACCCCACCACCCCTCATGCCTACATTATCACAGAACTACGTCCTGTTCTTACTTATATACAACCAGAGCTCCATACCTGGGCTGTGGCCTCCTCCCCCCCCGCCCCACCCCCATGTCCCCACCCTACCTCCCCCAAAGCCTAGAGAAGCTCCCTGCTTAGAATACTCAGAAACACATATATCTGGACCCTTCTCCGTATGGAGCCCCCTGAAACATGCAGACTCTTCACACTTTCTTCACTCACAGATGGGACACACCACAGATGGATCTTTGCCTTCCTCTGGTCTCCCCCCAACAGCTAGAATCCTTTCCACTTGGTCCCTTGCCCTGAGTATCTTGGAAAGCACACACACGCGCACATACATGCACACACGTGCACACATGCTCACACGCCCACTGCCCATTCTCCTTTTGGGAAACAAAGGGTATGTTGGGCCTACTCCCTATCCCACCACAGCTTAAAGACAGTGTCCTAAGGGCCTATTTGGGGAGCATCCTGGGGAGAATCCCCAAGGGGGCTGTCCACTGGAGTGGGAGTTGACAAGGAGCTTCTCAGTCTGGGAGGGACCCATGAAGGCTTCTAGGCAGCAGCCCCTGCACAGTCTGGGGATGCTCAAGGGAGGGGGCGGGGAGGTAGCCCCTGCCCACTCAGATCTGCTCCTTGTGCTTCACATGGGCCAGCTTCACATTCTCCTGCTCAGTGGAGGGTGGAGGCTGCTCCAGGTGGCAGCCGATCATGAGCTGGTACACGAAGACACCCGCAATGGAGCCCAGGAGTGGAGACACGATGGGCACCCACCACCAGTGGCGGCCGGTCCTGGGGACAGACAGACAGACAGGCGGTCGGGGGCAGGTGGGCAGCGGAGGGGTGTCAGGCTAGGGCAGGCCGGGGGAAGGTGGGGGGGCTGCACTCACGTGAAGACTTCAGAGCCCCAGCCAGCAACGGCGGTGAAAAGGCGGGGACCGAAGTCCCGGGCGGGATTGACAGCATAGCCAGAGTTGAAACCCATGGAGGTGCCGATAACCAGGACCACCAGGCCCACGGTGAAGGCCTCCAGGCCGCGGGGGACGGGGTTGTTGTAGGGGTCAACAATGGCCAGCACACACACGATGAGGGAGGCAGTGCCAATGAACTGGGGAGTGGGGAGGACAGAGTGAGGAGCTGCTCCTACCCCAGCCTCTGGTCCCTCCTCTGCCCTCGGGCTCCTACAGTCTTACCGCTTCCGGAGTCCAGCTCTTTCCAGCAGTGGTGCTAGAATGTGAGCGTGCAAAAAGGATCCCCTGGGGACCTGGCTAAATATGCCGATGCCTGCCACCATGATTCTGATGTAGGTGTCCCCACACACTGAGAAACCTTGCTATAGACAAGGAGCCCTGTCCGCCAGCCACCCACAAGCAGCTGAGCAGCTTGCTCCTCCTCCCCGTGCTCCTCACGGTTCCCTGGCCCGTACCTGGTCGAAGAATCCATTGACCATGTCCAAGTGTCCAGAGGGGTAGGTGGCAAAGATGCCTGCTGTGCCATTGGGGCCCGAGACTATGAGCTCATTCTTGGCAAAGTCCCAGATTGCATCTGGTGACAGATCAGACCCAGAGGGGGTGAGGGCAGAAGCCGACCCGCTCTCCAGTCTCAGGCTGGGCCCACCCCCCTGGGGGATCACAGGTGAGTACCTCACTGTACTCCTCAGGAGCCTGTGGACAGGCGGGGTTGGGGGGCGGGGGGTGGACAGCCTGAGACTCTATTGTTGCCCAACTTGTTTCTTTCCCCTTGTGCCCACCTTGGGCCCGTGAGTGAATGAGTGAGTCATGAGCCCGGGGCTTGGGCAGGCCCCAGCTGTCTGTCATCAAAAGGCCTGGTGCCAACAGGTCCCAAGCAGAGGGAGGGAGGTAGTGGAGGATGGCAGGGTGGGGAATGCTTACCATAATACAGCCCAAAAACAATCCCAGCACCCAAGAAGGCTCCCAGCGTCTGCGCCAAGGTGTAGATGGGCAGCTTGATCCAGGGCTCGCGCGCCAAGAAACACATGGCAAAGGTCACAGCAGGGTTCAGGTGGGCCCCTGGGCAGAGGGGGGATGGGACCTATTAGTCACTGTAGCTTGCCACAGTGGGGAGGCCAGGATCCCTAACCTCCATATTCCCCCTCTCTGGCCCTCGAAAGCACGGGTGCAGAGAAGGGTTTTCTTGTACCAGACGGTGGGTTGGACTATGTAACAGGCCACCTCTGATAATCGGATTCCAAGGTGAGAGTCAAAGGTTCAAAGTATCAAGTTCCTTCTCCGTTCTTCTCTTCCAAAGTTCAAAAAAGCTGAGGCCATGGCTATGCCTTGCCCTTGGGAATGTCCCCTGCCACCCCATCAGTTGGGCGCCTTGCGGGAATGCCATTTGAGGGTAATGACTGAGGGCAGAGCAAGGCCTTACCAGAGACCTGGCCAGCCACAAGGATGCCCAGGGTGACAGCGAAGCCGAAGGCTAGGTTGATGGTGAGGAAACCACCGTGGGTGCCCCGGCTGAGCACCACCTGGGCCACAGAGCCACAGCCAAACATCTGTATCAAGAAAGAGAACCAGGCAGGGAGAGTGAGGCCCAGCAACTCTGTGACTCCAGAGGGAAGGGGTGAATCCAGCAACTTCCACTTGCCGTCATCTGGAGGACAGGGAAGCCCTTCCCAGGGAAATCCAACCCAAACCCCTCCTGTGGCAACTGTAGCCCGCAGAATAAGCAGATATGCCCTCTCACCCACAACACCCAAACTTTAATTTAACAGGGCCCTATGGAAGGGACTGGAAGCAGAGTCTACAACTGGCAGCCCAAAAGATGGCTGGACCGTCTTCTCTGATTTTTCTGGAATCTCAGTAGGAGTGCGGTATAGGGGAGCAGCCTTCACCCTAGCACACTTTCTCCAGCAGCCCTTCAGTCCCGGCCCACAAAGTGGGAAGGCTCTCACTCATCCCCCACCTGTACTTGCCTCCTTCCTTGTCCCAAAGAAGAGCTTTGGCGAAGGGGGGGGGTGGGTGGGGTGGGGGTGGCGCAGGGCACAGAGAAATAGGGAGGAGGTCAGAAGTAAGGCGGAGTCCACTTCTCCTGAATCTGGAACGTCAGAGCCCCTGCCCCTGCCCCTGTTCCTGTCCCAGAGCCTCCTCTCTCCATCCACCCTGCCCTCTCGGCCCTCAGGGGTCCAGGTTCCCTACTCAGATGTGGAGGTCCTAAAGACAATGATCTCAGTGGCCCCTCTCACTAACCACAGCAGGGCACTGGAAGTGGGGAGACTGGTTCTGAGGTTTCTGCCGGTGAGGGGGGGATTCAAGAAGACTAAGGTCCCTGATGTGCTGCAAGTATAGAAATCCTGTTCCTCTTATTTAAATGTAAAAATGCTTCTGTACCCTACACAAAGAACTATTGCCCTGAGCCTCCGGAGTGTTCCCTAAGGCTGCTCACTCCAGGCCCTGCCCTGGGTTTCCTCTTCTACCTCCCCATCACTAAAAGTGTTAGGCCTAGGCAGCGGGCAGCTCCCAAAACTTGTGCTAAGAGCCCTTGTCCATTTGGATGGGTCAGTGTCCTGTTGTACTGGGTCGTTACGCATTTTGATTATCATCCCTCAGAAGGACTAAGAGACAGTGGGGAAGCCAGCGGCAGTGATGGCAGGGCAAAGGTGGTGTGTAGGCAGGTGAGAGCAAAGATCAGAGACTGTGAGTATGCGGGGGGTGGGGGGGTGGGAGGGCCCATGGGGGTCCGGGGCACTCTGCCCGGCTTGGCAGGCCGTGGCCCCAGCTCTTTTCCTGCCTGAGGCCCAAACCTGGCTTCATCCCAGGAGACCTTGGAGGGAGAAGCTGTCAGAGCCAGTTCCACCACCTTGGGGCTAATCTTCTTCTTCCTTCCCCCCCTTCTCCCCCACTCCCCGCCTTGCTAGGCACCCCAGAGAAAGGGGCCACCCTCCCCCCAAGGCCAGCTGTGATCCTGCCACCACAGGCTCTGGGTCCCCAGCGCACAGAGGTATGCAGGCAAGCCTTCACCCACCACTCGGGGCTCTTCCAGGCCTAGCCCCTCTTCTCCAGGCTGCCCTGGAGAGTCTGCTTTTCACTGACACCAGAGGCCTTACGCTGACCTGAGCCTGAAGGCCTTCACAGAAGTTAACACCCTCCTTTTGTGGTTGAGGATAAGCCAAATGATCCTGGGGCTCAGTGCAAGGCCTGACTGCTCCTTTGTGGGAGAGGCTGACTGAGATGGGAGAGGGGTTAGGGAGGCCCTTCTTTTTTTTTTTTTTTAAGATTTTTTTTTTTTTTTTATTTGACAGAGAGAGAGACAGCGAGCGAGGGAACACAAGCAGGGAGAGTGGGGGAGGGAGAAGCAGGCTTCCTGCTGAGCAGGGAGCCCGATGCGGGGCTCGATCCCAGGACCCTGAGATCATGACCCGAGCCGAAGGCAGACGCTTAACGACTGAGCCACCCAGGTGCCCCAGGGAGGCCCTTCTATGAATGTGGAAGACAACGTCCCCCGTTCTGGCTGCTCACGGACAGGGGCATGGACCATCACTCAAGATAGGGAGTGAGGGACGCAAGGCTCTGGGACAGGAGGGTGAAAAGCACCTGCCCCTCTCTTCCCCCCTCTTCCCTTCTTGGCATGGAAGACGAGTAGGGCCACTAGTCTTGCGAGGGGCTGTGGATAAAGTGCCCCATCTGGCTTCTCCGCTGCTGTTCCTGGAAGCCAAAGGTGAGTCTAAGACCTTCTCTCGCCACGGAGCCTGCTCTACCACCACCACCCATTTGGGCCACCCCAGCTCTACCTCCTTGCCTCTAGTTAAGTTTCCTAGTCCGCAGGGGCCTGGCTGGTCTGCGTTACCTACAGTTAGGGCTGGTGCAGGAACGGAATAACCCATTCACCACAAGGAAGCAACTGAACCCAGAAGTAACCCAGAAGAAAACAGCTGTGACCACATGAGGGGCTGAAAATTAGAGAAGAGGTAGGACAGGAAATGGAGACTGAAAGTGGTTGTCAAACCCAAGAAATGCAAACAAAGTCACCCAGAAACAACCTAGGGACAAAACTGTTGTAACCAGGGAGTAAATGGACTGGGGAGTGACCCAGGTAGTGAAAGTGGCCTACTCTGAGAACCCACAAACTAACTCAGAGGTTGAGTTAAAGGCTGGGGAGTAACTCAGAGGGCTTGGGCAGAGGATGATAGCGTCTGTCTGGGTGACTGACAGGGGCTCAGCACAAGAGGAGGGACTTAGTGACACCATGTCCTCTGTGCCCCGGGGCCCAGCTGCCTTCCACAGCCTCCTTTTCCTCAGGATCTTCCTTTCTTCCAACTTTGCTGTTTGCACCTGTGTGGCCTCCGCCCTCTGCCCCCACCCATGGCAAACTGTCCTCACGTCAGGGGAACTTTTGGACTTTCTGAAGCTTAATTATTCATTAGGGGCCAGATATCCAGGACCCAAATAATCTAATAGGGGCCCATTTGCCAAAGCCTCCACTGCCTCCCAGAGCGGGGACTCGGGGCACCTGGGGAGCTGAGAGCCAGGAGAAGACCCTGTTGGTCTCAGACCGCAGGGGTGACCACTGCCCCCTGCCTGTGGGCTGCGGCCCTGGTGAGAGGGTGACCCATCAGAGCTGTCAGTGGAGTAAGGGCTGCCATTCTGGCAAGAGTCAGAGCTGTCAGGGATGGGGTTAGAGCTAGGGGAAAGACCACCCTGGAAAGGGTCAAGGTGTGGAGCAGAGCAGGGCGAGGGGGCGCGCCAGCCTTGAAAAAGAGCACCTCCAGTGTGAACAGAGAGGCCGCGGAGCGCGGGGGGCCTGGAGAGAGAAGGGCTTCTCCGGGTCCCTCCACTCACCACGAGGATGAGGGTCCCCAGGCACTCAGCCAGAGCCTGGCGAAGCAGCCGGTGGCGGATGTGGAGCATCTCGCCGCAGCGGGACACCAGCTCCTTCTGTCGACCCATGGCGGGAGCGGCGGCGCGTCCGAGGTGGGCTGGCTGCGGCGGCGAGCGCGGCGGGGCGGCAGCGGTGGCCCCGAACGCCGGGTGGCGCCCTTTATAGGAGCCGGAGGCACGCGCCCCGCCCGCCCTGCCCGCCCTGGCCGCCCCGCCGCCCCGCCCGACGTGTGGGCGGCCGCCCCCACCGCTTTGCTTGGGGAGGCCGGTGGGGACGCTGGGCTGGGGGAAGCTGAGCGGGAAGGGAGGGGGCGGCGGGTATGTGTGTGTGAGGAGCTTTAGGGGTGACGTTCGCTCCGGGAGGGCACTTAGAGGAGGAGGCGTGTTGGGGGCCGAGGGGATCGCGCGGGTCTGAGAGGGGATTGCGTGGGGTACAGGCAGGTGCGGGACCGTGGCTGGGGAGAATGAAGCCGCCACCAGAGACCTCCTCGGTCGTCCACACGACGGTGCGGGTGAGAGAGGCAGGTCAGAGAGGAAAGGACTGGCCCCACCCAGCTCTACAGGATGGCTGGACCCAGCAGGTCCTCCGTCAGGGGGCTGGAGGGAGGAGGCGGTGGGCCCCGAGGGAGAAGAGACCCTCTCATAGTCCGGACCTGGGTGGGCTCACAGAACATAGGCTGAGCGTTCATGGGCCGTGTTCCTTGTGCTGAGTACATGTCCCATGTTGCATGTCCTGACCAGCTCTGTCCACAGCTGGGTCCGCACATGACGTCTGCCCTGTGTACCAGATCGCACTTGGACATTTCTCGGGGCTGTGCATATGTCTGTTGAACCTGGCTGCCTTAACTCAGTTTGCCACACGTGTACCTGCGTGTGTTTTGCACATGGCTCCAGAGGCCGAGCTGCAGTTGTCTGGACATGCCACATGCCACATGCTTGCCAGCAGGGTGAGTCCCAGCTGTTTTTAACCCTCTCTTCCCCCACTTTCACTGATCCCCAGCCAGGGGAGAGTTTGACCCTTTAAGAGGTTAAGTTGGCTAAACTGTGAGGGTTGTCGGCCCCATCTGAGGGGGCGTGTGAGGCAACGTTGCTCCCCATATTGCATTTAATAATTGGGAAACTAAGGTGTGGTGGCCTGCGCCCTAATTCCAGAGGACTGGGAGCAAATCTGACCTCACCCCAGTCAAGATGGCAGCACTGCCAGAGGAGACCACATTTTCCAGAGGTACTTCATCCAGGTGGTCTTAGGGCCCTGGGGGCTTAGCCCTTGAGGAGTGGCTGTCAGAAATGAGGGCTCCAGAGATGACTCATACCCAGAGAGATGGGGTTTAGCAACACGTTTTGGGTAAATTTACACACTCGCACATGCGCACGCACACACACACACACACACACCCAAGATTGGCAGGCACACTCACCTATAAACACTGAGCTCTGTTCACATGCTCATGGGATCCCATTCACATGAGAGCCTGGCCATGGGCTCAAACATATATGTAACCCACACAAGAGATCTCCCATGGCTCTTTGCCCAGGGAGAAGCACCCCCACTCCCTGGGCCGCCACGGGCTGGGAGGCCCACAGTGAATCAGGGGGCCATCACCAAGTGTTGACCCACAGCCCCACTGCCAGTCTGTGACTCAAGACACAACCCTAGACTCCTGATGCCAGAGCGCAGACTGTGGAAGTGGGGACACACCCTCTACCGTGCTGCCCTTTCTCCTCCCCGTCACATGATGTGCTTCTTAGCCCTTCGATGCCTCAGCTGGGGCTGCACAGGGACTGGCAAGGGGCTCCTCAACCCTGGAAGAAAGTAAGGAACCCCAGCCCACAGCACCCCCTCCTCACCGAGGCCCATCCTGGCCTGGCCTGGCCTGGCCTGGAAACCAGAGCACAGGAGAAAGACAGCAGCAGCTTTGCCACCAGCAGACACACACAAGGCCCCTAAACACCCGCGTTTGCACTCAGCTTATAGGTGTTCACATGTGCTGCACCAAATACTCCCACCAAACTCATTCCTATCTATAACTTGTGTGCACACACATGTTCATACATGTACATACACATGCACATTGGGATGGGTTTGGGTCAGGGCTTGGTGCTTTTGAGTGGGCCTGGAAGAGGGAGAAGAATGCAATGCCTTCCAATGGTCCCTTATTCCTGCCAGCCCTCATGTGGGATTAAGAGGGGTCAGGGCTTGGGGATTTTGTCCAGAAGTGCCAGGCTGGCCTGAGTTTGGGGTCTGAAGCAGGACCTCACCGTACAACTTTTCTTATTGTAGTTCAATGTCAATGGCGCCCTCTGGGGCAAAAGGTAGGAAGAAGCATGGCTTCACAGAGAAGCTTGGTAGGGCCCGGCTCTGAGTCACATAGCTTACCTATAGCCCTCTGGGCTCCCTCCTGTGCTTTGGGAAGGAAAACCAGTACCAAGTGCAGGCTAGAAGCCAGCCCACCTGGGAGCTCTGGGAGGATGCAGATGAGGAGGCACCACCTCCTCCCAGGGCATCTTGAGCAAGGTTTATGTCTCACCTGGGCGGGAGGGCTGAGCCCAGGAAGGGGCCTTGACAGCCCATCCACCCCATGGGAGGCTGTGACTCCTTGGGGTCAGAGCTGGGGGAGTGGGTTCCCAGGCAAGGGAAGGGCTAAAGATGCAGGTCCCAGCCTGCTGGACCAGAGGGGCTGGCTGGGGCCCTGTAAGGGGGCAGAGAGGTGGTGGCACATCCTTCATTGTCTGACCCCCAAACTCTTTTTGCTTCAATAGGAGCCGCCTGAACCATCAGAAGATACGTGGTTCTTGCTGTCAGCAAATGGGGTAGAGACGAGTGTAGACATAAGAGAACAAATCATGCTACCGTCCACCCGGCTTCTTCAACCCCCCTAATCTCCTCCAGAGCACTGGAGCGGGATGGGGGGAGTGGCAGACCAAAGCAGACATACAGACATTTTCAAGTTTAGAAAGCACTTCCTCCTATTTGCAAAACAACCCCCAAAGGTGACTGTATCCCCTCCCTTTCCTAGATGACAAAACTGAGGTTTGGAAAGAAGTCACCTGCTAAGGTCTCAGCCACTAAGTATTGAGCTGGGAGGCTCAAACCCCATGGGGATGAGGAGGAGAGGTAGAGAAGGGCAGAGAGGCCAGGGAGCCTCAGGTCCGAGGCACAGGAGGAGCAGGGAGCCAGGGCACAGGAACCCACTAAGTCTCTCCACACCTGAGCTCCCTTTCTAGAATGTGTCTCACTCTTAGGCCACTGCTGGACATTGTTCCTGCTCCTAGGCCTCAAGAGTTGGGGACTGGCTCTGGACTTGAACTGGGAGTGGAGAGCAGAGATGAATCATCCTATTATGAGCGTCCCCAGACTGGGGGGCGGACGAGCCTCTCCTCCTACTGCACCAACAGTCACCCCCTGTCTCCAGACAAGATGGCAGAGAGCCCATGAACAAAAACTACCCCCTTGGCACCTCCAGCCAGATGTCCAGCTGGACCCTTAGAAAAATCTACCTTTAGACCCATATCCTGGGGATTCTGGGTTCACCTTCTGGTGTCCCTGAGGTGCCCTTGGCACCCTTTGGGTATAGCAGAGAGTCCTAGAGGAGGCAAATGGATGAGGCAGTGGCCTACACTCCTTGCTGAGGAAGGGCCCAGAGTCACAAAGTCTAGGCTGATGGGGCAGAGGCCTCCCCCAGACCTAGAATCTCAGCTCCAAGTCTGGCTTGGCCACTCACCAGTCAGGTGACCAAACAGCTCTCTTCTCCCAGCCCTCAGTGTCAGTTTCTTCATCAGTCACCTGGAAGTTTCAGATGAAGTCCTCCCATCCCCCAATGCAGAGCCACTGTAAGAACCAAACAAGATTGTGGGTGCTTCAGGCTTTAAAAACCGTATTACATAGTCAACATAGAAAGAAAGGCTTATTCTAGAAGCTGCCGCCTTAATCAGAGCCACATGTCCTCCTATGTGAATATGCACACGCATCCATGTGTGTTCTTGGCTGTGTGTATATCCATGGAGGTCTGCATGGACACGTGGACAACCATGGGGTCCATGCATGCATGTGGGTATCCATCAGGGCCTGTGTGTGCCTTCGTGTGTCCAAGGGGCTCTGTGTGCATATCTGGGTGTGTCCCTGCCTGGGCCTGGCTGTGGGTCTGGGTCCAGTGTTTACAAAAGCCAGAGATAGAGAATGAGGATCGGTTGAGGAGGCTGGAGACTAACCGGCCGGCCGTTTGGGCCTGCCCCGTGCCAGCCTAGGGGGAGGGGAGTTAGTGACATGGAGCTGACACAGACCAGGCTATCCCTGCAACCAGGCCTAGGGTGCCTGGAAGGCTCAGGTTCACACCTCAGGGATCAGATCCTTGTAGACCCTGGGTTTTCTGTTTTCCTATCTCCTTCTTCACTAGCAGGAAAGCTTCTGGAACCAGGGTGATTGCCTCAGAGGTTGGGGGTTCAGGACCAGAGGCTGAGGAGAAAGAAAAGCTCACGGGCTTCCGGGGGGGGGCCCGAATTAGGGCCTGGCATTTGCCTGGCTCCTGCAGCCACGAAAGGAGCATGGAGCTCTTGGGGAGCTGAGGCAACCAGAGGGCTTCCTGGAGGAGGAAACGTTTGCTTGGGATTTTAGGGAGGGTCTTCCGGGTGAGAGCCTGCTGGGCCAGGCCATGATGAGAGCACCTGTAGTGAAGCCAGGGAGGGACACTGGTGGCACAGGAAGGGCCTTGGCTTCTGTACTAAGGGCCTGGACCTTATCGAGGATCCAGAGATATTGAAGCCATGCTTCTTTAATCCCCAGGGCTCTGAGGAAGCTCTCGAAACGACTGCGGCAGCTGGAAACGGGGAGAGGGACGCCAAGGAGGCAGAGCCCTGGCCCCACCTCCTGCTTCAACCACAGTATCTTAACCATGTTATATCAGGATTCTAAACAGGACGATAATTGACAAATGTTCCACTGCTAAGAACAGAAGCTAATGGGAGACCTGAGGGTTTCAAGCAGGGAAGTGGTACGGTCTCCGTTTGTCACTTAATGGAAGGCATTGGAAGGATGCTGCCAGCTGCGAAGTGGAGGATGTGTTGGAGGGGAGAGGCTGAGGCCAGGAGGCCTGGAAGGAAGCCACGGAGGAGGGAAAGAGGCCAGATGCAGGGCGATACCTATAGGGAGCGAGGAGGGTGTGAATTGGGGATTTAGGGGCCAGAGTGAACAGGGCAGGTTGGCAAGAAGCTAAAATTGGAGGCAAGAATTGGGAAGACAGGAACTTGAACCTGAGATGGGGCCCGGACAACTGCTCTCTGAGAGGCCTGCGGTCTGAAGGGGGCCAGATGGGAGACGGGTGGTGGAAGGAGGCTCTGCATCTGGTGTTCCAGAAAGGCCGCGGGCATGTGTGAGGCGCAGTATTCTCTCCCCTCATCCCAGCCCAGTCTGGGGGCCGATCACGGGGCGGCCACCAGCCGCCTGCCCCAGGGAAGAGGCGTCGCAGGGGAAAGGGTCCGCCGGACAGGCCAGGCTACACCAGGAGGCCCTGCGGTCAGACTTCAGGTAGGACTTCCTGAGGATCGTAGACCTGGGGTCAGTGGGAACCGGACTCCAGGGAGACCCCATGGATTGGGGGACGGGGGTGGGGATTCTGTGGGGGCACATAAGAGAAAGGCCAAGATGCCGTATCTCTCTGTGCTGTATAATATGATTGCCATTGTAGCGGTAATTAGACCTCCATCACAGAATTGTCCTTTTTTAAGTGGTTGGAATAATTAAGTTCTAGTCTCTTGGCAAGTTCGGTGATTCTGTTGGCTAGGGGGACAGAGGAGACTCAGGCTTGAGCTAAGGTGGACCAGAGTGTGCGCACTCCCACTCCTCCCCTATCCTTGGCTCTGCTCCTCTAGGTCTTGCTGATAACAGCTTCGTTCAAGCACCCTGGGTGGGCAGAGAGCAGCAAGGCTGGCAGGTGGCCCGGAGCGGGGGACGGGGCCAGGCTTTGCACTCCTCTCCGCCCCATTGCCCAGATCTGGAACTCAGCTCTCCATTCCTTTATTCCTCCTCACCCCAGCCCTTGGCTCCGGGAAAGCCCAGGCTCAGCAGTAAGGCCTGGAGCCAGGATGCCCAGATTCTCTGGGTCTCCACCCCTAGCCCCCTGTGTGACCCTGGACAAGTTCCTGCACCTCTCTAGGCCTCATGCAAACCAGAAAAACTATCCTCCCCATCCTGCTCTCAAAAGCTGAAGTGGGAAAGGGAAATGAGTCTCCCTCTGGGTTTGGAACACCCTGGTCCCCATTAGTGCCGTGGGCAGTCTAAGAGTCCTGTTCCCCCACCACAACCCCACCTCTCTCTTTGCGGCAGAGGGAAGGGCAAGCAGGCTGAGTAGGGTAGGGGTGACTCACGTACCCCAGGCTTCCCCTCCCCTTCATCTCTCACCTGGATTAATCTATGACTCACAAAGCAAGTACTTTGTGATGTTGGGGGGTTACATGTTTATTTACTGGGGTGGGGGCACTCAGACTAGCCCAAATCTGAGCAGCCCTCAGGACCTCACCGAATGTAACCTGCTGCAAGGACCCCCAGGCTTTGAGGTCTTGCTCTTCTTCTCCAAAGTAAGGTACTGGGCAGAAGAAAATAGGGCCTTCAGCTAAAAGGATTCTGGTTTTATACTTAAAGATTTATTTATTTTAGGGAGAGAGAGCATGAGTGGGAGGGGCAGAGGGAGAGGGAGAGTCTCAAGCAGACTCTGAGCTCAGTGTGAAGCCTGACCCAGGGCTCGATCCCACGACCCTGAGATCAAGACCTGAGCTGAAACCAAGTCAGATGACCAACTGACTGTGCCACCCAAACACCCCAAAAGGATTCTGGTTTAGAGGAGGTGGTGATGCCACAGGCAGAAGAGAGGACCCTTTGAGAATTCACTAAATGTAACTATGTAGAGAGGCTTAGAAGGTCTGACAGAACTGGGGAAACCAAAGCCCCAAGGAAAAGGCTTTGTTTAAAGCCTTTAAATCCACAGGAAAAAAATCGAGCTTTTGCCTTTTATCTGAGAGCTTTTTCTCCTGACTTGCTCTTCAAAAAGAAAGATTTCCCCTTTTACAGCAACTCAGAACTAGAGGCAAAAATGTGCACACAGACGAATGCATACAGACATGTCCACGCCCCCCAACACAGAGCAGACACATCACTCCATACATCACACACAGACTCCGACCCCATCCACATCCACCTGCGAGGTTAAATGCGGAAGCCCACAAAGGTGGATACACCCACCGGGCTGTGTAACCTACACCCTTGCTCACACAGTTCCTTCTAGTTTTCTCTTCTTCCCTTCCAATGAAGGTCCAGCTCCTCAGGCCACCCTCCTCACCTACTTCCAAGGTCATCTTGGACCACACCAGCCTCCTCACCTACTTCCCAGAGAAGATCTGAGGAAAACAGATTGGAGCTGCAATGTGAGGGATTGAGACTGGGAGCCTGGGCTTCCAGCGCTCTCCACACCCCGTCCCCTAAGCTAAGCAGGGAGTGCAGAAAGGATGGCGCAGCTTCTTGGGTCTGAGTCCTCTGCCCTCCTCCCTTGCCACATTGTGCACCTGACAAAGCCATTACCATGCCCATTTTCAAGGTGGGAGGGCTGAGCCCAGTGAGGGGAAGTGACCTGCCCGGGGACGCATGGGGACGTAGCAGGGCCAGGGCTCATCTCCTGAGTGGGGACCGCTGTCTGCCCCTCTTGGAGCCACCTGCTGCAGTTTTACCTGGGGGCAGATTCTGTTCCTTCCCATACTGGGATCACCTAGAACTGGCTTTGTGCAAAGGCCAGAAGCCAAGGACTGAAGCTGACCCATGGATGAAGCAGGACAGTCTGAAACAGGCCAGCACCATCCCTCCTCAGAGCCTAGGGACGGGCTGTGGAGGAAAGTAAGTGAGGAGCAGCCAGGGACAACCACAGACCCAAGGTCCGTGAGGGCTGGAACTGCATTTCTTTCCCTGACGATAAAGCCTTGCGGGCTTCCGTTTGGAGTCTGTGAATCAAGGGCACGGGGAGATGCAGCCCCCAGCTGAGGCAGCCCATCAATGTATTCTCTATGCCCATTTCTAATCCCATGACAGTGACAGGTAGGGACCAGCACAGGTTCACAAAGACTCACAGAATTGGGACAAGAGGAGATCAGGGTCCCCACATGTGGCTTATCATCTTGAGGATGAAGCCTGACAGCCGGGCCTGCCTGCTGCTGAACCTGCTTCCTCATTCAGAAGATGAGAAGTCAAAGTGCATCCTTCACGGGGCTGGTATTACCGTGTGAGCACGCTCCCGCACAGAAGATACGGAAAATACCTGAGAGCGCCCCACATTTACCAAGCGCTCCATGGACGCCCCCTGCAGCTCTCACCATCCCCACCCCGCCCAGTCTAGGCAGAGTACAAATCATGACTCTCCCTTTTCCCTAAGGTCTTCTGTGGCCCTGCTTCTCCCATCGGCCCTGCTGTACACACCTGTAGCCTCCGTGAGCACAGAACTGTCATCGCTGCCACAAAGGCGCCAAGAAATCTATGTTCAAACATGTCACCTGTCCCCAAAGAGCTTACGTGTAGGAGACGTGGTTAACACCAGGTGGAAAAGGCAGAGAAGCCAAGAACATGGGGAAATTAAGTGATTTAATTTTAAATCCAAGTTTCAGACAACAGAAGGGTTCACACCACTGTATGCGACTACAAAGTAAACTCAACAGACAATAATCGCTCGATGTTTCAGCGAGAAAGAGCACCTGAGGCTGGGGGCGGGGGAAGGGTTGGAGGAGGAGACACTGTTTGAGCCGAGTCTGGAAAAACATCAAGATTAGGGGAGACAGGGGAGGGAGAGGCTGTCGAAGTGGGGTGTGGACCAGGTGAAAGGAGGCAGCACCCTCCCACCCTGCCCTGGCACAGAGAGCTCCTGGAGAGCGGGCCTGAGGTCCTGCTCCCCTCTGCACGCCTGCTGCAGGGACGCAGGGGGGCAGTTCGTGACACGAACGGGCAGGGGCACGGAGCCGGAGGGACTGAGACACTGGGGCAGCACTCAGTACTCTCTGCAGCTCTCCTGGACTAGAGGAGCTGCTGTTCCCCTCGCCCCTTCACCCAGCCAGGCCCTCCTGTCCTCTGTGCTTTTCCACGTCCCACCCTGGAAAGCAACAGCACCCCGCTTAAGGCTGGAATTCTGGGACCCTCAGCAAGTACCTCACCTTCTCTGGGCCCTATTTAAAGGCCTGACCCTGCACTGAAGGGCATACCAAGGTCTAGGCACGTATCCTGGCAATGGAAAGGAGACAGAGCCTCAGCCCTGGGCACCTGTCCTCCTCTCCAAGCTTCGGAAACATCCTCGGAAGACAAAAAGAAGCCCGGCCCAGGGCTGTCAGGTGGATGGATCTCCTGGGTTCATTTAGTTCCCTCTCTGAGCTGGCTCACCCTCCTCTTCGGGGAGTTCAGACAGGCCCAGGGGACTCTGTAGGATACCAGGCCCCCACCCCAGTGCTGAGGTGTCAGACAGAAAACTGGGGCAGGGCTTCTTTGGGGGAACATTTCAGCGTGTTCAGGCCAGCAGGTACTCCACGAAGGATCTGTACGTAGCAAGGGTGAAGGTCATGCCACTGACATCTTACTCCAGAGGTCTGAAGTCCTGCTGTCACCTACAGCTTGCTCCTAGGGCCGGAGATCACACAGTCCACCTCTCACTTCGGGCCTCCACGGCCTGTACCAGGCCTTCGCCCAGGACGGCCAAGTCCTCCAGGATCGCTTCCACATTGGGCACCATCACCAGCTCCCCACCTTGAGACATCACCATGCGCCCCTTTGTGTTGGAGGCCTAGGGGAAGCAGAGAAACATGAACTGAGGTGTCACAAAGGCACACCAGAGACAACATGCAGGGGGTGGAAGGGAGCAGCAGCAGAGGAGACAGATACGCAGGACACATGCTTCACACCTGACCCACAGTCACTCACGGAGCACGCCACGTACAGACAGGCATGCCCACATGGAACCACATGTACACACTTGAACACACCAGCCAGCGCACCTTAAAGGGCTGGGGCTGGAAGCTGCTGGGCTTCCAGAGAACACCGATCACCTCTCCACCATGCTGGTCATAGAAGAAAAGGGCCAGGTCCCCAAAGGCCTCCTAGGAAAGGGCAGGACACAGATAAGACTACAGGCAGACACCTGAGAGTCACCTCCATGGCCCCAGTTCACCTGGAAGTCCCTGCCCCAGGTGTAGTCAGCCCTTTAGGGCCTACCCTGAGCTGTGCCAGATAGAGCTGAGGAGGGTCATAGCCCAGCACAGGCATCAGGGAAGAGGGCCCCGGCTCGCTGAGCAGGCCACGGCAGAAGGAGGCAGCTGGGGAGTCCACAGCTTGGCGGTGCCGGGGGATGTGGCGGGGAGACAGGCGGATCAGCACATCATACGTATCCAAGGGCGGCCGGAACACTGTCTGAGGAAGGGTTAGGGAGGGGTCAGCAGAGCCCACTGGGAGTTGGGAACTGGACCACAAAGCCTTCTACATGCCCACCTCGCTTTCCTCCTTCCCTTTTGTCTGACCTCCCCCACCCCCGGCCCCACTTAGGGGCCCAAATGCTCATCTGAAAGTGGGAACACCAAGTCCCAGCTGGGGTCGGCTTCACGCTATCAGGAGAAACACAGGCTAGGAGCGTGAGGCCTGGAGAGAGCCAGGGCCCTGGTTCTCCTGCAGGCTCCCCCACTGTCAGGCACCGTGGGCAGCTCCAAAGCCCTCTCTGGACTCAAGACTCGCCAAACAAGGGGACAGAGCGTCCTGTGAGAGCCCCTACAGCTCCAGACTTCCAGTGTTCAAAGGCGGAATCCCCAGAACCCCAGAGCCACTCTTTTTTTTTTTTTTTAAAGATTTTATTTATTTATTCATGAGAGACAGAGGAGAGAGAGAGAGAGAGAGGCAGAGGGAGAAGCAGGCTCCCAAGGAGCAGGGAGCCCGATGCGGGACTCGATCCCAGGACCCTGGGATCATGACCTGAGCTGAAGGCAGACGCTTAACCATCTGAGCCACCCAGGCGCCCAACCCCAGAGCCACTCTTGGTCAGGGGCTTACCCTGATGTCCCCAGGTCCCCGGGGATCCATCAGCTGCTTCTCTAGGACAGGCAAGGCCTCAGCTGCCAGGACCACAAGCTGCTGTAGTACCTAGAGGAGTACACACACATCAAATAGATCAGACCTAACCATGGGTCTCTCTTAGGTCAGGCTGGGCCTACTTTTTCCCTGGGGGAATAAAAACACAAATTTGGAGCTAGGGATGGGATTGCACCTGGGGCGAGGGTCCATCCTGTGTCCATACAGAGTTTTTACGATCCTGGGGGGTAACGATGACCATGATTGGGAGTTGTGTCCGAGTTGCCAGGAAGCCACTGCGGATCTCCCCCTGCTCCTCCACTGTGAACAAGAGGGGGTCCTGGGTCAGCCTGTTCCTTTCCCCGGACATGCTCTACTGCCCCAGGTCTTCTGGTGGCCCATCACAGGGATTTTTCCGATGGCCCTCCCCCAAGAGACAAAGGCAATGAAAAGGATACCATGTTTGCCTCCACTGGGTGGGGCACTAAACTCCCAAGCTCAGGCCAGAGGCAGAATTTTCCACTGCCTGGCACCCCAGTCTAGTTTCCGGGCTTGCACAAGCTGAGGCCTGCCCCTGACCCCCTCCCACCCTATGCTCCCACACAGCTGGGGAATTAGGAAGCTGACACCCTCCTCTCTGCTGGGACCAGGAGCTCCTCACGTTACAAGTGGAAATCCTCACCCCCACTCTCCAAGAGGTCTGGGCATCTACTCTAATCTGGGCCCTTCCCTGCTCCCCACAAGACTTCTCACCTGGTGTTCAGGGTCCCCCTTCTACTCTCCTCTCCCCTTCACAGCCCCCACCAGGTGGCCTGCTTACCACCCCTAGTCCATCCTGTTTCTGATCATCATGTGAGCAAACCAGAGCTCTACAGCCTCAGAACTCCCTTCAGCCTTCAGCTGGGCCCCTTCCTCCCAGTAATTCCCCACCCCAAGGCCATCAGGGTCAGGCACAAATATCTGTGACGGGGAAGGCGCACAAACACCTTGCGGACTGACAGGGAAAACCCCATGTGCCCCACTCTGCACTCCACAAACAGTCGTTCCTGCGGGAGTCGGACCCCAGTCCTACCCCCCTTACCAGTGAGCTCGTTGTTGAGGTTGACAATAAGGGGGTTGTTCTTCCAATCAAAGGTTGACACCAAAAAAAGGAACCGAAGGAAGCCCACCTGTGGGGAGCTGAGAAGAAAGAGTGAGCAAAGAGTCTGGGCCCAACCACACATCCCCAGGCTTACCCCATGGTCTAGACACCCGAGACCCCTTGGCAGGGATTGTCTCAGAACCCCTTCCGTCACCTGTTTCAGCTACCCTCTCCCATTTGAACTGAAGGTACAGCCTAAGGGATGAAAGCTGGCCCTGAAGGGAAAAGATGGAGGGAATCACCTGGGAGGGGTGAAGGGCTCAGGGTGCAGGAAAAGAGCAGCAACCACCAGGTCCAGGCTCTCATCGGTGAACCCCTCACCCAGAAGCTGGGCACGCACCCATCGCTTGGCCAGCCGTGCCACACCTGAGAAGGCTGGGTGCTGTTGCTGGAGCCTGTGGACGGGGAAGGGCGTAGTGGTAATGAGCCTCAGGCCCTAAGGGCCCAAGAACAGTATTTCGGCTCAACCACCACCATCGACCCAGTCTTTACCCAAAGTTACCCTCTGTGCTAACACATTCTATACAGGATCTCACATACCCCTGACTAATGCCAACAGGTTGGTCCTATAAAATTCCCATTTTACAGATGAGAAATAAGGTCCTGCCCAGAACATAGCCAGTGAAGCAGCAGGGCGAGGGTTCTAAAATTTGTCTGACTCCATAACTCATATCCCTATTACACCATCTGGCCTCCCAGAGAGACAGGTGGCCATACCCGTGCAAGGCGCTGGTGAGCAGGGGCAAGTGCCTCGTGTCCCTCTCCAGGTGGAGGGAGGCAGGTGTGTCCCTCAAGGAGATCATCCCCTCGGGGCTCCGCATTTCCCTCAGGATCTGGGGCTCCCGCTGACAGGCCACACAAACCCGGAACACGAACCCATCCTGTTGAAAGAGGGTGTGAGGTGGGAGATACGGGTCAGCCTGGAGCACACTCACACCCTGGCTCCTCCCTCCCTGGGGAACCCCGACCCTGCACCAGCCTAACCTTGAGGACGTCCGTGTGCGTGGCCGTGGCTCGACACTGCAGCCCATGCTGTTGTGTCAGCAGCTCTGCCAGGCGCAGCTGAAAGGCAGCTCGGACCCGCCGTATGGCCTCAGCGTCCTGTGGCCACTGACCACTGCCCTCCAGGTGACATACCACTAGGAAGAAAAGTAAGAGGTCTCAAGACTGTAGGCTGGAGTGGAAAAGGTTCCTCTCATCCCTCCCAAGAAAGAGGCTCCTCACCGGTCATGGGCTCCACATAGGCTGGACAAGGCTTGTCGGGCCGCGGTAACAGCGAGGCCCGCTCTCGAAGCTGCTTGTAGAAGGAGTAGGCTGGCCGGACTGGGGTAGGTGGGAACACCTATGGAAGAATCAGGGCTGAGGAAGGGGCCTCGGACTGGGAGATGAGTGAACAGAGGAATTGGAACGGGGAATACTGGGTGAGCGGGGAGGAGGCGAGGGGTCACCAAGCAGAAAGGGCTCCCTGTCCCCTTGCACCTCACCTCAGTGTAGCGCAGCACCGGGTGAGCTCCCTGCACGGCAGACACAGTCAGGGGGAGACCTTCCAGCCCCCACAGCAGGCGGCTGAGGTCATCATAGCAACGCACGGCTGCTGCCAGGGCCTCCTCACCTGTGCTGGAGGTCTGAGAAGGAGAACACAGTCAGGAGACCAGGACCCTACAGAACCCGCCCGCCCCAACCCCACCAACATCACCACCGCCTGGGATTTTGCCGCAGCTCAGGCTGCCGTGGAGCCAGCACCCCCTCTGCTGGACGCTATGGGAAGTGCAGTCTGGCTGAGGTTGCACGTGCCCTCCACCTGCTACCTAATTCCACCACCCAGGCTACTATGCAACCCCTGGCCTTGACCCCAGCCTTAACGCACGACCCTTACCTCTTTTGGGCTTTGGATCAAAGCGTCCAGAAGGCCCCCCACATAGTGGACACAGGTATCTGGGATGTTGGCATGGCTGGGAAAGGGGCACAGCACAGAGTCAGCGTGGGCATTGAGCCTACTGGAGTAAGCTACTGGACATTAGCTGCTCAGCCCAAAGCCCGGGCCAGACCCTCCTAAAAGGCTCCCCAAGTCCATGGCTGCTTCCTAGCAACCAGATGCTAACACTCACAGTGCCAAAAGGTGAGTGACCACCTGGTGGGGAATAAGACGCTTCTGGGCCATGGAGGCTGCCTCCCAGACCACAGCTTCCCGAATGGCTCCATCCTGGAAACGCCGAAGCTCTGAGCGAGATCCCCAGAACTGGCGGAAGTCAGCAGCCTAAAGAAAGGCAATGGGTGGTAGGAGAAATCAACAAAGATAGGCTCTGTCAAAAATCCCTCACAGGCTCCAATCCAAGTGGCATGAGGATAATCCACACCACTTCTGCCAGTACACAGCCTGGACTTCCCAAGACAGGGCCAAATCATCCCCCAGATTCCAGGGCTCCTCACCTCAGGCTGGTTGGCCTCTGGACCCAGCTCGAGGACACTGGTCAGCCCCTCAGGCCGGAGGAGCAATCCCAGGGTCAGGGTCCCAGAGTCTCTGTGCTTCGGTGGATCTTGGCTGATGTCCCACTACAGGGTTTAAAAAGGCTGAACTCAACCCAAGAATGCCCCAGCTTCGTCTAGAAACCCACTTTCCAACTAGGTAGAAAGATCTAGGGGCACCTGGGTGTCTCAGTTGGTTAAGCGTCTGCCTTCGGCTTGGGTCGTGATCCCGGGGTCCTGGGATCGAGCCCCACATCAGGCTCCTTGCTCAGTGAGGAGCCTGCTTCTCCCTCTGCCTCTGCCCCTCCCGCTACTCGCACACGCACACTCTCTCTCTAATGGATAAAATCTTTTTTTTTTCTTTTTAAGATTTTATTTATTTATTTGACAGAGACAGAGATGGCAAGAGCAGGAACACAAGCAGGGGAAGTGGGTGAGGGAGAAGCAGGCTTCCCGTGGAGCAGGGAGCCCAATGCAGGGCTCCATCCCAGGACTCTGGGATCATGACCTGAGCCGAAGGCAGATGCTTAACGACTGAGCCACCCAGGTGCCCCTAATGAATAAAATCTCTATAAAAAAAATTTTTTTTATAGAGATTTTATTTATTTATTAGAGAACGAGTGAGAGAGAAACAGCATGAGAGGGGAGAAGGTCAGAGGGAGAAGCAGGCTTCCCACTGAGCCGGGAGCCCGATGCGGGAGTCGATCCCAGGACCCCAGGACCACGACCCGAGCCGAAGGCAGTCGCCCAACCAACTGAGCCACCCAGGCGCCCTATAAAAAAATTTTTAAAAAAGAAAGATCTAACTAGAGGAATGGTGTGTCTTTTGTATCCCCTGGGACCCTGGATCTAGTCCCCCTTAAGCTCACAAACTCCCCACCCCACAGCACCTCACCTCTGACACCGGGGGCCGAGAGTGGGCCAGCAGGTGCAGGCGGGACCCCAGACCCTGCTCCAAGAGGGAGGTCAGGGAGCCCAAAGCAGCTGAAACAAAGTCCCCACCAAGATCCTGCAGCTCTGGCCACAGCTTTAGCCGGTGACATGCTGCCTGTAGGCGACTCAGTGGATGGAGACTAGAGGGGCATAGAGGGACAAAGAGACAGAACGAGGTGCTGCTGACCCCAAAGCCTACCCCCCGCCCCAAAATGAGGAAGATCTGAACACCGACCTGAGCACCTCTGCCCCATCACTGTAGCCCCAGGGAAAAGGACCCACTGACATAGCCTGCCGGCCCTAAACTTACTGCAAGACGTGGTCAAAAGCCCGGATCATGGGTTTGGGAGTCATCAACAGAAGCTGGAATCCGTCATCAGCTCTACCGTCCAGCAATGCCATAGACAGCCGTGCCTCATGCTGTACCTACGGCCACAAGATAAACAGGGAACTCACATGTGAGACTTATGACCACTATACCCCTCCCTTCATTGACCTGAGGGCTCAGACCAAGAGACATGCCTGACCTAAGCTCTTTGGAGAGGAGTTGCTGGGGCTCTGGGACTGGCAGAAGGGACAGAATCTGGACTGGGACATCAGAGGTACCCAGGAGTGGGGGACAATTGGTACCTGGTGGTAAGTAGAGGCAGTAACATCAGCACAGAGGTTGAGATAGCCTGAGGAGTCCAGGAAGACAACAGGGAAGGCCTGGTGGAAGTCAGCCAGGGCCGGCTTGGAGGCACAGAGAGAAGCCAGTCAGGGTTGGGGCCTTACCTTCAAGCCTCCTTGCCCAGACCCAGCCCTGCCCCACTCACCAAGGAGGGATCTGAGCTGAGACATAAGCTGATCCCGTTGACTGTCAAATCTGTGGTGGCTGAAGTGAGCCAGAGAAGGTGGGTGTGTCAGAAGGTATCCTTTCCCAGGGGACCCAGCCCTAATGACACTCTCCCTCTGGTCAGGTGGCTGCAACTACCTGCCTCTAGAATTCAGTTTGCTCAATTGTCTGATGGCAAGAAACTGAATGATCCCTGATAGGATGAGAGGATTCACAGGAAGAGTGGAACCCTTGGCCTTTCTGGGTCTAGCCACCTTACCCAGAAACTGCAAGACACTCCTCAGGACCTGGTAGCCGCTCATAGTGGTGTGGATCTTGCGTGTAGACACAAGGAAAGCAACCAGCATGGAGACAAGGAACCCACTGAACCCTCCCAGGCCCTGAAAAAGAGATGGAGAGAGAGGCCCAAGCTCAGGCCCAGCCCGCCACTCAGTGAGGCAGGGAAGCTGGGCCACTCCCAGCTCACCTTGTCCAGTTCCCGCTGCCGCAGCCAGACCTTCAGAAGTGCCACACCATCCTTCAGCCCCAAGGCTGAACCCAGCACAGTGGACAGCAGCTGCACATGGGACTCAAGGGTCATGTCCTGCAGGACCCATGTGTTATAGTGGGGGGTGGGAGGCTCTGGGCTACCTGTGGGAGAGGGGAAGCCATGGGAGGAGAAATCCCCACAACATCCTTCCCTTCAGCTCTACCTGGATACCACTGCATGCTTACCATCCCCTGGGGGACTCTGCCCTCGGTACCAGGCAGAGCGCACGTTGTTCTTAGATGGCAACAGGCGGCACGGGCGGAAGAAGTCAGGTGGAGGGCACGGATGCAGACGTACGGTGACCAGGCGCTCATCCTTCCCTGGGGGGAGACAGGGAGTGCCGAGATTCTGCCAGGTGGGCCCCTGGACCACTCTCCTCCTCCGTGAGGGCCCATGCCCTCCCACCTTAGAATCTGAGGTCCTTATACCTTCCCCCTCAAACTTGAAGCCCAAACCACTCACCTTGGACTTAAGGTCCCCACACCTCCCCCACTAGATCTGTCACCCCAGACTGTGCCTTCAGCCCAGTGTGTGCCTCTCACCATGTGGCCGAAGCAGCAGTGACGGTTTCAGGTGGCAGCCCCTGGTGTAAGAGAAACGAACACTGCCGAAGAAGGGGTCTTGGCCCAGGTGGTGAGCCAAGTGGGCCAGGTAGAGAGCACGCTTGCGGAAGTAGCGCTGGTTCAACCCATCCTTGTCCTGTAGGATCTCCTGGTGAGGGTCAGAAGGGAGAGACGACCAGGCACATAAGTGCTTGTTAGAGAGCTTGGTGGCCAGGATGAAGCCAACGTGCGTCACAGTTTAGAAACCTCAGGGATCTTTGCAACTGGCCAGAGTGTCTGAACCAGGACTAGCAACAATATACTTAGTTCTCAGATGAGGAAGGCAAAGTTCCGAATGGCAGCAGCTGACCCAAGGGCACATTTAAGCTGCCCTCAAGAAGACAGCAGAAGAGCAAATTTTGTTTCTTTGTTTGTTTGTTGTTGTTGTTAAAGATTTTATTTATTTATTCATTCATTCATTTATTTATTTATTGGAGAGAGAGCGCACAAACAGGGGGGAGAGGGAGAAGCAGGCGCCCCACTAAGCCAGGAGCCCAACGTGGGGCTCGATCCCAAGACCCTGGGATTATGACTGAGCCGAAGGCAGACGCTTCACCAACTGAGCCACCCAGGCGCCCCTGCTCTTTTGATTTCCAGTTCAGATTTCAACCCTCTGGCAAGTGACAGGTGGGAAGGAAAGAGGGACCCAGGAATTTGTAGGTGATGAAGGAACAGGACCCTCATCCCCCAAATACTGGACCTCACCCTGGGCATGGTCACTGCCATGTCCACGTTGATGTCCGGCCGGACGCAGGTACCCAGAAGGTAGCTGCCCACAACAATGACCTGGGCTGGTGGCAGGAAGCGGAAACAGCCCTTCACGGTATAGGGCACTTGGTGGAGGGGTACTCGAACCCCAGCTGGGAGCCAGGTCTGGTCAGTCAGCTGTGGGGACAGAGACAGTGATACACAGTAATCTGATTGCCTTCCTGAAGTGTCCTCCTTGATGTCTAGTAGACGTCTCAAATTAAACACATGAACACATTTGAAAACAAACTCCTGCTCTTTCTGTAAACATGTCTCCCTCATTAAGGCAACTTCATACTAGTTGCTCAAGCCCAAAACCTTCAAATCACCTTGACTCATCTCCGTTAAGAACACCCATTTCACCTTCAAGAGCATCCAGACACTGACCACTTCTCTACTTCTCCATCCTAGTCTGAGATGCCACCACTTTCCAGAGGATCACCACATAATAGGTTTCTAACTAGTCTCCCTGATTTTACCTTTATCTCCCTCCATTCTACTTTTTTTTTTTTGAAGATTTTATTTATTTATTTGTCAGAGAGAGAGCATGAGCACAAGCAGGGGGAGTGGCGGGCAGAGAGAGAAGCAGGCTCCTCACTGAACAAGGAGCCCGATGCGGGGCTCGATCCCAGGACCCTGGGATTATGACTGAGCCGGAGGCAGACGCTTCACCAACTGAGCCACCCAGGTGCCCCTCCATTCTACTTTCAACACAACAGTCTGAGTGAACGTTTTGTTTTTTGGGTTTTTTTTCCCCCTAGGCAAAGCCCTCCACTGGAGACCTTTGTTTCAAACTTTATTCCCAGGCTTCTTCAGCTTAATTAGCTGCAAAGAATGAATTGTGTATAAGAAAAAACTGAAAAGAGCTGCAGTGTCCGAGGGGCTTGGGCTTAAAAATATTAGAGATCTAGATTTTATCAGATCCATGAACAAAATTTTAAAAAGCAGTCATAATATAAAATAGCAGTTCCCAGTAACTTCTTCAAGTTTTATCTTCTTCAGAAGTTGACTCAGTTCAGTTTGCTTCATTCTTGGAAGCTTCATCAGAATTCTCCACAAGATCTGGAACTTCATCATCCTCCTCCTCTCCGGTAGCAGGTGGTGCTTTTCCATCCACACATTGTTTGGGCAGAGCTTCAGCCAGTCTTCTTCAATTAGTCAGACTGTCGGCACCAAGTTGGTTTAAGATACTGGGTGGCATTTCTGTCAGCCGCTTTGTCTCAGCGTGGCCTGGAATGGCGGAAGTGTTCGCTGCCAGTGATGCCTGAACTTTGGGGTTGTTAAAGTGGATCACTGGTCCTTGGTTTGTGAACATATTCACTTCTTCAATACCAGAGATATTGTTTACCCCTAACTTCTTTAAGGAGAACTGAAGTTTCTTATCATCTGCTGTAGCCGTTCTATGAACCACCTTCTTCTTTCGGCGAGCAGTTCCTTTCCCACCAATGCGCACTTGTGCTTGCAGTTTGGTGAGTTTCTCCTGGTTCATGATAGTTTCTTTCATCTTGTTGGAGTGGAAATGGGACCGAGAGGGGGAATAGGGCTGATGCTCAGGGGGTCTCGGGTGGACCAGGTGAGATTAGGTGCACACACGCAGGGACGCAAGATGGCAGCTAGAGTTGAGTGAACGTTTTGTTTTGTTTTTTTTAAGATTTTATTTATTCATTTGAGACACAGAGATACAGAGAGAGAGAGCATGAGCAGGGAGAGAGGCAGAGGGAGAAGGAGAAGCAGGCTCCCCACCAAGCCAGGAGACCAATGTGGGGCTCAATGCCAGGACCCTGGGATCATGACCTGAGCCGAAGGCAGATGCTTAACCATCTGAGCCACCCAGGCACCCCTGAGTGAACGTTTTTAAAATGAAGTTAGATCACATCACTGCTTCACCAAAAAATGTCCCATCAGTGGTTTCTCATTTCATACCGAGCAACAGCCAAAGTCCTTGTTTCATTGTACAAGGCCCTGCATGGAATGCCTCCTTCCTCCATTGCCTTTTTGCCTTTCTGAACGCATCTCCTATTTTCTCCTCATTCAATCCAAGGAACATACCAGACTTATTCCTTTGAGCCTTTAGTGCTGGCTAGTT
Source organism: Eumetopias jubatus (assembly GCF_037043125.1). Classification (NCBI taxonomy): domain Eukaryota; kingdom Metazoa; phylum Chordata; class Mammalia; order Carnivora; family Otariidae; genus Eumetopias; species Eumetopias jubatus. The sequence continues at coordinate 57,357,622 of NW_028274821.1, forward strand.
CCCCTTCCTGGCATACTCTTCCTCCCTTAGATATCTATATGGCTGACTCATGTCCTTCAAATCTTCACCCTAATGTCACTTCAATGAGGCCTACCTCAACCACCCTATTTAAAATTGCAAACCACTCCCATCCTCTGATATCCCCACAATCCCTTTGCCTTACCCTTTCTCTTTTGCCCATAGTGCTTACCACTTTCTGACACTGCCACACAGTTTACCTGCCACGGTTATTTTCTACTATCCATAAGCCCAGCACTAGAAAATAGACTGCTTTGTTCACTGACATATCCTAAGAATACAACAACTACTGCAAGGAACATAAGTGTTTGCTGAACAAACGAACACATGGTTGACTATACTTGCAGTTGAGCCTCCTAGCAGTGAAAATGAGCTCCTTAGCACCCCACCCCCTCTGGAGAAGAGCAGGCCCTGTTTCAGATGCCCAAACTGAGGACCTCTCCGGGGCTTTCCATTTCTTCACACTACCTGCCTTACCTCTGTCCTAGGAGTTGAGGGCACCTTCAGGACCCGGTGGTTGACCTCCCGTAGGAAAGTGTCGATCCGCTCCTTCTTCTTCTCTGGTAGCCTCACTTCCTTTAGTAGTTCCTCTACCTGAAAGAAAAGACAGGGGAGAGTCCTTCAGCCTCAGGGTCCCGGGCCCACCCCTCTAACCGAAGCCCCAGCCACCCAATAGTACCTGTAAACGAAGCAAGCTGGAGTGGAAGAGACTCTCAGTCTCCCGAAGGCGAGTCAGCTCCTCATTGGTAGGCTCCTTATACAGTTCTGCCTGGCTAAGCTTCACTGGCTGCAGGAGGCCCTCCACTGGAGACCCAGCCAAGGCATGCTTCTTTGAGGACTCCTTCTTTCCCTTCTTGCCTGTGCCTTCCAGAGCTGGTTCCATCACCTGTGGCCAGTGAGGAGAGCAGCCACTGTGAGGTCACAGATGTCTAGCATCCACTGTCTGAAGTGCCACCATGATAGGATGTTGGCAAAAGCTTCAAGGCTCCTTTTCACTCTTTTGAATGGGAGTCAGACTGTAAAACTCAGGATTATCATTACTTAGAAGAACATTCCTGAGCTCTAGGCTGAAAACTCCTTGAGTTGAGGGCTCCTTGTCTATGTGACAGCACTAGCATGGAGCCCTGCCTGGAGTTGGGGGTAGGGTTTGTTGTTCACTGAGCCCTGACCTAAGCAATGCTTGAGCTCCTTGTATTTCCGGTATATGCACCAGGGAGCTTCCTCTTTTTCTGGGTTAGTCCTGGGAATCTGCAAATGCCATCTCCACTCTTGCCCTATCCTAATCCTGCCAGGCTCTACCCCTGTCAGGAAGCCCCGACTATAGACTACATCAGTACAAGTGGTCAGTGTTGGAAAGAACTAGGACCTCAATATACATATGTACTACTGCCTCTGTAAAATATACTCAGTAAATCATCCAATCCTCAGTAATCCGGGCAGAAAATGTACACTTGGAGGGAGCCTCTGAGCTCAAGATTCCACAGTTAAAATACCTATTCTGTAAGCAGGCTTCACACCCTGGTCTGCAGGATCCCAAACCTTCTCCCCTACAGCCCTGGGCCCCGCCCCCACTCCACGGTCCTACAGGGTGAGAGCCCTACTGAGGGGTTCCAGAAGCACCACCATGTGCCCTCTGTTACAGCGGCGAGGACAGAACTGGGCACAAGAAGTTAGATCTCGCACAATGACAACGAGGAAGACCTGGTTAGGAAAATGACCTGGTTAGGTCTCCTCAACTTCCAGGTGCACAGCTCTCGAAGGAGTAAGCTCAATAAGCTTTACTGCTTCTATCCAAATAACGCCAGGTTCCATCTCCCCTGAGTGTCTCGGTGCCCTAGACTGGAAACGTGGTGGAATAAGGCTCTTCCCGAAGGGACCGCCTTCGCGCCCCTCGCCGGCGAGCTGCCAGTCTCTGCCACCTCTCGCACGTGGAAAGCCCTCTTTCCTCCCAGACAGCTCACCCACCTCTGGCTCCCCAGCAGCTCCGCGATTCTCTGCTCCCGCAGGCGCCGGCCCCATAACTCTGGGGCCAGTTCTTGCTCCAGCACTTCGGATTCAAAGCCCAAGTACTCGGCACAACTTCCCACGTCGGCAGAAGTGCTGAAGCCCTCCGCAGAATAACCGAAGCCTGGCAACAGAACTGCCAAAGGTTTGCGGTAAACTCCCCGCACCGCGTGGGGACAAGCCTCGTGCAGCAGGACTCCGCCCAGTTCCAGAACCATTGGGTGAGTGCCCGAAGAATCGCTGGCCATTGGCATCTGTCACTCCCCAGGACCGCCCATCATGGGGGAGGGGCCAACCTGGGTTCTCCCATTTACGGTCTCTTTGCGACGCCACACCGGAAGCCTGTCTGCAGCTTAGCGGGCGCTTTCTTTTCCTCACTTCCGCAGCTTGCGTCGAAAGGAGCAGGGCGGAGCTAGTTTTGGCACTGGAGACTATTTACACCAGTGATTCCTATCCTTTTTTTCATCTACTACGTTTTATCAAATAAACAGTTCTGTCAGTTCTACCTTCAAAATATGTCTTAAATTTATTCATTCTTCTCTGTCTTTAGTGCCAAATTTAGTCCAAGTCACATCATCTTCTGCCTAAATTATAACTGGTTCCAGTTTATTAAAATTTTCCAAATCTACTAAAATATTGTAGTAATAATAGAGTGAACGCCTTCACCTATCCATCATAACTTAGTGTTTGTCTTGGGCGCCTGGCTCAGTTGGTTAAGCATCTGCCTTCCCCTCAGGTCATGATCTCAGTGTCCTGGAATCAAGTCCCACATGGGGTTCCCTGCTCGGCAGGGAGTCTGCTTTTCCCTCTTCCTCTGCCCCTCCGACTGCTTGTGCGCTCTCCATTGCGCGCGTTCTCTCTCTCAAATAAAAATCTTAAGTTAAAAAAAAGTTTGCTTTTGTCAAATCTGTCTTTATGCATTTACATACTGTTTTGCAAAACCACGGGAGAATTAGTTGCACACATCCCTGAATACTTTCGCATATATGTAATAAGAACAAGGACGAATCATAGTCCAATTATAAAATTCAGGAAATTTAAGCTTGATTCAATACTATTCAAATTTTGCTGATTATCCGAAAAATACCCTTTACATAGTAGCATTTTATTTCCTGATGCAACATCATGCATCAGTTTGGTTGTCATGTTTCTCTTCTCTTTCTTAATCTAAGAACACTTGTGAGCTCTCCTTTTTTGGTCTTTCATGACAACTTTTTTTTTTAAAGATCTTATTGATTTATTTCACAGAGAGATAGCGAGAGCAGGAACACAAGCAGGGGGAATGGGAGAGGGAGAAGCAGGCTTCCCGCCGAGCAGGGAGCCCGATGTGGGGCTCGATCCCGGATCATGACCTGAGCCGAAGGCAGACGCTTAAAGACTGAACCACCCAGAAGCCCCTCATGACATTTTTTTTTCCTCATGACATTTTTGAAGAGTATAGGACAGTTTCATTCAATAGCTTTTTCGTACAGTACACGTATATATGCATATATGTAGTTACAAGTGTATATACAATATACATATGTAAAAATTACATAGACACACATGCATATAGAATTACATCTATGCATATAATTATACAATATATGATTACATATAAATATAATTACATATATACATATAGAAAATTACATAAGGGTACAGCTTGAATATTCATATACCAAACATACCCGTGTAACCAGCTCCCAGAAAAGAAACAACATTTCCTGAACCTTTAGAATTTCCCCTCGGGTGCCTGGGTGGCTCAGATGGTTAAGCGTCTGCCTTAGGCTCAGGTCATGATCCCAGCATCCTGGGATGGAGTCCTGCATCGGGCTCCCTGCTCCTTGGGAGCCTGCTTCTCCCTCTGCCTCTCTCTCTGTCTCTCATGAGTAAGTAAATAAAATCTTTAAACAATAAATAAATAAATAAAGATATAGAATTTCCCCTCATTCTGCCATCTAGTCATTATGTCCCAACAGTAACTCCTGTCCTGACTTCTAATAGCACAGATTAATTTATTAATTTATGCAATAGCTTGTAAAGGAATTTTTCAGTGGTCTTCTTCAATCCCTTTCCATGTGGTTGCCAGAATGAATGTTCCAAAACTATCATTCTATCATGTCACTCTCCTTTTAAAAAATTCATCAGTGCCCCCGGCACCTGGGTCACTTCAGTTGGTTAAAAGTCTGACTCAGTCTCAGCTTGGGTCTTGATCTCAGGGTCCTGAATTCAATCCCATGTTGCAGGATTTTTTTCTCCACCGGTGCCCTCGGTTTTTGGTCACGCCTCTTCGAAGAATGAAGAGATAAGCCAGACAGAGTGGTGGGCAGCAAAGCAAGGTTTATTGAGTGATAGCAAAGTGACAGTACAAAGCTCCCAAGGAGGGAAGGTACCCCAAGAGGTTGCCACCGGAATTTCTAAGTCTAGGGGTTTTTATGGGCTTGTTGGCGGGCTGTTTTAATCTGATTAACCCTCCCTGCACCTGTCATCCAATCAGGTTTTTGTCCTATGGGAAAGGTTGGAGATCTCCTTCCAGGGTGGGTATAAAATCCTTTTATGGGTGGTTTCCTCTTAGGTCCCCGCCTGCCTGCCTTCCAGCTATCCTTCATCACTGGTGTTGGGCTCCATGCCCAGCATGGAGCCTGCTTAAAACAAAAAACAAAAAACAAAAAACGGGGGCACCTGGGTGGCTCAGTTGTTAAGCGTCTGCCTTCAGCTCAGGTCGTGATCCCAGGGTCCTGGGATAGAGCCCAGCATCAGGCTCCTTGCTCAGCAGGAGGCCTGCTTCTCCCTCTCCCTCTGCCTGCCACTCCCCCTGCTTGTGCTCTCTCTCTCTCGCTGTCTCTCTCTGTCAAATAAATAAATAAAATCTTAAAAAACAAAACAAAACATCAGCAGTGGCTCCCAATTATACTTAGGATGAGATATGAGTTTTTATAAAGCCTCAATCAGTATGGTCCTTTACTGGCTATGACATCCTTTTTCTTTTTCTTTTTAAGATTTATTTATTTATTTGAGAGAGAGAGACAGAGCAGGGGGAGGGGCAGAGGGATAGGGAGACAAGCAGACTCCCATCTTGAGCAGGGAGCCCTACTGGGGCTCAGGGCTCGATCCCAGGACCCTGAGATCATGACCTGAGCAAAAATCAAGAGTCAGACCCTCAACCGACGGAGCCGCCCAGGCGCCCCATCCATTTTCTTGATATACTCCACACCTTGTTCACTTAGCTTCAGCAAAATAAGCCTTCTCTCAATTCCCTGATTATAGCAAGTTCTTTCCCATCTCAGAAACTTGAGCCAAGCTGTTTGCTCTCCTTGGAATGCTTTTCCTTGACTTTTTCTCTTTTTCATCCTTCAGTTCTCAGGATAAGTATTGCCTATTTAGTTAGGCTTTCCCTGACCATCTAATCTGAAATATGTTTTTCCTTATCCAATGATCCCATTTATTTTCTTTTTTTAAAATAGGTTTTGATTGTTTATCAATTGTCTATTTGTCCTTGACTATAAATTCATGAGAACAAGGACCAGGTCTACATAGCCAATGCCTAGCACACTGTAAATACTCAATAAATGTTTACTGAATGAATGAATGTAGCTACTGCAAACCTTCCAGTCTTGTCTCTTACCATTGTTTCTGTCAAATTTTATGACCCAGCCATATTGAACTACTTGGAGTTCCCTTACTTATCCTGCTTTTTTGTTCTGGGCCTTTGAACTTGCTGCTCTTTTTGCTCAGTGTTTTGATTCCCCCCACCCCACCCCACCCCCTCCCAGCTTAATTGAGATATAATTGTTGGATAACCTTAAGTTTAAGGTATACAATGTGATAATTTGTTATATGTATATGTTGCAAAATGATTACCACAGTAAGGTTAGTTAACACTTTTTTTTTTTTTTTTGAGTAAGCGAGAAGTTTATTTAAAGTGAAGATACAGAAAAAGCTCTCAAGAATGAAAGGGGTCCCTGACAGGGTTGCCCAGGTTAGTTAACACATTTAACACATCTTTCACCTCACATAATTACTATTTGTTGTTGTTGTTATGGTAAGAACATTTAAGGTCTATTCTTTTAGCAATTTTCAAGTACACAACACAGTATTGTTAACTATAGTCACCATGCTGTACATTGGATCCCCAGAACTTATTCCTCTTACAACTGGAAGTTTATATCCTGTAACCAAAATCTCCCCATTTCTCCTACCTTTAGCTCCTGGCAGCCACAGTCTACTCTGTTTCTACAAGTTTGGCTTTTTTAGATTTCACATATAAATGAGATCATACAGCATTTGTCTTTATCTGACTTATTTCACTTAGCATAATTCTCTCAGTGTTCATCAATGTTGTCACAAACGGCAGGATTTCCTTCTTTATGGCTAAAGAATGTTTTGATTGTTAAGGAAGGTTTCCTGGCACACTGTAAAAGAGATGGGTCTGTGCTAAGTCTTGAAGCATAATTTGAGTTTGCATTGACTGAGAAGAAGAAGCAGCTCTGTTGAAGTCTGATTAAGCACTGAGGAAAATCAGAGAGCTGAGGGATAAGTCAACCACTCGTTCCACACTGGATGACACTTAAGAAATGGCAAGCACTGTGTTCAGTGTCAAGGATAGATAAATAAGACATGATGATCACAAGCCAGAAACCTGGAATTATGTTCTTGCCTTCACATTTTACAGGTTGGTCCCTCTATTCAATTTTTTTTTTTAATCCAGCTTTGACCTTTATTCAAGAGACCAGATGGGTTGCCCCAGGATCCGGTTGCTGGCCCTGAGGCCAAGCAAGGCTGGAAACCCATATCTGGCCCTGCTTTGCCCTGAGCTGCAGTCTCAGCCCCAGGATCCTGCTTGCCACCACCTCAGGTGCAAGAGGAGGGAGCCCTTGGAGAATTGGATGTTGCTATTGATTCATTTAAAAAAAGAAAAATACAAAACCAACCAAACAAACTCACTCTATTGATTTGAGACTTTTTCTTAAACAAACACACAAAGAAAAATACACTAGGACTCCGTGTTCTCCATGACAGGTGGGCCTGGGGGAAGGGAAGCGTGGACCCCCCCCCCGCGCCCCCCTCCCCACAGCCGCATAATTTCTGTATAATCCACCATCTGGGGCAGAGGGTGGGCACATGGAGGCCATTGGCCCCTGTATTCATTCTTTTTTTTTTTTTAAGATTTTATTTATTTATTTTGACAGAGAGACAGAGAGAGAGGGAACACAAGCAGGAGGAGTGGGAGAGGGAGAACCAGGCTTCCCACTGAGCAGAGAGCCCAATGTAGGGCTCAATCCCAGGACCCTGGGATCATGACCTGAGGCGAAGGCAGCCGCTTAACAACTGAGCCACCCAGGTGCTCCCCCCCCATTTCTTTAAATGCAACCTCAAAGAGGTTTATTCTGCCTTTGTCTTGTCTCCATTTAAAATTTGCATTCACCCCTGGCTCATCTGGTTGCTCAGTTGGTAGAGCTGGGGACTCTTGATCTTGGGGGTTGTGAGTTTGAGCTGACATTGGGTGTAGTGATTACTTAAAAATAAAATCTTTTTTTTTTAGATTTTATTTATTTGAGAGAGAGAGAATGAGAGATAGAGAGCACGAGAGGGAGGAGGGTCAGAAGGAGAAGCAGACTCCCTGCTGAGCAGGGAGCCCGATGTGGGACTCGATGTGGGACTCGATCCTGGGACTCCAGGATTGTGACCTGAGCTGAAGGCAGTCGCTTAACCAACTGAGCCATCCAGGCACCCTAAAAATAAAATCTTAATGGACACCTGGGTAGCTCAGTTGGTTAAATATCCAACTCTTGATTTTGGCTCAGGTCATGATCTCAGGGTTGTGAGATCGAGCCCTGTGATGGGCTGCATGCTGGGCGTGGAGCCTGCTGTCTCCCTATGCCCCCCCAATAAATAAGTAAAATAAAATCTTTTTAAAAAAATTGCATCCACCCCAACATTTTCAGTTTTAGGCCCTACTTTAATCACCTCCCCTAGTATTCACCAAAACTTGCAATGATATTATTTATCTAGTAGTTACTTGTTTTTGTGTGATTCAGTCTCAGCCACTAGAATGTAAGCTCCACGAGGGCATGACTAAATCATTTCCATCTCATTCACTACTGTATCCTTGACATTTAGCATAGGGCCTGTCACATAGCAGGCACTCAATAAATATTTGTTGAATGAATGAATGGCTCTTTCTTAAGAGTACCTCAGAGTCTGGGAGAAAGATGTAAACAAATAATTGCAGTATAGCATTGGAGATGATATGATATGCATGGATTGCTATGGGCATGTTAGATTAGGAATATTACAGTACTTCGATTAAGAGCAGTCATGCTTAAGTGGGATGCCCAAGATTCAACTCCAGGTTCTAACATTTACCCACTGGGTGACCTTGGTAACTTTCTTTCTTTCTTTTTTTTTTTTTAAGATTTTATTTATTTATTTGACAGAGAGACACAGCGAGAGCAGGAACACAAGCAGGGGGAGTGGGAGAGGGAGAAGCAGGCTTCCCGCTGAGCAGGGAGCCCGATGTGGGGCTCGATCCCAGGACCCCGGGATCACGACCTGAGCCGAAGGCAGACGCTTAACGACTGCGCCACCCAGGCGCCCACCTTGGTAACTTTCTTAACCTTTCTAAATCTTATAGTACTCAGGGCGCCTGAGCCTTTGGCTCAGGTCATGATCCCGGAGTCCTGGGATCGAGTCCCACATCAGGCTCCTGGCTGAGTGGGGAGCCTGCTTCTCCCTCTCACCCCCTCCCCTCATGCTGTTTCTCTCTCAAATAAATAAATAAACAAACAAACAAAAATAAATCTTATACTCAGGAAAACAGATACTCTAGTATGGATGTCATGCATTTTTTGACATTTAAACAGGATACTGCTTGTAAAGGGCCTGTCACATACTGATGCACAACAAATGTTAGCTATTATTATTAAAGAAAGATTGTGGCTCCTTAAGAGCACTAGTTGACTTACATGTGTTAACATACACAGAATGAAAAAAAAAATGTTTGTCCCCTAAAAGGAGTCATTCTAGAAGGTCAGAATTAACCTCTCTAAAACAAACACTCCTATTTCTCATTTATCTTTCTTTAAAAAAACAAAAAGATTTTATTTATTTGACAGAGAGAGAGATAGCGAGAGAGGGAACACGAGCAGGGGGAGTAGGAGAGGGAGAAGCAGGCTTCCCCACAGAGCAGGGAGCCCGATGTGGGGCTCAATCCCAGGACCCTGGGATCACGACCTGAGCCGAAGGCAGACGCTTAATGACTGAGCCACCCAGGCGCCCTCTCATTTATCTTTCAAGATTTCCATATCTTTTCTCTTTGGAAGAAAGAATCAATTCTTCAGAAGAGCCCTGGTTGAGGGGAGCCTAGGTGGCTCAGTTGGTTAAACGTCTGCTTCAGGGTTTTGGGATCGAGCCCTACGTCGGGCTTCCTTGCTCAGAGGGGAGACTGCTTCTCCCTCTCCCTCTGCCGCTCCCCCTGCTGTGTGCTCCCCCCCCCCCCCCCGGCCGCCTCTCAAATAAAAATCTTAAAAAAAAAAGAGCCCTGGTTGAAGAGTACCAGGTGATGCGGTAGAGACTGAGGGTAAGTGGCCTGTTTCCTTTACCACCAGAGGGCACCAATCAGTCAAGTCATTTTACCTGTCATTTTACCTTTCCCACACTATGGGAAAGCTGTAGGAAGCCGTTTCTGCCATTCATTCTTTTGACAAGTATATTTTGAGTACCTACAACGTGCCAAACATCGTAGTAGCTTGTATATAAACAAGAAGCTTGTGTAAACAAGACCTGTCATCCTTATGGAATTTATAATCTTGAGCACCTACTGTGTGTCTGAGAGGTCCTATTAGACATGGGGGTGGAGGGTGGGGTTCAATTTGTTGTTGTTACTGATTGTTTTCCTGCTCTTGGCTGTAAGCCCATGAGAATAATTACTTAGTGTCTACTTTGTGTCAAACAATGTGCTGGTTGCTGCAGATCCAGGCCTGAATAAGACACAGTTGCAACCTGCTAATAAACGATGTCTTACCTGCTAGGATAAAAAGGCATGAGACAAATTCTAGACTTCCTCTGACCTGAGAATGGAGAACCTTAGTACACACCTCATTTTCACATTAGGCTATGAGCCCTCTAGACAGATATATGTTTGTTAGCCATCTACCTTAGGGCCATGGTCATTGCAGATATTTACTATGACTTTATGAGTTTATTTAAACTCAGTGAGCAGCTTCTGGTCTGGTTGTCAGGTGTATGTTACAGTGGGTTAGGCTAGGAATCTACCATCTTCTGGGGCAGGGTGGGACTGTGATGAGTTAATGAGGGTGAAATTCTTTGAAGATGAACTTTCTGCCTATTTGTCTACTCACATCCTTGTTATTAAAGGTGTCAAAATCATCTCCCACGTTTCCAGGTCAGCAATCTTCTTGTCCCTAAATTGAATGGTAGAGGAAGGGAAGTCAGAATGGTTGAGGGGGTGGTAGCCAGAACACAGCTATGCCTTCAATTTTTTTTTCTTTAAAGTTCCTATTTATGGATCATTTACCATGTGCTAGTCATTGTGTCAAATGCTGTATATAGATGATCTCATTTAATATTTACAATAGTTTAAGTTAGGTGTAATTAACCCTTTATTACAGAAGCTGATGAATAAGGAATGGATAATGTAAATGGTGGAGCCAGGGTTGGAACTTAGGATCTTTTTGATCTCAAAATTCTAAATGTGTGGAACTCTGATAGTATCCTCACTTTTCTAGGAAACATTTCAGCAGTTGCCACAGGACATGCCTTTCCAAGAGAATGGGTTATTCTAAATCATGAGGATTTAAGACTGTCTCCGTGGGCGCCTGGGTGGCTCAGTCGTTAAGCGTCTGCCTTCGGCTCAGGTCATGATCCCAGGGTCCTGGGATCGAGTCCCACATCGGGCTCCCCGCTCAGCGGGAAGCCTGCTTCTCCCTCTCCCACTCCCCCTGCTTGTGTTCCTGCTCTCACTGTCTCTGTCAAATAAACAAATAAAATCGTTAAAAAAAAAAAAAGACTGTCTCTGCATCTCACTTCAGTTATGATTATCTTAAAAGTCCCTCGGTTCCAGGTCGGACCTTCAAGCTGAAAGGATCTATAGGGGGTCAAAGTTCAACCATAGTATTTTTTTTTTTTTTTTTTAAGATTTTATTTTTAAGTAATCTCTACACACAGGGTAGGGCTTGAACTCACAACCCCGAGATCAAGGGTCGCATGCTCACGGACTGAGCCAGCCAGGTGCCCCGATAGTACTTCATTTTACAAATAACTGAGGGATAGCCAGAGCACTTGCCCCAAATCACAGGGAAGGGCCAGGAACCCAGGTTTAGTCTGCGTTACTACTTCCCTCTTTATTTCCCACAACTTCCTCTTTGTAGTTAAGAAGAGAAGTAGAAGATGGCCCATCTGCCTTCCCCATTTCTCGGATAGGAATCATCTCCCCCACCCCACCCCACCCCTGTGGGTGACACACTGCCAAGAACACACGGGGCTTGAGGGCCCTGCACAAGGAATGTCGGGACACTTGTTCCCACGATAAGACTCATAAACTCAGCATATTCTTGTCAAGCACCTACTGAGTGCAGGGACGGCGGACTTTGTGTCACGGGGAGGGGTCTGCAGAGGACCAGGGTTCGACGGAGGATGGCTGTGGAAGCCTGTGGACACCCACACATAGGGAGAGGAAGGGAAGGCGCTGACAGCTCTAGGACCAGCGGTCCCTTCCCGGGAGCTCCCAAGCAACCGCGACGTTCAGCCGCACAACCGTCATTTTGGGGCCAAGGGTAGCCCCTGTGGCTGCCCTCGGCCCCCACAGCAGCTTGGCCCTTTAAGGGCGGGGGACACGCGTCGGCGTCACAAAGCGCCGCCACCGCGCAGGGTGGCGGAAAGGAGGCGGGGAAGTGAGAGGAGGAGGGCGGGGGAAGGAGAGGAGGGCGGGGGAGGGAGGGGCGTGCGCACGCGCGTCTGGCCGCCCGCCTCCGAGAGCCGCCCTCCCTCCCGGCGCGCGCCCCTCCTCCCTCTCTCCCTCCCTTCTTCTTCTTGGCTCCGTCGCTCCCGCGGCGCGAGGCGCTCTCGCTCTTCTCCTCCTCCTCCGTCGTCGCCCCTCCCCCGCGCAGCCGCCGCCGCCGCCGCCACCGCCACCGCCACCGCCGCGAGACCCCCGCGCGCCGCGCGCCCCTCACCCTCCCGCCCCGCGCGCCCTTCGGCCCCGGCAGCCCCTGAGGAGAACGAGAGGGCGAGCGAGCGCGGCGCTCCCGGGCCGGCTCGGCCCCCTCCCCTCACCATCGCCGGCCCTTCGTCGCCCTCCTCCGCTTCCACCCCCTCTCCCCCCCCCCCCCCGTCAAGTTGAGGCCCCCTCCGGGGGGGGGAGGCCCGGGACCGGGAGCGAATTCCCCTAACTCCCTCAGCCCCTCCCCCCACCTGGCCCGAGTGTGAGGAAAAGGGCCCGGCCCGGCCCGCGTCGTGTGTGAAGGAGGACCCGGGCTGGCCCACGGGCCGTCTGGGGCCTGGTCCGGCCCGCCGGGTGTGTAAAGACAGAGGCCCGGTGCGGCCCGGCGGAGGGCGAGCGGAGGGGAGGGGCCTCGTCCGGCCCGGCCGGTGCGAGAGGACTGGGGCTCCGGCCCGGCGCCGCCGCCGCCGCCGCGATGGCCCAGCAGCAGATGACCAGCTCGCAGAAAGCCCTGATGCTCGAGCTGAAATCCCTGCAGGAGGAGCCGGTGGAGGGCTTCCGGATCACCCTGGTGGATGAGTCCGACCTCTACAACTGGGAGGTTGCCATCTTCGGACCCCCCAACACCCTCTACGAAGGCGGCTACTTCAAGGTACCCCTACCCCCTCCCAGACCAGGCTTCCCCAGGCGGAGGCCTCCGCTCCCCGCCGTTTGCGGGGCCAAGAGTGTGAGCGCGAGTGTGTAGAGGGGGCTCCTCACCTCGGCAGCCCCCTCCCCCCATCCGTGGAAGCAGGAAGGCCTTGCTCACCAAGTGCCTTTTCTTTGTCATGGGGGCGGGGGCTGGAGGCCAGACTGCACCGGGAAATAGGAAAGTCTCTCTGGCTACGGTAGTGGCTACCGGCGGAGGAGGGCTGTCTTTGTTTTGTTTCCCCCAGCTGAGGGTGTGTGGGAAGAAAGGTGGTCTTTCCTTTCTCATCTTCCCCTCAGAACCATCCCCGCGCCGGCTGGAACTGCCCCAGAGGGCAGAGTGACCTGCACTTAGTGGATTGGATCTTTCTTTTTTGGGGGCTGAGGGTGGGGGAAGGGTATTAGCCTGTCATTCCAGAGGCTGCCCAGTGACCTGACACTTTGAGGATTTGATGGGCTTCTTGCGTGGTGGTGGTTCCAACTTCGCATTCCAGCGGGCGGTAATGAATAGGACCCTAGGAGTGGTAAACAAGGGTGCCTGCGTTTCCTTGCCTTTCTCCACTTGAGGGAACGCTAATTTAGCCCCCTTTCTGTTCTCATTCTCTGTTTACTTCAGTGGTATTTCAAAATGCCCTTTGTCCTCACCCTGCCACCAACTTTGCTGGCTTTTTCCCCCCCTACATGTAGAAATATCTGCAGACAGTGGAACATGTTATGTAGGGAGATTGATAGTTTCCCACTTCAGGGAGACAGAAGTGAAACGTTTTACTCAGGTTAGCTCTAGCAAATGGGGTGGTCTTACAGATGAAAAGTATCATCTAAGGTGAGAGGGTTTTGAACAGTGGTTATTATCATTCTTGAATCCAGTGGTTTTCTTTTTTTTTTACTCCATTTCTTTTTTTAAAAAATTTTAAGATAACTTGGCGATATCGAGAGTTTGTTTTTGTTTTTATTTTACCATTTTTGTAAGGACGAATCATAGATTGAAGGTGCAGTGTTTTAAATGGTGGAGGCAGAGACAGGAAATTAGTGCTAGGGAATCCATTTAATTTTATTTCCAAAAGTAAGTGAAATAGAGCAGTGAGTCAATCTTAGTTTGTTTTGAAGGGAGGGGCTATCTTGGCATAAGTTTTAAATGAGTATCTTAGTCATGTAGTTATGATGTACATTTTTAGGACTACCCAGTTTTGTTTTTCTATCTTTCTAAAGGTAGAACCGTCAGTGTCAGCTTTGAAATTGGGTCAACTTTGTAGAAAATGTGAAGAATTGATGGGGGATGTTTAATATTTATTCCTGTGATAGTCAGTGAATGCCTAATAAAAGCACATTTTTAGAATACTGTGTAAGAGCAGTTCTCTTACCAACTATATGCTTAATCTCTCGTGGTCACCATACACTGCACCTTTTAGATGCAGATGTTAACGTACAAGTTGTTAGTGACAAATTGGAGAAAGTATTGCTGTGTCTACCGGCTAACTTTAGTGACGTAAAGTTTAATTTCCATAAAATGTCATTGTTTGGGACAATTGAGAGTCAAGGTGAATGGGTACTAATTAGAATAATCTCCACTTCAGTGTTTTAAAAAAAGTTATGTGAAAGGAAATAATGGGTTGCAAATTGTAGTATTTTTGCTTAAGTAGCAGGAAAAGGACTGGAGAATCCTCTCAGTTTGAAACAGGTAGTATGGGAAGAGGATTCTCTACAGTGGCAAACATTGATTTCAGTTAAATGCTTTGTAATTTCAGTCCTACTAAGAAAGAATGGTTGAATTTCATTGTATATGTTAGATTTCTTAATCTTTTTACCTTTATTTTATCTTTTAAAGATTTTATTTGAGAGAGAGCACGTGAGCACGAGCACAAGCGGTGGGGAGGGGAAGAGAGAGGGAGAAGCAGACGCCCCGCTGAGCAGGGAGACCAACGCAGGGCTCAATGCCAGGACCCTGAGATCATGACCCGAGCCAAAGGCAGATGCGTAACCAACTAAGCCGCCCAGGCACCCCAATATTTCTACCTTTAATTATGACATTTAAAAATGTATGAAAATTCTTAGGTTTTATGTTTTAGTATTTGAGAATTCTGTCAGTCTTGTTTTATTCCTTATCATATGGCCTTTTATCCCAAAAGTCTTTTGTTGGAAAAAGGCAAATTTATGGTCATGAGCAGTTAACACTGGTGATAAGTCTAAAGCCATTGTTTTTTATTTCACTGCTTTTGTCATAAAACAAGGCTTTTAGTGTGTTCCACTACAGCTGCAGTTAAAAGTTGGCACAGACCTTTTTCAACCACTATTCTCCCATATCAAATGATAGTTCTTGAACATTTAGTATAATTTATTTTCAAGTTAAATTCTTTTCTCTATTTTACATAATAGTTTCTGAAGGCAGTGGGACAGCCAATCATTCTTTACATTTTTCATAGTGTGACTCCTTTACTTTTACATATTAATAGGCTTTTTATTGATCTTTTTCACCATGAAATAATTGGCTCCAGTCTAACTATGGCATCTGTTGTGACTGGTGAGACTTGTATTTCACAAATTTTTTTCGATTCATCTTTTGTTTTTTAAATATCTCAAAAAAAATATCTTGAGTTGTGTGTTTCTTAGCTCTCGGGTTTCGGGGTGGCATGTATGATGGGTAAAGGTAGTTTCTTGTGCCTGTTTTTCTGGATATTATACCATCTTTTTGTCCAGTTTCTTGATCTCTTAGACTTAGCGAGTGAACGTCTTTGCTGCTTCTACTTTTTCCTCTAAGGATCAATCATTACAAAACACAAAGTAGGAGATGGCTTGGAAAAGAGAACGCCTCTGAACTTAATTTTGCTACTGTGGAGCAAGTTGGAATTTTATGATGTTATTGGATGAATAAATTGTTGATCAAGTGAGCAGTTAATGATGACTTAAGTTCACCCCATTCATTTAAAAAGCAGTATCTTTTCAAACAACTCTTGCTAGTGATCATAATTCAGTATGGTGCTTTGGTATAGAACTCCTTGGAGCACCTGCATTATTTATCTGAAAGCATGGTAACAATGAGTCTAGAGATCAGAAAGTATGTCTAGGGGTGCCTGGCTGTCACAGTAGTTGGTAGAGCATGTGACGCTTGATCTCAGGGTTGTGAGTTCGAGGCCCATGTGGGGTGGAGAGATTACTTAAAAAAAAAAAAGTGTTGCATGATGTTCATAACATAACAGTTCAAATGATACAGAAAACTTAAAATATTACAGGTAACTTTTCGTAGTTTTGATTTTATTCAGTAATCTGGTGAGAGTGAAATAAGGTTTTTCCATTTTTAGAAAACTTCAGACTTCTAAATTAGAAAAGTATTTGTTATATACTAAAAGTTTTCCTTAATTGAAGCTTATCAGACTTAACAGTTTGATTTATATTAAAGAAACTCTTGAAAAAATAGAAACTCTTGAATAGTTTTAAAAAATAATGGATATGTATTACTTTCATTTGTTCTAGAATAAATGAATCTATTTTCTGCCCCCGCCCCGGTCCACCCCCCAAAAACAACCAAAACCCTACCAAACTTAACCTTTGGGCCTGGCAATAGCATACTCCATTTTGTGACTCTGATTCTTTTTTTTTTTTTTTAAAGATTTTATTTATTTATTTGACAGAGAGAGAGAGATAGCGAGAGCAGGAACACAAGCAGGGGGAGTGGGAGAGGGAGAAGCAGGCCTCCCGCGGAGCAGGGAGCCCGATGTGGGGCTCGATCCCAGGAACCTGAGACCATGACCTGAGCTGAAGGCAGACACTTAATGACTGAGCCACCCAGGCGCCCCTGTGACTCTGATTCTTTTTTTTTTTTTTTAAAGATTTTATTTATTTATTTGAGAGAGAGAATGAGAGGGAAGAGGGTCAGAGGGAGAAGCAGACTCCCTGCTGAGCAGGGAGCCCGACGTGGGACTCGATCCTGGGACTCGATCCTGGGACTCGATCCTGGGACTCCAGGATCATGACCTGAGCCAAAGGCAGTCGCTTAACCAACTGAGCCACCCAGGCGCCCCCCTGTGACTCTGATTCTTAAGATATAGTTGAAACAATTGTTTTTAAGAAAGTGATTCTTAGTCTTGTTGTTATATGGATCCTTTTGAGAAACAATTTTCTTTGGGAAAACATTGGCACATATAAACTAGTTTGTATACATTTTCAGAGGGTTAACTGACAGGTTAAGAATTCCTGTTTTAGGGCACCTGGGTGGCTCAGTTGGTTAAGCGACTACCTTTGGCTCAGGTCATGATCCTGGAGTCCCGGGATCGAGTCCCACATCGGGCTCCCTGCTCAGCGGGGAGTCTGCTTCTCCCTCTGACCCTCTTCCCTCTCGTGCTCTCTCTCTCTCTCATTTTCTCTCTCTCTCAAATAAATAAATAAAATCTTTAAAAAAAAGAAAGAATTCCTGTTTTAAAGGATTTGGATAGGCAACTTAACTTTAAAATTATGAAAGTAGTGCTTTTTTTTAAACAATTATATAATGATTCTTTCTGTCAATTAAAGCTATCTTATTTCTTAATTTTTCCTCAGTCACTTTGAGAATACCTCTTAGAGCTTTTAGCTGTAACCTTTTCTGGAAGCTGAACTTGTCTTGAGTGCTGAGTGAACATGTAAATGGAAACATAGTTGATGGAAACATAGTTGATGTCCAGTGGTTTGGGGCACTACTGTAAATGCAGTTTTCGTGTTCCCCACTGCGCCCCCCCATGGCAAAAGTATAGCACCTCAGTATAAAGAATATTCTTTTTTTTTTTTTAAGACTTTATTTGACAGAGAAAGACAGCGAGAGAGGGAACACAAGCAGGGGGAGTGGGAGAGGGAGAAGCAGGCTCCCCGCAGAGCAGGGAGCCCGTTGGGGGCTCGATCCCAGGACCCTGAGATCATGACCTGAGCTGAAGGCAGATGCTTAATGACTGAGCCACCCAGGTGCCCCTATGGAATATTCTTTTACCCTATTAAGTTGATTCCAAATGCTTTTTTTTTTTTAAGTTTTTAACTTGCTGGAAATTGGGATTTTTTTTTAAAGATTTTATTTATTTGAGACAGAATGAGAGAGAGAGAGAGAGAGAGAGAGAGCACATGAGAGGGGGGAGGGTCAGAGGGAGAAGCAGACTCCCTGCCGAGCAGGGAGCCGGATGCGGGACTCGATCCAGGATCATGACCTGAGCCGAAGGCAGTCGCCCAACCAACTGAGCCACCCAGGCGCCCCTGGGATGTGTTTTAAAATTGCCATCAACTAGGTGGCACTTGAGACCTAGTTGTGAGAGAACCTTCCATTGAAATCTTCTAATGAAATTTTTTTGAATGCCAGCATCGGTGTCTTAAATTTGATAAAATAGTTTCTTTTTGAATGAAAGATTTGAGCCCTAGTTAATACTTTGTTTGTAGCATGTTGATTCCTGTTTTTCAGAGATTTGTGTTAGTAGTATTTATGGAGTACTCATTGTAGGCAAAGCACTGTATGAAGAATAGCTATAATAAGGGAAAGTATAGGACATTGGTAACCATAGAGCTTTTATGAATGATCTTCTTTAAAATCTTTGTGCAAACTTTACAGAAATGTGAGATGTTATGTACGCAGTTGTAAATGGTAATTTAAATCAAAGCTTTAAAGTTTTTTTTAAAGATTTTATCAATTTGAGAGAGAGAGAGAGAGCACGCGAACGTGCTAGAGCGCACGCCCCAAAGCTTTAAAGTTTGAGCATTTGTCAACATAACTACGACCTATCATGATAAAACCTTCTACTTCATCTTTGCAACTTAGCATTACTGATCCTAGTTTAAGGTTCCAGAAGAACCTGTCTTGTTGGAGACAAGTGAAATAAAGGAGGCCATCTAACAAATTGGGCCACCTCTGCTAATCTAGTTATGGGGAAATAATAGTGAGGAAGAGTTAGAAATTCAGGGCTTAGGACTACAGAACACCTTGCTTGAAAGGTCATATTTAAAAGATCTAATACTTTTGGGGCACCTGGGTGGCTCAGTTAAGCGTCTGCTTTCAGCTCAGGTCATGATCCCAGGGTCCTGGGATTGAGCCCCATGTTGGGCTCTGCTCAGCCGGGAGCCTGCTTCTCCCTCTCTCTGCCCCTCTCCCCTGTTCATGCGCGCGCGCTCTCTCTCTCTCTCTCTCTCTCTCTGACAAATAAAAATTAAAAAAAATAAAATTTTACTTAAGTTTAAAGGTCACAAGGGTAGTTATCTATTCCTCCAAATTATGGGTCGAGATTGTTATGATGACTTCAGTTTATATCTTAAATTCACTGGAAAAATGGATTTTTTGTTTGTTTTTGGACTACTTGAATTAGAGAATGATAAATCCTATTGCAGAAAGATTTTTTTTTTAATTGGCAAATAGGTTTAATAGCAAATTTTCTCAGTACTTCAAGCAGGGAGTGGGTTGGTGCTAGTGTTGAGAAATAGAAGTCTAAGAAAACTAGTTTTGGAATTAGAAGTGAATACATCTCATAGAAATGACAATGGGGGGCGCCTGGGTGGCTCAGTCGTTAAGTGTCTGCCTTCGGCTCAGGTCGTCCTGGGATCGAGCCCCTTGTCGGGCTCCCTGCTCAGTGGAAAGCCTGCTTCTCCCTCTCCCACTCCCCCTGCTCGTGTTCCCTCTCTCGCTGTGTCTCTCTCCGTCAAATAAATAAATAAAATCTTTAAAAAAAAAAAAAGAAATGACAATGGGAGGATGATGGGGGGCATAAATTTCTTAATGCAATATTGGTTTATGCTTTTAAAATAATCCTTAATATTTTTCCAAGTAAATTTAAGCATCATAGGAAACTTGAGTAGTTTAAAGTTAACACCTTTTTTGTTGTTGTTCTTTCAGCTGGGTCTGTTAAGTGGTATTCCTTGCCTCTATTACAGCATCTTTATTTTTTATTTTTATTTTTTTAAAGATTTTTATTTATTTGAGAGAGAGAGAATGAGAGAGAGCACGAGAGGGAAGAGGGTCAGAGGGAGAAGCAGACTCCCTGCTGAGCAGGGAGCCCGATGAGGGACTCGATCCCGGGACTCCAGGATCATGACCTGAGCCGAAGGCAGTCGCTTAACCAACTGAGCCACCCAGACGCCCTATTACAGCATCTTTAGATCAGTGCCATAGTTTTAATCTATTCTTTGTCTGGATTTCCAAATTTCATAAGGCATTATTTATCTGTTTTGCTGTATTTGCTGCATGGGCAGCTGATGTTTAATTTGAGGGATAAATCCTATGAAATAATTTGGATTATGTGGCTCACCTAGTAACATACATAGTAATTCGGATTGTAAGTATTGAATGATTACTATCTTGTTGAAGATAACCATGGTCCCATTTGTAAGATAATACTAAGAACTGGCAAAGTTATAGCACTTGGGGCAATATGTAATAATCTTCTGTAGAAACAATAATTTAACTTAGAAGAAAGATTTTTTTTTTAAAGATTTCATTTATTTATTTAAGAGAGGGAGAGAGCATGAGCAGGGGGAGGGACAGAGGGAGAGGAAGAGGGAGAAGCAGACGTCTTGTCTTGAGCGGGAAGCCAGACAGCAGGGCTCAATCCCAGGACCCTGAGGCCATAACCCAGGTTGAAGTCAGATGCCTAACTGAGCCACCCAGGTGCCTGTAGAAATAAGTTTTTGTTTTTGTTTTTTTTAATTCTCAATTAGCTAACATATAGTAGTACATCATTAGTTTTTGATGGAAGATTTTTTTAAAAGATTTTATTTATTCATTTTTGTGTGAGAGAGAGAACTAGCACAAGTGGCGGTGGGTGGGGGGGACAGAGGGAGAAGTAGACTCCCTGCTGAGCAGGGAGGCTGATGTGGGACCTGATCCCAGGACCCTGGGATCATGACCTGAGCCAAAGGCAGATGCTTAACTGACTGAGCCACCCAGGCATCCTTGAAAGAAGATTTTTAAGTTTACTTATAATCTACCTGATATATATAATAAGACAAAAAAAGTTTTGTTATTCAAAACAATATCCTTCATATAATTCAAAACTTTTCTTTTGAAATTGTTGGCAGAGGCACAGATAAAAGTGGTGTAATACTTCATTTTCACATCATTTTAAATTTTATTTATTTATTTTTTAAACATTTTATTCATTTGTCAGAGAGAGAGAGAGCACACAAGCAGGGGGAGCAGCAGGCAGAGGGAGAAGCAGGCTCCCCTCTGAGCAGGGAGCCCAGTGCTGGACTTGATCGCAGGACCTGGGGATCATGACCTGAGCCGAAGGCAGATGCTTAACTGACTGAGCCACCCAGGCATCCCTCACATGTCATTTTTTTTTAAAGATTTATTTATTTTTATAGACACAGAGGCAGAGGGAGAGGGAGTCTTAAGTAGACTCTCGCAGAGTGTGGAGCCTGACTCTGTCTTACCACCCTGAGATCACGACTTGAGCTGAAACCAAGAGCCAGAGACTTAACCGACTGTGCCACCCAGGCGTCCCTATATTCACAGGTCATTTTTGATTGAAAAATAATATTGCTCAGATTATTTTTTTTGCCTTATTTACTAAGTTGAATCAGAGTCAGTTTTGAATATTAAGTAAAACAAAACAAAGTCCACACTAAAGAAGGAAAGATTTGCCACTAATAAGAACGTTAAGAAGTTGTACAATAGGACGCCTGGGTGGCTCAGAGGTTAAGTGTCTGCCTTCAGCTCAGATCATGATCACAGGATCCTGGGATCAAGCCCCGCATCGGGCTCCCTGCTTGGTGGGGAATCTGCTTCTCCCTCTGCTTGTGCTTTCTCTCTCTCTCTCCCCCCCTCTCTCAATGACAAATAAAATCTTTGGGGCGCCTGAGTGGCTCAGTCGTTAAGCGTCTGCCTTCGGCTCAGGTCATGATCCCAGGGTCCTGGGATCGAGCCCCGCATTGGGCTCCCTGCTCTGCAGGAAGCCTGCTTCTCCCTCTCCCACTCCCTCTGCTTGTGTTCCCTTTTTCGCTGTGTCTCTCTGTCAAATAAATAAATAAAATCTTTAAAAAAAAAGTTGTACAATAGGCTCTGAAGGCAGTTCTCAAAAAAAAAGAATTCTGAATTGTTTTGAGCAATGTGGGTGTAGCACTGTTTGAGTGGGGGTATAGCCAGCCTTCTGAGGTATTTGCTCTGAAAGGGGCAAAGCTCATTTGAATTCTGGTAGTTGGATTAAGGAAAAAAACAAAAAAAAACACTTCTTTCTTAAGGCGCATCTTGATCTTAATCACCCAGCTGCTTTTTCCCCCATTGGATAAACAGAAATAATGATGTATTCAAGCTGTTAAGGACTAAGCCCTGTGGAAAAACTTTGCGCTAATGTTTAAAAAAAAAAAAGTATAATAACTGTTCTCAGGGTTCCTACCCTGAGTTTTTTGGAATTTGTTAATCATATTTCAGCATTTATTCTGAATAAGAAATGACAAAATTTGCTAGACAAAGAGTGAAATGTCTTATTGAAGATAAGGAAATTATGTAGAATTTAGATTTAAGATTTAAAGAATCTTGTGTTAAAAGGGCTTTAGGGACACCTGGTTGAGTGTCCAACTCTTGGTTTTGGCTTGGGTCATGATCTCAGGGTCCTGGAATCAACCCTGCGTCGGGCTCCACACTCAGGTAGTATGCTTGTCTCCTCTCTCTGCCCCTCTCCTGGCTTGTGCTCTCTCTAAAATAAATAAATCTTACCACGAGAGACTGTGGACTCTGAGAAACAAACTGAGGGTTCTAGAGGGGAGGGGGGGTGGGGGGATGGGCTAGCCTGGTGATGGGTATTAAAGAGGGCACGTATTGAATGGAGCACTGGGTGTTATACACAATGAATCATGTAACACTACATCAAAAACTAATGATGTAATGTGTGGTAATTAACATAACAAAATTTAAAAAATAAATCTTTTTTTTTAAAAGGGGGGGCTTTTTTTTTAAATTGCATCAGTCACACAGCAAGTTTCACTTTTTTTTTTAAAGATTTTATTTATTTATTTGACAGAGACACAGTAAGGGGGGAACACAAGCAGGGGGAGTGGGAGAGGGAGAAGCAGGCTTCCCATAGAGCAGGGAGCCCGATGTGGGGCTCGATCCCAGGACCCTGGGATCATGAAAAAAAGGGGGGGCTTTAAAATGAGGAGAACACTTCCTGAGTTTTTATTTTTTTATTTTTTAAAGATTATTTATTTATTTGACAGAGACACAGCGAGAGAGGGAACACAAGCAGGGGGAGTGGGAGAGGGAGAAGCAGGGAGCCCGATGCGGGACTCAATCCCAGGACCCCGGGATCATGACCTGAGCCGAAGGCAGACGCTTAAGGACTAGCCACCCAGACGCCCCACTTCCTGAGTTTTTAATTAAATCTCCACTTATGTAACTTTTTTCTGAAGCTTTTTTATTGGTAAAGTATGGAATAAGTTATGTACAGAGAGGTTCCTTAAGTTAAAAATGGTGCTGGGGCGCCTGGGTGGCTCACTCTTTAAGCATCTGCCTTCGGCTCAGGTCATGATCCCAGGGTCCTGGGATCGAGCCCTGGATCTCGGGCTTCCCACCCTCTCCCACTCCGCCTGCTTGTGTTCCCTCTCTCGCTGTCTATCTCTGTCAAATAAATAAATAAAATATTTAAATGGTGCTAGTAAGTGGCAAAACTGGAAAAGTTACTTGGGGATGTATAAGTATTAAGGAAATCAATTTTTTTCTGTTGTGGCCAAATCTAGTAGTGTGTGAGTCTAAATGCTCTTAGATTATGAGCTCGTTAAGAAACGCCACTGGGTCTTTGAATTTCCTTCGCATTTGGCAGAGGACCAAAAAGAGTAAGTGCTTATTTTTTGGGGAGTCACATCCTTTGAGAATGACAGCCCCCCCAATTCTGCATGCAATTTCAAGGAATTACTGATACTGATATTTTTCCATAGACCTTAGGTGGTCAACCCCTAGTCTAGGACATGTGGTAGACTGAAGTGGCTAAATATTTGGACTGCTTAGTTATTCTAGTTGTGCTTTCCGCTTTGGGAAGAAATTGCATTTTATTTGGTTTTGACATTTTATAGTTGCTTGGTTGTCTGAATTAGATCTCATGTTCTTGATGACCAAAGTTTCAGCTAAAAATTAAGATTGAAATCTTGGTTATATAGTAATATAGCAAATTACGATCTTTGTATAGGGTTCTTCTTGTAATTTAAATACTATAAAACTGGGGCACCTGGGTGGCTCAGTCTCTTAAGTGTCTGCCTTCCTCTCAGGTCCTGATCCCAGGGTCCTGGGATCCAGCTGCACATCCCTGCTCAGTGGCGTGTCTGCTGCTCCCTCTCCCTGTGCCCCTCCCTACCCGCCCCCCCACCCCTGCCTGTGTGTGTGCCAGCCCGCCTGCCACTCGCTTGCTTGTGTTCTGTCTCAAATAAATAAATAAATAAAATCTTAAAAACATAAATACTATGAAAGTTACTTAGAAGAGGTTAAGAATTTTATTTTTTATTACTATTTTATTAACTTTTTTTTTAAAAGATTTTATTTATTTGACAGAGAGAGACACAGCGAGAGAGGGAACACAAGCAGGGGGAGGGGGAGAGGGAGAAGCAGGCTTCCCGCAGAGCAGGGAGCCCGACGTGGGGCCTGATCCCAGGACTCCGGGATCATGACCCGAGCCCAAGGCAGATGCTTAACGACTGAGCCACCCAGGCGCCCCGAGGTTAAGAATTTTAGAGCAGTGATGGTAAGAGACATTACCCAAACCTGCCAACCATAACAACCTGGGCCTCTATAGTCCCATGGAGATAAAGATTGCTGTACCTCACTTGGAAAATTTAATGAAATAAAACAAAACAAGTAACCTAGTTCTGTTTTAGCCTGCTTTTCAGAATGTCAGAAGACATCTTTTAAAACTAGAAATATATTTTATTTTATTTCTTATTTAGCCACTGTATAGTATAGCATTAGTTTTTGATATAGTGTTCAGTGATTCATTAGTTGCATATAACACCCAGTGCTCATCACAACATGTGCCCTCTTTAATACCCATCACCCTGTTACCCCACCCCCCACCCCCCTCCCCTCTGAAACCCTCAGTTTCCCCGTTTTAGAATTTCTTATAAAGTGGAGGATTTTAAAGTAGTGACTAAATGTTATGAATATTTTAATGAGGTTCTTGATACATTAAAAAATCAGAATAATTAGAAAAGCACATTTTTAAAGCTGTATTTTTGCTTTGATAATATTCTATGTGCGTATATTTTGTTAAAGAATAATTTTGGTGAAGTATAGGCAAATGTGCATGTATTTTTTCTCCCACCCTGTGTATATATATATATAAAGTCTCCTAAATAAAATATTAACTACATTTTGCCTATACTGTTTACATATATACCTTGAGTGAATTAATTATTAACAAGGTGGAGTAGGGAGGGAACTTTTAAAGTAGGTTAAATTTCTCTGTGAATTATTATAAACAAGCTCTCCTGGGTTATTGTTTGAGCTACCAAGTATCTCTTGAAGTGTACATCTGTAATGAGGCCTATTAGACATTTCTACTACTCTGGCCTTTTTAAAAGTATGTCCTATTTATACTAAAGACTTAAACACTAAACTGGGCTCTACCTTTTTTCATAAGCCTCTTCTATATTCACTCTCCTGGATATTGGACAGTGTCTACCCAGTCACACAAGTCTAGAAGCTGGAAATAAGATGATTTCTGCTTCCTCTTTCCACATATCCAATTAATTTTAGTACCTCATGTCTCTGCTGTTTAGCCCCTCCTCTTCATTCCTACTGCTACCATGTAAGTTTATCCTCAGTTGTCACTCACTTGGACTGTGACAGTAGCCTCTTTACTGTCTTATACTCCTCCAGTCAGTGACGCTACCAGAGTAACCTTTCTAAAGCTCTAATCTGATTTGTCGCCACAAAAAAAAAAAAAAAAAAAAAAAGGAAAGAAAGAAACTATCTGTTCCTCTTTCACAAAACTAAGTAAAAGTTTCTTTTGTGTGGCATATAAGGCCCTTCATGATCTGGTTCTTGCTTACTTTTCCAACTGTATTTCCAGTTCTTGCCCCATAGGTAATTTTTCACAGTGCCATTGCCTAAGTTGTTACCTGCTTGAATGCCCTTTTCAACTTCTGCTCTCTTTAGTCTGGGGAACTCCAGCTTATATTTTAAAACCCAATTCACTGTGAATGACCTGAAAACTGCTCAGGTTCACCCCTGTAATCTATACTCTTCCCAATTAGATTGTTTTAAGGTAAAGCCAGACACCCTGTCCTTTCTTTCTTTCTTTTTATTTATTTATTTATTTATTAGAGAGAGAGAGAGAGAGAGCACGAGAGGGAAGAGGGTCAGAGGGAGAAGCAGACTCCCTGCTGAGCAGGGAGCCCGATGTGGGACTCGATCCCGGGACTCCAGGATCATGACCTGAGCCGAAGGCAGTCGCTTAAGCAACTGAGCCACCCAGGCGCCCCACCCTGTCCTTTCATCCCTAAATACTGGAGTCCCCAAAAGATAAGAACTCTTTTTAAAAATAAAATTGCATTATTATTATTATTTTTAATAGGCTCCACAACCCAGCATGGAGCCCAATGTGGGACTTGAACTCACGACCCTGAGATCAAGCCCTGAGCTTCACGAGTCAGACGCTTAACTGACTGAGCCACCAAGGCACACTGCATTGTTCTTTTTTTTTTTTTTTAAGGGTTTTATTTATTTGGCAGATTCAGACACAGCGAGAGGGGGATCACAAGCTGGGGGAGCAGGAGAGGGAGAAGGAGGCTTCCCGCAGAGCAGGGAGGCCAATGCAGGGCTTGATCCCAGGACCCTGGGATCATGACCTGAGCCGAAGGCAGACACTTAATGAGTGAGCCACCCAGGCACCCCCACACTGCATTATTCTTACACTTAATAAACAGTAATTCCCACACCTGAAGCTAAGGTAACATTGTCAAATATACTCAAATTCAAAAAAAATTCCTTAATATTATCTAATATTCAGATTGTCCCGGTTGTCTCGTAGATAAACCTCTAAGTTGATTTGAATCAGGATCCAAAATAAAATCCACAGTTGCATCTGGTTTGATATGCCTCTTAAGACTTTCTTAACTGGTAATTTTTCTTTTCTTTCCTTTTTTCTTTTCTTTTCGGGAGGGGGAAGGAGGGCCAGAGATCAGAGGGAGAGAGAATCTTAAGCAGGCT
Organism: Eumetopias jubatus; assembly: GCF_037043125.1. Taxonomy (NCBI): domain Eukaryota; kingdom Metazoa; phylum Chordata; class Mammalia; order Carnivora; family Otariidae; genus Eumetopias; species Eumetopias jubatus. The sequence continues at coordinate 57,384,621 of NW_028274821.1, forward strand.
CCATGCTCATTGCGGAACCTGATGCAGGGCTCCATCTCACAACTCTGATATCATGACCTGAGCCAAAATCGAGTTGGACATTTAGCCAACTGAACCACCAAGGCACCCCTCTTCTTTTTCTTTTTCTTTTTTTAAATAACAGCTTTATTGAGATATGATTCACAGCCATATAATTCACTTATTTAAATACACAATTCAGTGTTTTTTAGTATATTCAGTTTTACAACCATCGTGACAATTAATTTTAGAACATTTTCTTCACCCAAAAAAATCCCATACCCCTTAGCAGTCACTCCCCATTTCTCCCCAAGCTCTAGGCAACCAGTCTACTTTCTATGACTATATATTTCCGTATTCTGTAAATGTACAGTTTATATTTCATATAAATGGAGTCATATATGGTCTTCTGTGAGTGGCTTCTTTAACTTAGCATAACATTTTCGAAGTTCCTATGTTGTAGCATGTATCATAATACTTCATTCCTTTTCATTGTTAAATAATGTTCCAGTGTATCAACATTTGAGTTGTTTTCTACTATTTGGCTATTAAATATAATGCTGATATGACCATTTGTGTACAAATATCAGTGTGGACCTATCTTTTAATTTCTTTTGGATATTTACCTAGGAATAGAATTATTGGGTCATATGAGAACTCCGTGTACCATTTGAGGAACTGAGACTGTTTTCCAAAGTGGCTGCACCTTTTAACATTCCTACCAGCAGTGTCTGTCAGGGTTCTATTTTCTTTACATCTTCACCAACACTTTCTCTCTCTCTCTCTTTTTTTTAAACTTTATTTTTTGCCAATTGAATGTATTTATTGAACTGTTGTCTTCACTTTTAAGGAATTCACTATTGGACTGGTGATAATTATATTTTATTATAAACTGAAGGATGTTATTGTAATACTAAGAGTAATGGAAGTTTGCTATGTTTCTAACACTGGGGGTCACTGGACATAATCATGGAGAGCTCTAGCCCCATATTTTTTCTGCATTATTTCTTCTTTGCTTTAATTCATAAAACTTCCCATACAGGATCTAGTGGAACTAAATTTAGGTTAGTAGATTTGATGAAGAAAAATACTAAATTCCTTGGAGTGAAATCTGTCATGCAGGTATTCTACTGGAATTTCATAACATTAACGATGTAATGAGGGACATTTAGTAAGGGCATTAAGTTTTTGTTTTTCTAAGAAAAAATTCAAGCAGCATGAAAGTTTTTCTCTCCCTGAAAATCACTTAACTGTTTGACGTTTAATCCTCCAGAAAATATTGTGTGTACACAAACATATCTATGCATTTTTAAACTATAAATATGGTTATACTTAGGGGCGTCTGGGTGGCTCAGTCAGTTAAGCGTTTGACTCTTGACTTCGGCTCAGGGTTGGGGGATCCAGCCCCGAGTTGGACTCCCTAGTTCGTAGGGAGTCTGCTGGAGTTTCTCTGCCCCTCCCTGTGCTTGCACATTCTCTGTCTCTCTCTCTAAAATAAATCTTTTAAAAAAGGGGCGCCCGGGTGACTTAGTCGGTTTAGTGTCTACCTTCGGCTCGGGTCATGATCCCAGCGTCCTGGGATTGAGTCCCACATCGGGCTCCGTGCTCAGCGGGGAGCCTGCTCCTCTCTCTCCCTCTGCCTGCCTTCCTGCCTACTTGTGATTTCTCTCTCTGTCAAATAAATAAATAAAATCTTAAAAAAATAAATTTAAAAAAGACGTGATTATACTTATAAGCATTTTTCTGCATCTTGCTTTTAAACTTAATAGTTTATCTTGGAGATCTTTCCATTATCAATATTTATGGATTGTCTCAGTATTTGTAACTATTGCACAATATTCCAGTTAAAGATATACTTTATTCCCCAATTGATGGACAGTTATTTTTAGTTTTTTACCTTTTTTAAATTAGACTTTAAACTTTTTTTTGTATGTGCGTATAGTGACAGAAGTTTATTAAGTGAAGATACAGAAAAAGCTCTCAAGAGTGAGGGGTCCCGACAGGGTTGCCAACGAGGGCCTTAGGGTTGGTCTTTTATGGAAAGCTAACAAGGGAACTTAAATCTTTTCAACATTTCTATTGATAACACCTTCAGTGGCTTATTTCCTTCTTTAGGGGCTGGTTAATTTTTGTTGGTCACAGGTGATTATCATAAAGACATCCACACCACACGCCTAGGGTAGGGTGGTCCAATTTGTCCCCTTATCTCTGGTTTCCCCACACCTCCACATTTTTGGGATTTCTTTTTTTTTTTTTTTAAGATTTTATTTATTTATTTGAGAGAGAGAATGAGAGAGAAAGCACATGAGGGGGGGAGGATCAGAGGGAGAAGCAGACTCCCTGCTGAGCAGGGAGCCCGATGTGGGACTCGATCCAGGGACTCTAGGATCATGACCTGAGCTGAAGGCAGTTGCTTAACCAACTGAGCCACCCAGGCGCCCCATTTTTGGGATTTCTGTGAGCCTGATCACTTAGCCCCCTATCTATCTCTCCCTACCTAGCCCCCCCTTCCCTTACTCATTCCTCCCCCTGGAATAGTAACCCTAACTGTGTTGGGGAATGGGACGATGACTGCTCTGCAGAAATGGGGTGGCGGGCTGTGTGGCAGTTAGAATCTATCTAGGGGTCAGGCCAGGGGCTTGTGGGATGGCTCCAGGGGGTCATGATGGGCAGCAAACGGTACATGCATCAGCACATGCAAAAGGGTGAACATGAAAGGGGAACCCTCTTACACTGTTGGACAACATTTTTTTTTTTCTAAGATTTTATTTACTTATTTGACAGCACAAGCAGGGGGAGCAGCAGGCAGAGGGAGAGGGAGAAGCAGACTCCCCGCTGATCAAGGAACCTGATGTGGGGCCTGATCCCAGGACTCTGGGATCATGACCTGAGTCGAAGGCAGATGCTTAACTGACTGAGCCACCCAGGAGCCCCTAACTTTTTACTCTTATAAGCAAAGCTTAAAGGGACATTTTTACATATTTATATTTTTGTAAGTAGATTTGCTGTATTAAAGGAGAGAAATGTATTTAAATTTTACTTAGAAAGTCAAATTATCCTTTAGAAATACTAAGTTTTATTACATAATGTATATGGGTATTATCAAACTATAAAATTGGCAGTTCTGATAAATCAGCTTTAATGATGGTTGTTTCTCTTAACTGTGAATGAAATTTAGCTTTCATGTCATTGGCCATTTGTATATGTAAGTTATCTATGCTTGTCCTTTGCCTATTTTTCTTTAGGTTTTGTTTTTGTTTGTTTTAAATAGGATAAAGGCTGCTTGCATAAAGAAGGTCATCATTGGTCAGATGTATTCCATGTTGCAAATACCTTTCCCCATGTGTCATTTGTGGATGATGTAATTTAAAATACCGTGCTTACAATTCTGCCCAAGTTAAACATGAAGATGAGCATGGAGAAAATTGTGTTTGTCACTGTCATGACAGTAGGATAGAAGAGTTTGTAGGGTTTAGAGTAGGCTCTCCTAAAACACTGTCATGTCGATGATTCATATCCTATGAACAAACTTGATACAAATAAGGTACGGGCTGATTTAAGAGTTGCCTGTGTATTTTACTATGAAAATGATGATAACACCTTTTAAAAGATAAAATGTAAAAAAATAAAATGTTATCCCCCTTGTATGTTTATTGCAGAAAGCTTTAGAAGTTCCTGAACCTATGAAGAAAAAGTCACTTGTAATGATGCTACTTAAAAATACCCTTTTTTTTTTTTAAGTAAAAAAGCCCCTACGTGGGGCTTGAACTCGTGACCCCCAAGATCAGCAACTGAGCCAGCCAGGCACCCCTAGAAATAGTAACTTTTGACATACTTTCTTCTGAATATGCCATTGTTCATTTAAAAATTAGATACTGCATATTCGTTTTTTTAAACAATATATTTAGAACATTTTCCCAACTATTCATTATTTGTCCTTTTCTCTTTTGTTGGACCTGGAGATTTATTTTGCTTTCTAAACAATGCTATGTTGAATACATTTTTATATCTATATTTGTGTGTTTTCACATAAGTTTCTGGTACTGAGTATATTGGGTCAAAAGTTAGGAATATCTCCATAATACATGTAGAGAAGATACTTTGAACTGTTTTTCTTTTTCTTTTTTAAAGATTTTATTTATTTATTCGAGAGAGAGAGAATGAGAAATAGCACAAGAGGGAAGAGGGTCAGAGGGAAAGGCAGACTCCCTGCTGAGCAGGGAGCCCGACATGGGACTCGATCCCGGGACTCCAGGATCATGACCTGAGCCGAAGGCAGTCGCTTAACCAACTGAGCCACCCAGGCGCCCCGTTTTTCTTTTTTTAAAGATTTTATTTATTTGAGAGAAGAGAGAGAGAACATGGGAGGGGGAGGGACAGAGGGAGAGGGAGAAGCAGACTTCTCGCTGTTGAGGGAGCCTGACACATGGGACTCGATCCTGGTGATTATGACTCCAGCTGAGGGCAGATGCTTAACTGACTGAGCCACTCCGGCTCCCCTTGAACTGGTTTTGACAAGATAAGGTGCTATAGTAAAAATGCCAGTTTTCTGGAGGGCTAAGAAACCATTAAAGAGTTGGCTACTATGCCTTGGTTTTAAATAATTATATGTGGAAAATTAAAGGAATTAGAGTAGCCAAAGCAATTTTTTTTTTTTTTAAAGATTTTACTTAGAGAGTGTGTGAGTAGGGTGAGGGGCAGAGGGAGAGAATCTCAAGCTGACTTCCCACTGAGCACGGAGCCTGTCGCAGGACTATCTTACGACCCAGGAGATCATGACCTGAGTGGGAACCAAGAATCAGAAGCTCAGCCGACTGAGCCACCCAGATGCTGCAGCCAAAACAATTTTGGAAAAGAATAGCAAAGTTAGAAGATTCACAATACCCAATTTTAAGATGCAATATAAAGTATATAAAGTAATGCTAATCAAGACAGTGTGGTAAGTGTTACTAAGTCAGAGGGGGAGACGAACCAGGAGAGATGATGGACTCTGAAAAACAAACTGAGGTTTCTAGAGGGGAGGAGGGTAGGGGGATGGGTTAGCCTGGTGATGGGTATTAAAGAGGGCACATTCTGCATGGAGCACTGGGTGTTATGAACAAACAATGAATCATGGAAGACTACACCAAAACAAATGATGTAATATATGGTGATTAACATAACAATAAAAAAATAAAAAAAAAAGACAGTGTGGTATATTGAACTAAAGGAACAGAATTGAGAACCCAGAAATAGATTTACACAAAATGTAGTCAACTGATTTTTTTGACAAAGGTGCAAACATAATTCACTGGAGAAAGGACAGTCTTTTCAACATATGGTGCTGCAAAAATTGCTTATCTATATGTTAAGAAGTGAGGCTCAACCTAAACGTATCGTATGCAAGATCAAAGTGGATCATAAATCTAAATATAAATCATAAAGCAGTAAAACCCCTGGAAGAAAGCATTGGAAAAAGTCTTCTTGACCTTGAGTTTGGCAAAGAGGTCTTAGATATAGCACCAAAGGTGCATGAACCCTGAACGAAGTAATTGATGAGTAAGGTATGGTGACTAACATAAAAAAAAAAAAAAATTTGACGAAGTGAACTTCATCAAAACTTAAAACTATTTTCTGTCAAGTACACAGATAAGAGAATGAAAAAACAAGCCATGAACTAGGAGAATATATTTGTACATCACATATCTGAGAAAGGAATCAGAATGTTCTGGGGAGGGACCTGGGAATCTGGTGGGTATTTCCAGGTGATTCTGATTCCTGATTCTGGTTCTTATTCTTGATATTCAATATGATTCTGTTTTGCTTTATTTTATAAGTAGAATGCCTTTATGTTCCAAAGATACATATAAATTTTTTATTAGTCAGAAAAAGGGGTACTTTAAAATTTATTTTTATGTTTATGTGCTTCTCTACCACCAAATACCATCTTCCCATGCAACCATGACACAAATACACCTGTGAAATTATAACCAGAGTTTTTCTTTAAGCTTTGGAATTTTTATGTTAATAGCTTGTATAATTTTACTCTAAGGATTTTTGCATATGATGGGTTTTTTGTTTTTTGTTTTGTTTGGTATATGATGATTTTAGTTCAGACAAGGAAAATAGTTCTGATTTTTGTTCAGACAAGGGAATTACTTCATAACGTATCTAATGTATTTGAGGCAATAATAAATTTACTTAGTAAATGAGAAACTAGTAAAAAGTATGGCTAAACTGAATATTTTAGCTTCTTATGTAATGCTTTACAAACATTTAGAGAAGGATTTGGGGCCTACGTAAGTCATCATTATGTTTTTTTCATATAATTGGAACTATCAGTATTAACTTCAGAAACATGGAGTACATTTAAAGTTTGACATTTTTATTTATGTATATTTTTGGTTACCAGTATTGAATGCTTACTATGATCAGGTACCGTTGTAGGTGTTGAGGATATAATGAACAAAACACTTGACTCATGGTGCTTATGTTCTAGTGGGGGAGATAGACAATGAACAAAAAAATATATGGCATCTTAGGAAGTGGTAAATGCTAAGGAGAAAAGAGTGAAATAGAGTTTGAAATTGGGAAAAGGGTATTAAAAATTTTTTTGTGTATGACATTTTAGATAATTTATTTATTTATTTATTTTAAAGATTTTATTTATTTGACAGAGAGACAGCGAGAGAGGGACCACAAGCAGGGGGAGTGGGAGAAGGAGAAGCAGGCTTCCCGCAGAGCAGGGAGCCCGATGCGGGGCTTGGTCCCAGGACCCCGGGACCATGACCTGAGCCGAAGGCAGACACTTAATGACTGAGCCACCCAGGTGCCCCGATATTTATTTATTTATTTTTATTTATTTATTTTTTAAAAAGATTTTATTTATTTATTTATTAGAGAATGAGAGATAGAGAACACGAGAGGGAAGAGGGTCAGAGGGAGAAGCAGACTCCCTGCTGAGCAGGGAGCCCGATGTGGGACTCGATCCGGGGACTCCAGGATCATGACCTGAGCCGAAGGCAGTCACTCAACCAACTGAGCCACCCAGGTGCCCTATTTATTTATTTTGAAAAGGTTTTATTTATTTGCCAGAGAGAGAGACAGCGTACGAGAGGGAACACAAGTAGGGAGAGTGCGAGAGGGAGAAGCAGGCTTCCTGCAGAGCAGGGAGCCCGATGTGGGGCTCAATCTCCCAGGACTCCGGGATCATGACGATCTTAGCCGAAGGCCGATGCCTAATGACTGAGCCACTCAGTCACCCCTGCTTTTTTTTTAATTAAAAAAATTATTTATTTTTAAAATTGTGGTAAATATATATAACATAGAATTTCCCATTTTAATCTTGAAAAAAAATTTTAACTAGGTTCCGTGCCCAACATGGGGCTCGAAGTCACAACCCTGAGATCAAGAGTTGTATGCTCTACTAACTGAGCTGGCCAGGCGCCCTCTACCCTTTTAACCATTTTTAAGTGTTAGTTTAGTACTTAATACCATTAATTTTTGTACTTTAAAAGCTGTCTGGTTTTGCTGTGGAAGATGATCACAAAATATCATCTATCTACTTCCCCTCTGCTATACATCCTCCCAATTTTCAAATAGTTTCTAGACTTTTAGATTTCTTGTATTTTTTTAAAAAGGTTTTATTTATTTATTTGTAGAGAGAGTGAGAGAGCACCAGCAGGGGGAGCAGCAGAGGGAGGGGGAGAAGCAGGCTTCTCAGGAGGGAGCCTGATGCGGGGCTTGATCCCAGGGCTCTGAGATCATGACCTGAGCTGAAGGCAGATGCTTAACCAACTGAACCACCCAGGCACCCCTTGAGTTAATAGTTTTTTAGAAATCAAAGTTTTACCTGTCTCTAGTTAAAGAATCAGATGGGTTCTACAAAGTTATTTCATTGGGCTGCGTGGGTGGCTCGGTTGGTTGGGTGTCTGACTCTTAGTTTCAGCTGGGGTCATGATCTCATGGGTCATGGCATTGAGCTGTGCATGCGGCTCCATGCTCAGCAGGAGTTGGCTTGGAGATTTCTCTCCCTCTTACCCCTTCCCTGATCATGTGCATGTGTGCTCTCTTTCTTTCTCTGTAAATCATTAGGGGTGTCTGGGTGGCTCAGTCACTTAAGCCTTGGGACTCTTGATTCTGGCTCAGGTCATGATCTGAGGGTCCTGGGATGAGCCCCCCTATCGGGCTCTGCCCTCAGCTGGGAGTCTGCTTGAGATTCCCCCCCACCACCACCACTCTCTCTCTCTCTTTCTCTCTCTCTCTCTCAAATTAATAAATAAGCCTTTTAAATAAATAAATCTCTTAAGAAAAGTTATTCCATAAAATAGTTCCCCAGAGAGCCTCTCCCCATTTCCACCTCTCCACGAGAAAGAACATCTAATTCTTATAGCTAATTATTTTGGTGTTTACCTCCTTAATATTGTGCTTCTTTTACTACTTTTTTATTTTTAAATTTTATTCATTGTCTATGATTGCCCACCATGGGAGATAAGGACTTCTTTTTAAATTCCTCCACTGCCTTCTCTTTCCCTCTGACATACATGCACATACATTTCACACATACATGCACATATATTCCTCCAGTCTCACTACAGTTATATCATAATTATAGATCTTCACTGCTTATAATCATAGGATGTAGTAAAATATTGCTTTTTATTTCCCACATAGTATTTTGCTTTCCATTTAGTTACCTTTCTCTGCTTACTTTTCTATGTAGTTATTACTAATTCCAATAATTTTTTTGTAACAGTTTTATTGAGATGTAATTTACATTCCAGCTAATTCTCCCATTTAAAGTGTTTAATTTAGGGATGCCTGGGTGGCTCAGTTGGTTAAGTGTCTGACTCTTGTTTTTGGTTCAGATGATGATCTCGGGGTGTGGGATCCAGCCCTGCCTTGGGCTCTCAGTGTGGAGTCTGCTTGAGATTCTCTCTCTGTCTGTTCCTCCCCTGCCTATGCTCGCTCTCTCTTTCTCATATATAAATAAATAAAATTAAAAAATAAAGATTAAATGTTTAATTCAGGGTTGCCTGGGTGGCTCAGTCGGTTAGGTGTCCAACTCTTGATCTCAGTTCAGTTCTTGATCTCAGAGTTGCAAGTTCAAGCTCTGCATTGGGTTCCATGCTGGGTGTGGAGCCTACTTAAAAAAAAATAAGTAAAAATAAAGTGTTTAATTCAGTGGTTTGTTTTATATTTAAAGTTGTGTAACCATTATTACTATCATCAATTTTAGCAGATTTTCTTCACCTCCCAAGAAAACCTCTTAACCATTAGCAATCACACCTTGCTTCCCCTCAGCTTCTTCAATCCTAAACAGTCACTAGTCTGCTTTTTGTCTATATAGATTTATCTGTTCTGAACATTTCATATAAATGAAATTATACAGTATATAGTAGGTGATCTGTTGTGACTGACTTCTTTGCCTTAGCATAATGTTTTCAAAATTCACCTATGTTGCTGAATAAAATTCCATTATATGGACATAACCACATTTTGTCCATTTGTCTGTTGATGGACATTTGGGTTGTTTCTGCTTTTTGGCTATTATGAATAATGCTTCTGTGAACATATGCGCATATTTTGTGTGGAGGTACCTTTCATTTCTCTTGGGTGTGTAACTAGGAGTGCAATTGCGAAATCATATGTTAACTGTTTAATCTTGTGGGGAATTGCCAGACTGTTCTCCAAAGTGGCTGTATCATTTTGCTTTTCACCAGTCTCCTGAAGTATTCTGAATTTTATTCTGCATGTTTGCTTTCTTTACCTAGTTTACAACTGTTACCTGAGTTCGCTCCCTTCATCCTGAGTCTTTCATCCTCCTACCTGTGTTGGATTGGCTGTTTACCTTATTCTCTGTGTTTTGGTTCATTCTTTTGTTTTGGTATATCTTATCCTTCAGTAGATGTTTTTGAGGAGGTGTGCATAGCAGGTGAATTTTTGAGCTCTTAATTGTACCTTTATACTTGAATTGCTTGGCAGGATATAGAATTCTAGGTTGGAAATCATGGAGCTTTAGAATTTTGAGCCTATTGCTCTATTGTCTTCTTGGTTCCAGAAGGGCTGTTTGAAATTCAGAACCATTCTCAGTCCTGTCCATTATATGTGAACTATATTCCTCTGGAAATTTGCAGGATCTTCTTTGTGTCCCTCCTATTCTGAAATTTCACATTGCTGTGGGTACTTTTAATCTGGAAACTCATGTTTTTCAGCATTGGGAAATTTTCTTGAATTATTTTAGTGATATTTTCTCCTATACATTTTTGCTGTTCTATTTTGGAAGTGCCTGTTACCTGGATGTTGGGTTGCCTGGATTAATCTCTAATTTAAAATGTCTTTTACTCTGATTTTCAGTTTCTTTGTGCTTTTATTTTTTATTTATTTCTGTTTTTTATTATTTATTTAGATGTTATAGATGTTTAATTTAAAGATTGGGCATACAGCAAGCATTTTACATAAATTCTCGAGTTTTTTAATTATATAACAGGAAATAGTGTCCCCAGAAAAATAAGTCTCTTTCTGTAGGTCTTATCCTTTGCCTCTGCAATAAAGACAATCTCTAGCAATCCAACAAGTATTTACTACCCACCGACACATTATTTGGTAGGAAACAAAAGCAGCTATAGGTCTGTCCCTTGTCTTCTTACTAAAGGATTACCAATAGCCTGAAAAGCAGTGTTGTGGCCCAATATTCAGTACTTGTATACAAGAACCTTTTAATTCCACATTTTCATATTTATTAGGAGGGCAGTTGGAGTTGGTAGCTTCTAACTTTCTAGTCATAAATGTTAAATGTTCAGGAGGGCCATGTATTGGAATGGGCTTTTTGTTCAACTTTAGTTTTGTCAAATGTTGCAAAAGAATTCCAGTGAGTAAGAAAGTCATTAATACCTTATACTTCAGTTTCCTGTCTTTAAGTTAACAATAAGCTTCCGGTATTCTACTTAGCCACATTTAATTTTTAAGAAATTTTTTTTTAAGATTTTATTTATTTATTCATGAGAGACAGAGAGAGAGAAAGAGAGAGGGAGGCAGAGGGAGAAGCAGGCTCCCCAAGGGGCGGGGCGCCCGATGCGGGACTCGATCCCAGGACCCTGGGATCATGACCTGAGCCGAAGGCAGACGCTTAACCATCTGAGCCACCCAGGGGCCCCCTAATTTTTAAGAATCTTAAGAGGAGGGGCCCCTGGGTGGCTCAGTCATTAAGCGTCTGCCTTCGGCTCAGGTCATGATCCCAGGGACCTGGGATCGAGCCCCGCATCAGGCTCCCTGCTCTGCGGGTAGCCTGCTTCTCCCTCTCCCTCTCCCCCTGCTTGTGTTCCTTCTCTTGCTGTGTCTCTCTCTGTCAAATAAATAAATAAAATCTTAAAAAAAAAATCTTACGAGGAAAAATGTTTCATATGTAATTAAAAAGAATGTTGCTTGGTAAGAGTTGGGATTGAGCTCACTTTTTTATTTTTTTTAAATTATCTTTTATTTTTATTTTTTTAAGTAATCTCTGCTCCCAATTTGGGGCTTGAACTCACTACCCCAAGATTGTGTCACATGCTCTACCACCTGTGCCAGCCAGGCACCCCATGTTTTTATTCTTTTAAATAAATAATTACCTCACCTGCGGTGCCTGGCTGGCTCAGTCAGTAGAGGGTGAGACTCTTGATCTCAGGGTTGTAAGTTTGAGCCCCACGTTGGGTGTAGAGATTACTTTAAACAAATAAAATCTTAAAAATAATTAGTGCACTTTTATCTTTCATCCCTTCTATGGAGTTTCATTTTTGTTTTATGTGGCGTATTTTAGTATACTGATTTTAAGTGTGTGGTTTAATATTTTTTTTAAGATTTTACTTATTTATTTGACAGAAAGAGACACAGTGAGAGAGGGAACACAAGCAGGGGGAGTGGGAGAGGGAGAAGCAGGCTTCCCGCGGAGCAGGGAGCCCGATGTGGGGCTCGATCCCAGGACCCTGGGATCATGACCTGAGACGAAGACAGATGCTTAACAACTGAGCCACCCAGGCACCCCTAATTTTTTTTTTAAGATTTTATTTATTTGATAGCACAAGTAGGCAGAGGGGCAGGCAGAGGAAGAGGAGAAGCAGGCTCCCCACTGAGCAGAGAGCGCGATGTGTGGCTCGATCCCAGAACCCTGGGATCATGACCTGAGCCAAAGGCAGCTGCTTAACCAGCTGCGCCACCCAGGAGCCCCACTGCTGTTTTATTTAATTTCAAAGAGTTCTATCTTGATATCTGATTTTTTAAAATAACATTGTTTTTGAGGCGTGGTTGCATTATCTTCTGTGAACTTGCTGAAGACATTATATATATTTATATATAGATAGATACAGGTTTGTTTCTTTTTGGGTTTTTTGTTTTTGTTTGTTTTGAGAGAGAGAGTAAGCACGAGCAGGGGGAAGAGGCAGAGGGAGAAGCAGGTTCGCCCCCTGAGCAGGGAGCCCTACATGGGGCTGATCCCAGGACCCTGAGATCATGACCCAAGCTGAAGGCAGACTCCCAACCAACTGAGCCACTCAGGCACCCCTGTTTGTTTTAAGCTTCCTTTTCCCTCATAGACTGTTTCTTCCAGGTTGTTACTTGTTTTTGATAAGAGTGATTCATGTTAAAGACTTTACCTCAAGTCTGGTAATGTTTGGTTATCTGCTCAGTAGTTTTTTGTTTTTTTTTTTTTCAACTGAGGTATACCATATATACAATAAAGTCTATGTATCTTTAAGTGTACGGCTTAATGAATTTTTACTATAGCCTGATGTATTCACTTCCCAGAACAAGAGAGAACATTTTTAGTGCTCTAATAGGCACCCCTGTATCACTTCCAAGTCCATACACTCACTCCCTATTAAACACCAATTAGGGGCGCCTGGCTGACTCAGTTGGTAGGGCATACAGCTCTCAATCTCAGGATCGTCAGTTCAAGCCCTGCACTGGACGTACAGCTTATTACTTTAAAAAAAAACCTGTAACCACTAATTATTCTGATGACTTACATCACCATAATTGAGTTTTGCCAGTTTTTCAACTTCATATAAGTGAAATTGTCCCATTTTTTCTTCTCTTTTTGTTGTTACACATTCTTATAATTCTTTTTTAGTGATTACTCTAAAGCAGAGTTTCTCAACTTTGACACTGTTGACATTTGAGGCCAATAATTTTTTGTTGTCGGGCAGGGGGCTGTCCCGTGTGTTGTAGGATGTTTAGCAGCATCCCTGGCTACTACCCACTAGGTACCTGGAACAACTGTCTCTCCCTCTGTTGTGACAAGCAATAATGTCTTCAGGCATTGCCAAATGTCCCCTGAGGTGTAAAATTGCCCTTGGGTAAGAACTACTGCCCTCAGTATTTCAATCTACATTTTTTTTTAAGATTTTATTTATTTATTTGACAGAGAGAGAGCACGCACAAGCAGGATGAGTGGCAGCCAGAGGAAGAACAGGGAGCCCAATGCTGGGCTCGATCCCAGGAGTCTGGGATCATGACCTGAGCCGAAGGTAGACACTTAACTGATTGAGCCACCCAGGCACCCCCCCCCTTTTTTTAAAGTGTATTTATTTATTTAAGTAATTTCTACACCTGACTTGGGACTCAAACTTAACACCTGGAGATCAAGAGTCACATACTCTTCTGATTGAGCCAGCCAGGCGCCCCTCAATCTGCATTCTTAATTTATACAGTTTAGTGTAAGTTAGTTAGTGCTTTGCAAAAAATGCAAGAACCATATAACAATTGAACTTCAGTCTGTCCCCCTCCCCTTTGTGCTACTGATATTACATGTTTTAATTCCACATGTTTTATAAACCTCTAAGGCAATAATATTGTGGTTTTACATATTTAATTTTATATTGTAAAATAAGCAGAAAATCTCACACACTTTTATTTATTTTTGTAGAGAGGTTTTTGTTTTTTTTTAGATTTTATTTATTTATTTGTCACAGAGAGTGAGATAGAGCACAAGCAGGGGAGGTGGCAGGCAGAGGGAGAAGCAGGCTCCCCACTGAGCAGGAAGCCGGGCATGGGACTCGATCCCAGGACCCTGGGATCATGACCTGAGCTGAAGGCAGACACTTAACCGACTGAGCCACCCACGCGTCCTCATTTTTATCTTTTATATTTTTTATATAGTTTTTAAAGATTCTATTTATTTGAGAGAGAGAACGTGCATGCGTGCGTGCACTAGCAAGAATGGGGGGAGTGGCAGAGGGCAAGAGACAAGCAGACACCCCAGCGAGCAGAGATCTCAATGTGGAACTTGATCCTGGGATTCTGGGATCATGACCTGAGCCGAAGGCAGATGCTTAACGGACTCAGCCACTCAGGCACCCTCCAGGTAGTCTTTATAGAAACCTTGCTATTTGGTATGACCAAGTGTCACAGGCTTATCTTTTACATTTCCTGCTTCAGATTTGTAACCACCTCAGCCTTGGTTTTAGTGGAAAATGATACCTGAGAATGTCATCTGGGCATTGGGTATGCTCATTGCTGTGAGTTAACATTTTGTCTAGGACAGAGTTAGGAGTGATTTATGTACATCTTTGTTTCTGCGTGCGCATGCGCGCGCTTTTGCATGTACACACAGTTTTTAAACTTAATCGCTTCTGTATTGTATCCATATCTCCGTTTTCTCCATACCACATATTCCAGTTTTCAAGGGTACAGGGGATAATGAATTAAAATGTTCTCATTATTAATTACTCATTTGTTTTATCCCACATTATACTGTAGTCTCAGAGTAGCAATACTAATATTACTGTTCACAGTGTGATTACTAAACAGTTGCGTAAGTTATTTTGCATATGCTATTTCCCTTCCCTCCTTATATCTGTACTATCTGTATCTTCTAATTATATTGCTGTTACATACTACATTTTAACCTCCATTTATTTTTAGTTCTACAAGGAATTATATAGTTCAGTGGAACTACATAGTTCAGAGGTTGACATACTTTTTCTATAAAAAGCCAGATAGCAGGTATTTTAGGATTTTAGGCTTTGCAGGCCAAAGGGGGGAAAATCAGTTATTACATACTTACATAATGAGAGAAAACAAATTTCCACAAAAACCTTATGACAAAATTCAAAATGTAAATAATTGAGTATAATTTTTATAATACAGGTCTAATGAGAAGAGTGGAATTAATTTTGGGGGGTTAGATAATGCTTAATTGGGATCAGAGTTATTGTTTGTTATCATTAAAATTGATTGCAGGTGTTCATCTGTTACTGTTGATCGCTAATGAGATTTTCTCTTTGAAATGTCTTCACATAGATTGGTACTGCCAAATACAAACATCAATCTGTGAGCAGAAGATTTTTTTTTTTCATGAGCATATGATTTTAAATGAGATATTTATCACTTGGAAAGCATTTATAAAATTCTGTTAGATTCTCAGTATTTGTCTTTTAGCATGTCATTACAGTGCAGATTAATCACTTCCAATTGTGGGTTAGGTGGAAGCTCCTCAGTTACATAGTTAAATGGATTTTAAAATATGTAATTTTCTGTTTTACTTGGCTTTGCGTTCAAAAAACACTGCTGAAACTGTCCTTTGAGTTCAGAAAATATATCTATTGCAAATTTGTGTGAGAATAGAGACCTTACTTCTTGTTTTAACTTTTAACTGAACAGGAATTATATAAAGCAGTTCGCCATTACATATGATTCCAATAGCTTTAGCTGTCATCAAATATTTTAGGCTTTACCTGCAGTATGTTTCATATGTGAGCAGTGTCTTGCTAATTTTAAATTCACCAAGAAACATCAAGGTTTCAGCAAAAGTTAAATTGCCAAAGCCATTCATTTTTCTTTTTTCTTTTTAAGATTTTATTTATTTATTCATGAGAGACAGAGAGAGAGAGAGAGGCAGAGGGAGAAGCCGGATCCCCTCTGAGCAGGGAGCCCGATGCGGGACCCGATCCCAGGACCCTGGGATCATGACCTGAGCTGAAGGCAGACGCTTAACCATCTGAGCCACCCAGGCGCCCCATTCATTTTTCTATAGTAGTGGTGAGGCTGATTTTTTTTCCTTTAGAAAATGTTTAAGCTCAGGGGCGCCTGGGTGGCTCAGTTGGTTAAGCAACTGCCTTCGGCTCGGGTCATGATCTCGGTCCTGGGATCGAGGCCCGCATCGGGCTCCCTGCTCCGCGGGAAGCCTGCTTCTCCCTCTGACCCTCCCCCTGCTTGTGATCCCTCTCTGGCTCTCTCTCTCTCTCTGTCAATTAAATGAATAAATAAAGACTTTAAAAAAAAATGCTTTGTTCTAAAAAAAAAAAATGTTTAAGCTCATTCCTGGGCTCAAAAATATTGCGATAAAAACGTAATCAATTGCCAAGCCATCAAACTGCTGAGTGGTGGGGCAAGTCAGGATATTCAGCTTCTATTTTGGTATATGGTTAAATCCATACAAAACCAGTAATGGTTAAATCCACAAAAGCAAATGAAATTTATCTTTTGGCACTACTGGTCTATAAGACATAATGGATTCAGATATTTTCCCCAGAGTACCTGAATAATACAGTGGATAACCATAGGCTTGAAATACCTTATACATTTTACATTTTCACAAGTTTTTTAAGTTGTCCCACCAAGCCTTTTTCTGTACCATGCATATTTTACCACCATCACTTTTAACGTTTCTTAGATTCCACTTCAGGTTGTACTGAATTAATGTTTTAAATTTGAAAATATTCTTTTTTTTTAAGATTTTATTTATTTGAGAGAGAGAGCACGAGAGGGAAGAGGGTCAGAGGGAGAAGCAGACTCCCTGCTGAGCAGGGAGCCCAATGTGGGACTCGATCCCGGGACTCCAGGATCATGACCTGAGCCGAAGGCAGTCGCCTAACCAACTGAGCCACCCAGGCGCCCTTAAATTTGAAAATATTCTTTTTTTAAAAATTAATTAATTTTTTAAAAGATTTTATTTATTTATTTGAGAGAGAGAATGAGAGAGAGTACATGAGAGGGGGGAAGATCAGAGGGAGAAGCAGACTCCCTGCCGAGCAGGGAGCCCGATGTGGGACTCGATCCTGGAACTCCAGGATCATGACCTGAGCCGAAGGCAGTCGCTTAACCAACTGAGCCACCCAGGCGCCCTGAAGATATTCTTAATTATAGTTGTTTCACATAGACATTCATAGAGGCTAATTCTTCAGTCACTCAAACTCTGTATTGACTGCTAAAATAAACAACTGATCAGTAACTGGCAACATCTGTTGACTCATCTGTAGTCAAGGAAACCCACTAGAAATCATTTGCTTTGTTTTTTAATTGACTATTGCTTTTTTTTTTTTTAAGATTGCTTTATTTATTCATGAGAGACAGAGAGGCAGAGGGAGAAGCAGGCTCCCAAGGAGCAGGGAGTCCGATGCGGGACTTGATCCCAAGACTCCAGGACCACGACCTGAGCTGAAGGCAGACGCCCAACCATCTGAGCCACCCAGGCACCCTGACTATTGCTATTGATCCCAGTATCCTCAACTTGCTTGAACAACTGTTCTCTCTGAAAGGCTAATAATCTTAGGTTTGTTTTCTTTGGACACATTTCTTTGCTGTAATCAAACACTATTTGATTAACTCACCATCAGTAAATGGCTTTCCTTGCTAGGCTGACAGATGGGCTACTCACATACCTAGTTTGGTCACAGTTTCATTTTTTTATTTTATGAAGAAATTATGAGATAATGCAATTTAAAATTTTCTGATTTTTCTGACTGTTGCTTTTCTGTGAGTTGGGAACTACTTGTGATGAGTATAATCTGGTAGTGTCTATGTATGTTGTACTCTTTTTGCATAGGTATAGTGTGATTACATAATAAAGACAATGCCTTGCCATCTAATTTGATGACAAAACACTCTTCTGTGCTTTGATGTGTGGCATTTGAAGTGCACTTTCTTGTTTTGACAGGATGGGTTATGCACTCATAAATAAAATGTCACGTACAGCAGTATGTATGTGACACTCAGTGCTGTCAGATATAACTACCTCACTGCAATTTGTGGTGCACCATGATGCAGCAGTATAAAGTGATGAGGGCACCACATAGTCTCTATTGCAACTAGTTAACTCTGCATTGCAGCGTTAGAACAGCCAAGACCAATCATAAATAAATGAGTGTGATGGTGTTCCAGTAAAACTTTATTTTATCGATATTGAAATTTAAATTTTACATGTTTTTAGGTATCAGAAATACTCTATATTTAATCATATATTTCCCTTCCCAGTGTTTTTTATTTCTTCCTGCAGTGGTACTTTTATCTTAGATGTTTTCCTTCAGCCTAAAGAACTTCCTTTCAATAAATTCTGTAGTGCAAGTTTGCTGGCAACAATTTCTTTCAGCATTTGTTTGCCTGAAAACATCTTTATTTTTTGAAGGTTTTTTTTTTTTTTTTTGGCTGGGTGTAGAATTCTGGGTTGGCTTATTTTGCTTGGGCGGGGGCTGCTTTCAGTATTCCAAAATCATCATTTCATTGTTTTTTGTCTTCCTTAATTTCTCTTTTTTTCTAGCTTTATTGAGGTAAAATTGGCATAGAACTTGAAGTTACATATAAGTTTAGGGTGTACAATGCAATAATTTGAGAGGCATATATATTGGAAAATGATTATCACAATAAGGCTAGTTAACATATCCTTCATCTCTCATAATTACCATTTTTATGGTATGGTTGTGAGAACATTTAAGAGCTACTCTGTTAGCAACTTTCAGGTATATGGAACATTGTTGTTAACTATAGTCACCATGCTACACATTTAATCCCCAGAATTTATTCATCTTATAACTAGAAGTTTGTACCCTTTGACCAACATCCCCACCCCCACCCTAAGCCCCAGGCAACCACCAATCAATCTACTCTCTGTTTCTATGATTTTGGCTTTTTTAGATTCCATAAATAAGTGAGATAATACAGTATTTGTATTTCTTTGTCTGACTTAATTTCACTAACATAATACCCTCAGTGTTCATCCATGTGTCTCAAACAGCAGGATTTTCTTTTATGGCTGAATAATATTCCCTTGTATATATATTGGCTTCCTTAATTCCTTTTGACAAGTCAGCTCTCAATACTATTATTGGTATTTTAAGGTAATGTCTTTTTTCTTCTGGCTTCTTTTAAGATTTTCTCTTTGTCTTTGTTTTCAACATTTTATGGTGTGCCTAAATCTGGTTTTCTTTGCATTTATCCTGCTTTTGTTTCACTGAGCTCTTTTTTTTTTTAATATTTATTTGAGAGAGAGAGAGAGAACGAGTGGGGGGAGCGGGCGGAGGGAGAGGGAGAAACAGGCTCCCCAAGGAAGCTGGATGCAGAGCTCAATCCCAGGACCTGGGGATCATGACCTGAGCCTAAGGCAGTCGCTTAATCAACTGAGCCACCCAGGCACCGATGGTACACTGAGCTTCTTAAATCCGTGTGTAGTTCATCAGTTTTGGAAAATTCTTAGCCATTATCTCTTTGTATAATGCTTTTAAATCCTGTTCTCTCTTTCTCATCTCTGTTTCTATGTTAGACCTTTTATAATTACGTCCTACTCATCTCTGTTCATCCTGTCCTTTTTTTTTTTTTCCTTTTCCGTGCTTCAGTTTGAACATTTTCTATTGACCTGAATTTGAGTTCACTAATCCTGTTTGATGCTGTTCCAAATGTGCTGTTAAATCTACCCAGTGAGTCCCCAATATTAGATATTGTATTGCAGATTTACACTTTTTAAAAGATTCAAGTTTTTTGTTAAATTTTACTTTAAAAAATTAATTCTGCCCATCTTTTCCTCTGTTTTTTGTTTTTGTTTTAACATACTAATCATTGTCATTTTAAAGCCCTTGTCATGTAACTTGAATAGCTGTGTCATCTGTGGATTTGTTTTTGTTTATTTTATTATTTATTTATTTATTTATTTTTAAAAGATTTTATTTATCCATTTGACAGAGGCACAGTGAGAGAGGGAACACAAGCAAGGGGAGTGGGAGAGGGAGAAGCAGGCTCCCCGCTGAGCAGGGAGCCCGATGTGGGGCTCGATCCCGGGACCCTGGGATCAGGACCTGAGCCGAAGGCAGATGCTTAATTAACTGAGCCACCCAGGCGCCCCCGGCCATGTGTTTTAAGCACTTCTTGTCCTTCATTCCAGCCCTGTGTGACCACCAAAAACTGATTTCTCTTTCTCTTAGAGTCCTTCTGCCTATGCTCACTCTCATTTTTCAGCCTCTCCCCCAACCCAATTGGCAAAATGCCCCCCAGAAAAAGAAAATGAATAAAATGGCCATCAATTTCTGGCTCATAAAAGAAGGACTTTCCTCTTTCTGAAATTTTAGTTCAAATAGTTCTTGTTACTTTTGTCGGTTTCCATAGTCTTTCCAAAAATATGATTTTGCAAACCTCCCTCCTCTCCCTGCTGCCTAGCATTATTTCAGAGAGAACATTGGTCTGCTGTGACCTACTGTATCCTACTTGGAAGCAGAATTGTCTTCTACTTAATATCTGAGTGACCAAAAAACTGATGAAGTTCTGAATGCATGGATGACAGGCAACTTTTAACATCTTTATATGGTATCTGGCTGGCCTTTTCCTTTTTTTTTTTTTTTTTTAACATTTTTTAATTTATTCATTTGAGACAGAGGGATACAGAGCATGAGCAGGGGGAGGTGCAGAGGGAGAGGAAGAAGCAGGCTCCCCACTGAGTGAGGAGCCTGTTGTGGGACTCGATCCCAGGACCCCAGGATCATGACCTGAGCTGAAGGCAGAGACTTAACCATTTGAGCCACCCAGGCACCCCTGGCTGGCCTTTTCCTAATGGAACCTTTTTTTTTTTTTTAAGATTTTATTTATTTATTTGAGACAGAGAGAATGAGAGAGAGAGAGCACATGAGAGGGGGGAGGGTCAGAGGGAGAAGCAGACTCCTTGCTGAGCAGGGAGCCTGATGCGGGACTCCATCCAGGGACTCCAGGATCATGACCTGAGCCGAAGGCAGTTGCTTAACCAACTGAGCCACCCAGGCGCCCCTTAATGGAACCTTTTAATGTCACTATTTTGGGCCCTGAAGTTTCCCCAGTGGAGACTCTTGTAGTTTTCTCTCTGGAGAGTAAGGGACTAACTGCCAGGATTCTGTGAGCCACCTGGAAGAGAGGACTAAGGTTGTCAACTTTTAGCATATTACCTTTTCCTTAATTCCCATTTACCTATTTGCAGCATGGAGTTAATGCCCAACACTGAGCCTCATGTTGCCCAACTCAAAGACTTTTACCTTCTCCAGAGAATAAAGGTGTCCATCTTCTGGAATGAGCACCGAGCTGCATAAGTCAAGGAGAGGGAATCTGAGAAGCTAACTGCTTTGTAAAGAAATCTTCAGGCAGTCTTCCTCCTCTTAGCTCTCTCCTACTCCCACTTCCAGAGCTACTCGATGCTTCCAGTTCTCAAGATTTTGGGGGGATTGTATGTGTAATGTTGGTTCTCTGCTTTTCCACTACCAGTTTAAGACAGCTTTCTCTGGTCAGTTGGAATAATTTGTTTCTTTTCCATCTGCTTTCTACTGTCCAGAATTTAATTGCTTTGTCTCTTTGCCCATTGTCTTTGTCCTTGTGGGTGTATGTTTTAAACAAAAAATCCCATATTTTAACTTTTCGTGGGTTTCAGGGTGAGCAAAAATAGGAGCTGTGATTGTTCAAACAGTCTATAACACTAAAAAAAAGATAATCATGGTACAAAATTCATAAGGTATTAAAGGGTACTTATAGCAAAAAGTTAGTCTGAATAATCTGTTTTTTTTCTACTGGTTTGAAATGCTACCTTTATCATAATCCAAATTCCCCTGTTGACTTGGGTCTATTTCTATGGTTTGTTCCATTAATCTCTACCTAGTGTTACTTATTTTGGCTTAGGATATCTTTTTAATGTCTATTAGAGTTATTTCCTGCTCATTATTTTTGTTTTTCCTGAGAAATTTCACAGCTATTTTTCGTTATTTTTTGTGTGTGAACCTTTGAATCAAATTGACTGGGTCCCCCCAAAATCTTCTTAGTGTTTTTTTCCTGGGGGGTCATTGCATTATATATATATATTTTAAGATTTCTTTATTCATTTGAGAGAGAGCATGTATGCATGCCCGAGCACCAAGAGGGAGGAGGGGCGCAAAGGGAGAAGCAGACTCCCCCCGAGCGGTGAGCCTGACGTGGGGCTTGATCCCAGAACCCTGAAATCATGACCTGAGCCGAAGGTAGACACTTAACCTGTTGAGCAACCTAGGCGCCCCTGAATTACTTTTATAAGTTAATTTGGAGAGTTGACCTCTTGACAATATTAAAATCTTTCCATGACCTTTCATGTATTCAGAACTTACTCTGTCTCTTTCAGACCTCTTGTTTATTTAGGGTTTTTTTTTTATTTTTATTTTTAAAGACTTTTCTTAGAGCAGTTTAAGGTTCATAGCAACGTTGAGAGGAAGGTACAGATTATTTCCCATATACTACTGACCCCACACATTGCATAGCCTTCCCTGTTGTCAGCTTCTCCTACCAGAGTGGTACATGGGTTGCAATTGATGAGCCTACACTGACACAACACAGTCACCCACAGTCCCATAGTTCACATTCAGGTTCACTCTTAGCATTGCACATTCACAAATGTTTAATGACTTTATCCATCCTTATAGTATCATGTAGAGTATTTTCACTGCCCCGAAAATCCTCTGTGTTCTTTTGTTCATCTCTCCCACTTCCCAACCACTGGCAACCATTGATCTTTTTTTCTATCTCTATAGTTTTGTCTTTTTCAGAATGCCATATAGTTGGAAGAGTTTGGTATGTAGCCTTTTCAGATTGGCTTTTACTTAGTAATGTGCATTTAGCATTTAGAGTATTCTCCATGTCTTTTAGTGGCTTGATAGCTCATTCCTTATTAGCATTCAATAATATTACATTGTATGGATATACCATAGTTTGCTCCTATTTACCTGTTGAAGGACATCTTGGTTGCTTCCAAGTTTTGGCGGTTATTAATAAGGCTGCTATAAACATTTATGCACAAGTTTTTGTGTGGACGCCAAGTTTTCAACTGATGTGGAATTTTTTATTTTTTATTTCTTTTAAAAGATTTTATTTATTTATTTGACAGAGCACAAGCAGGGGGATTGGCAGGCAGAGGGAGAGGGAGAAGCAGGCTCCCCACAGAGCAGGGGGAGCCCGATGTGGGACTCAATCCCAAGACCCTGAGATCATGACCTGAGCCGAAGGCAGTTGCCCAACGGAGCCACCCAGGCACCCTCAACTGATTAGGATTTTAAATACCAAGGAGCATGATTGCTGGATTGTATGAGTATATTTAATTTTGTAAGAGACTGCCCAACTAACTGTCTTTCACAGTGGCTATACTATTTTACATTCCCACCAGCAATGAATAAGAGTTCTAGTTGTTCCACATCCTCGTCAGCATTTGGTTTTGTCATTTGGTTTTGTTTTGGATCTTAACCATTCTAATAGGTGGGTAGGGGAATCGCATTGTTTTACTTATTTTA
The DNA here is from genome assembly GCF_037043125.1 of Eumetopias jubatus. Taxonomy (NCBI): domain Eukaryota; kingdom Metazoa; phylum Chordata; class Mammalia; order Carnivora; family Otariidae; genus Eumetopias; species Eumetopias jubatus. The sequence continues at coordinate 57,408,101 of NW_028274821.1, forward strand.
TTTTATTTTTTTAAGTATTTATTTGACAGAGAGAGACAGCGAGAGCGGGAACACAAGCAGGGGGAGTTGGAGAGGGAGAAGCAGGCTCCCCGCCAAGGAGAGAGCCGGAAAGGGGCTTGATCCCAGGACCCTGGGATCATGACCGGAGCCGAAGGCAGCCGCTTAACCAACTGAGCCACCCAGGTGCCTGGGAATCTCATTGTTTTAATTTGCATTTCTAAGGGTGTGTAATGTTGAGAAATCTTTTCATATGTTTATTTGCTATCTGTATATCTTCCTGAGAGGTTGTGTTTAGATCTTTTGCCTGTTTTTAGATCATGTTGTCTATTTTCTTATTGTTGAGTTTTAGGTGTTCTTTGTATATTTTGGATAAGCCTTTTAGCACGTGTCTTATACCAATATTTTCTCCTAGTATGTGGTTTGTCTTTTCATTCTCTTGTCAGTGTCATCCACAGAGCTCTTTTCAATTTTAATGAAGTCCACAACTTACCAGTTCTTTCTTCCATGCCTTTGTCTAAAAAGTTATCACCAAATCTAAAGGTCATCTAGATTTTTTCCTGTTTTCTAGGAATTTTACGGTTTCGTGTTTTACACTAGGTCTTTCGTCCATTTTCAGTTAATTTTTGTGAAGGGTATAATATCTCTGTCTAGATACGTTTTTTTCACACAAATGGTATCATACTCAACTTGCAGCACCGCTTTTTTCACTTAATATGTACTTTCCTTGTCATCAAAGAGTATCCTCATCCTTTTTCTTCAGTTATTAACGTACATTCAGTTTTATTGTAATTGATCTTTATTGTTGCTATTTCAAATAGGGTATTTTCTTCTGTTTTCTAAGTAGATATTTCTGTGTGGGAGCACTTTTGAATTTATTGTGTTAATTTGCACCAGCACCAACTGAATTGTTACCGTTTGTAGTAACTTTCTAGTCTATTCTTTTTAGATCTCCATGTAAAGCAGATAATTTGAAAATCATGATAGTTTCCATTCTTGTAATTTTTATACTTTTCCTTTCTCTTATTTATGCTTATTTCTCTCTCTTATCCTCTTATTTTTATTTCTCTTATATTGGCTGATATATGCAAAATGATGTTAAATAACCATAATGATGAAGAATATCCCTATCTTTTTTCTGACCTTACTGAGAATGTTTGTGGCACTTACTAAACATCATGTTGGGTTTGGTTTAGCTGTAATATGCCTTACCATGTTACAGAAATATCTGGCCCTTTTTTTTTATATACTCAAGAATGGATGTTGAATTCTGTTGCATGCCTTTTCAGCATCTTATGGAGCTAATCATATGATTTTTTACTCTATTCATCATTAAGCCTGCTAAATATTGTGACCTGGGAGTGTATGTTTCTTATTTAGAGCCAGGTAAGGAAGGTGAAGAAAGGTCTAGGTTTGCCCAGTGGTTGAAGTATGACTGCCTGGAACTGAGCCAGCCTCTCACATGTAGAACAGTCCATTCTAATGGCTCAGGCGATTTTCAGGCTAAGGAGTCTTAATATAAAATGAAAAAATTATCAGGGTGCCAGGGTGACTCAGTCGGTTAATCTCCTGCCTTTGGCTCAGGTCTTGATCCCAGGGTCCTGGGATTGAGCCCCACATCGGGCTCCTGGCTCAGCGGGAAGCCTGCTTCTCTCTCTCCCAGTCCACCTGCTTGTGTTCCCCCTTGCTATGTCTCTCTCTGTCAAATAAATAAATAAAATCTTTAAAAAAGAATTAAATGAATTAACATATGTAAAGAATTTAGAACAGTGCCTGGCACATAGTAAGCACTCAGTAAAAGCTGCTACTACTGTATTTCTTTTTTTTTTTTCTTCCTCCCTCCCTCACTGTATTTCTTATAGCAACCTCATGAGGTGTTTTACTGGACCAGTTCTATATATGTGGGGAAACTAAGGCTCACAGAGTGGTAGTCCAAGGTTATGCAGATTAGTCTGCATTTCTGATTTTGTAGCTTATTAAGTCTATCTGCCATAATTGTATTTTGCCCTGGCTCCCAAAGCAGATAGTTGGATGTTCAGACAAGATGGTTTGTCAGCAAGTTGTCTGGTGAGAGGACTAGATAGACCCCTGCTACTGGAGTTTGGAAGAGTACAACCTTCAGGAAAACACTGGGCACAGCAAGCAGAAATGAAATATACTTCTAGAACAAGAACTTCAGAATTAGAGGGATGCCTGGGTGGCTCATTCAGTTAAGTGTCTACCTTCGGCTCAGGTCATTATCTCAGGGTCCTGGGATCGAGTCCTGCATCGGGCTCCGTGCTCAGCAGGGAGCCTGCTTCTCCCTCTGCCTTCTGCTCCCCCTGCTTGTACTCTCTCTCTGACAAATAAATAAAATCTTAAAAAAAAAAAAAAAGAACTTCAGAATTAGAGTTGGGCACATGTTGGCATTTGGGCTGGAGGAAAGAGGTTGAAGTCCGGTAATTAGATCATTCAGGATTCAATGGAGCCTGAGGATGGAGGGCTTATACATAGTAATCAAGTTAGAATTGTTCCTGGGACTTAGTGATGTATTGATTCTCTGGGTGTTGAAAGTGGCAATAGCTGCAAGGACAATTACATCAGAAACTGGTAACGAGGTTGGCATTAGTTACTTCATTTCTCAGTCACTTGTATTTACTCGTCATCTCATGATACTAGACCAGCTGTGCCCTCATAGTAGCTGGCGTCATGAGCTACTGAACTTATGGTTTAGATGCCCTTTGCAGTAACAAGTTTCTTCTGTGTCCTGATGGCTGGTGATGTAACTGACCTGCCTGTCTGGATTCCTGACTTCTGGCTTACTGTTCACCTCTTAAACTTTGCCTGCCCTTCCAAATCCTGCTAATCCAGATTCCTTACTGCCTTCACATTACTGAGTTGACACTTGCTTCTTTCCTTTTAATTAAATTTAATTTTCATTTATAAAAATAATATATATATAGTTTTGTATATATCCCTACTCCCAGAAGCAACCTCTTTCAGCTGTTTTAGACATGGAGAGTGAGTGAGTCTTTGGTTACCTCTCATGGTCACTTCCAGCATAAAGCCACATCTGAGGTGAGTCCTATCCCCAGACTTAGTCATATATTGCCAGTATTTATTTAAACCAATTTTTTTGTTATTGTTCCTAGTGTTAAAAATCATACTTCTCAATTCATGTCTCTTTATCAGTATTTTGCCCATACCAGACCTTTTCCTGTTTGTTTGGTGGTGGTTGGTAGGTAGGTATGTATGTATCCATTTCTTTTTATTTCCATTCCCATCCCATTCTCTTTCCCTCCTTTCCCTTAGGCACGCATTCTAATATGTTTTTGAATATTCTTTGATGGGCACTCTTTTTTTTTTTTTTGAGTAGGCCCCTCGCCCAGCATGGAACCCAATGTGGGGCTCGATCTCACTACCAAGATCATGACCGGAGCCGAGACCAAGAGTCGGACAGTTAACCACCTGAGCTACCCAGGCACTCCTGATAGGCACTCTTTTTTAAGATTTTACTTATTTATTTGACAGAGCACAAGCAGGGGGAGCGGCAGGCAGAGGGAGAAGGAGAAGCAGGTTCCCCGCAGAGCAGGGAGTCCGATGCAGGGCTCAATCCCAGGACCACCTGAACTGAAGGCAGACGCTTATTAACCAACTGAGCCACCGGGCGCCTCCTTAAGAATCATTGTTTTTTTTTTTTTTTTTTAAAGATTTTATTTATTTATTTGAGAGAGAGAGCATGAGAGAGAGCATGAGAGGGAAGAGGGTCAGAGGGAGAAGCAGACTCCCTGCTGAGCAGGGAGCCCGATGCGGGACTCGATCCCGGGACTCCAGGATCATGACCTGAGCCGAAGGCAGTTGCCCAACCAACTGAGCCACCCAGGCGCCCTCATTGTTTTTTTTTTTAAAGATTTTTTTGTTGTTGTTTATTTGAGATAGAGCATGAGCAGGGGGAGCGGCAGAGGGAGAGGGAGAAGCAGACTCCCTGCCGAGCAGAGAGCCCAATGCAGGGCTTGATCCCAGGACCCCGGGGTCATGACCCATGTCGAAGGCAGACACCCAACCGACTGAGCCACCCAGGCGCCCCAAGAATCATTTTATATATATATATATTTTTTTTAATTTAAATTCAGTTAATTAACAGATAATCTATTATTTGTTTCAGGGAAGAATTTTTTTTTAAGATTTATTTATTTATTTGACAGAGATACAGTGAGAGAGGGAACACAAGCAGGGGGAGTGGGAGAGGGAGAAGCCGGCTTTCTGCAGAGCAGGGAGCCCGATGCAGGGCTCGATCCCAGGACCCTGGGGTCATGACCTGAGCCAAAGGCAGATGCTTAACCGACTGAGCCATCCACGTGCCCCCCTCAGCTCAGGTCTTAATCTCAAGGTTGTGAATTCAAGCCCCATGTTGGGAGCTTACTTTTAAAATAATTAATTAATTTTTGACAATCACAAACATAGAGAAAAGTTCCAAAAACTTTCTTTTTGTACCATTTGATTGTAAGTTGCTAATCTCTGTTTTCCCACCATTTCTTTAAATATTTTAGAGCTTATTTCCTACAAAGAAGATTATTCTGTATAATCACAATATAACTATCAACAATTAGGAAATTAATGTTGAGACAGTACCATCTAATCCTCAAGGCCCCTTCTATTTTGCCTATTTTTCTTTAATTTTTTTAAAGATTTTATTTATTTGAGAGAAAAGTGAGTGAGAGAGAGAGAGAGAGAGAGCACGCGCGCACATGAGCAGGGGGAGAGGTAGAAGCAGGCTACCCACCAATCAGGGAGCCGGATATGGGACTCGATCCCAGGACCTTGGAACCATGACCTAAGCCAAAGGCAGACACTTAACCAACTGAGCCACCCAGGTGCCGTACAAAGAACAGTATTAAGAAAATAGGGCGCCTGGGTGGCTCAGTCGGTTAAGTGACTGCCTTCGGCACAGGTCATGATCCTGGAGTCCCAGGATCGAGTCCCGCATTGGGCTCCCTGCTCAGCAGGGAGTTTCCTTCTCCCTCTGACCTTCCCCCCCTCATGTACTCTCTCTCTCTCTCTCTCAAATAAATAAATAAAATCTTTTTTAAAAAATAGGCAAAATAGGGGCGCCTGGATGGCTCAGTCAGTTAAGCTCTGCCTTTGGCTCAGGTCATGGTCCCAGGGTCCTGGGATGGAGTTCCACATCGGGCTCCCTGCTCTGTGGGAAGCCTGCTTCTCCCTCTCACACTTCCCCTGCTTGTGTTCCTGCTCTCTCTATCTCTCTCTTTGTCATATAAATAGATAAGATCTTTTTTAAAAAAATACTATTCTTTGTAGTAGAGGAACCCAGTTCAGAATCATATGTTGCTTTGTTTTTAGTTGTCCCCTCTCTCTATAATCTCTTTCAGACTCTAATCATTCCTTATGTTTTTCCAGACTTTAATGCCCTTGATGGATTTGATGGTTACAGGGCACTTATTTTGTAGAATATTCCTCAATTTGAGTTAGTAATGTTTCCTCATGTTTATTTCAGGTGGCACATGATTTTGATTTGTCTCATTACTGATGATGTCCACTTTGGTTACTTAGAAGATATTTTTCAGGTTTCTATAAAGCTTCTCTTCTCCTTTGTAGTTAGTATTTTGTGGGAAACTATTTTGAAGATATATAAACATTCAGTTCCTACTCTTTTTTTTTTTTTTTAAGATTTTATTTGACAGAGACACAGCGAGAGAGGGAACACAAGCAGAGGGAGTGGGAGAGGGAGAAGCAGGCTTCCCGCTGAGCAGGGAGCCTGATGTGGGGCTCGATCCCAGGACCCTGGGATCATGACCTGAGCTGAAGGCAGATGCTTAACAACTGAGCCACCCAGGTGCCCCTCATTTTTCAATTTATAAATAAATTTGTTTGTATGGATTCATAGTTTATTATTTTATTCAGTGGGTAATGGTACACATTCAGATATAAAACTGTATGCATGTGTATTACATTGGCATAAGTGATATAGTTTGATTCTGTTTTAATATATAATAATATATTAAAGTGTTAAAATGTGATCTAAATCATATTTCAGAATGTTCAGTATGATTATCTGGTTGGTGGTAAGTGAAACTCCATCATAAGGAGATAGGTGGAATTCAAAAAATTTAATCACACAAAATACAAGTTTAGTGTTATTTCTAGATGGCCTGAGGTTACAGGAATCCAGCTGCTTGATCCAATTCTGACGGGGTCCTGGCTGCAGTTTGGTGCCACCTGGTGGCATTTGTCCACTTCAGTATAATATAAATGGGGACAAATCTGGCTGGTTAGGACTTCTTTGCATTGGTAGCAATTTTAGGTGTGGTTGGTTGATGCCAGGTTCTTTGACACAATCCTGGGAAATTGGGCCAGGTGAATACTGGGAATGAGAAGACCAGTTCTCTACCTCTTTGCTTTCTAAGATGGGTGGCCTACTTTTCTCTTCCTGCCTCTGTCCAGGATAGGGGTAAATGGTAGGTGGGTATGTTTATTGTACTATTGGTGATTTTTCTCTGTTTTTAAAATCTGTACTTTCTCCAAATTCATGTGCATGAAATGTTAATAAAGTCTTAATCAAAATTAAGATTGTTAAAAAGACAAAGATGGAAGGCTCAGCTGTCTCAGGAATAAAGGAAACCATATTAAGTAGGTGATTTATGTAGGAGCCGTTTTCCAGCACTTCAAAGAATCAAGCAGGGGCGCCTGGGTGGCTCAGTTGGTTAAGAGACTGCCTTCAGCTCAGGTTATGATCCCAGAGTCCTGGGATCGAGTCCCACAGTCAGGCTCCCGGCTCAGTGGGAAGCCTGCTTCTCCCTCTGACCCTCTCCCCTCTCATGCTGTTTCTCTCTCTCTCTCAAATAAATAAATAAATTCTTTTTTTTTTTTTAAAGATTTATTTATTTGACACAGAGACAGCTAGAGAGGGAACACAAGCAGGGGGAGTGGGAGAGGGAGAAGCAGGCTCCTGGCCGAGCAAGGAGCCTGATGGAGGGCTTGATCCCAGGACCCTGGGATCATGACCTGAGCCGAAGGCAGAAGCTTAACGACTAAGCCACCCAGGCGCCCCATAAATAAAATCTTAAAAAAATTTTAAAAAAATTGCAAGCAGTATTTATTTAAAGCCTGCTATCAGGACTTGTTCTGGGTATGTAAAAGGATTCTTTCTTCCAAAGCAAGTCTTGTCTTTAATTTTTCTATTTTCATTCTGTTATGTATTATCACTATTTCTGGGTTATTTTCAGATTTCTGCTGATTCCTTTATCCACCCACTAACATTTTCTTCTTGGATCTTAGGTGCAGAGGGTTAAGTTAATCATAATCCTCAGTTTATAGCCTGTTGTTGTCATTGGTTTGTACAAACTCCTGCTTCTGTTACTTCCTTCCTCTTATCCTCATGCTGTACTTTCATGTCTCTCCTCCTGTCATAGGCAGCCATTCTCAGGGTACTTTTTTTATTTGTATTTATTCCTACAAAATGTGTTTTATTGTGTGTACATGTATTTTACTTTATGTAATTTAAGTATTCATATTTTATTTTCTCCGAAGCAGTATATATATTTTTTTAAGATTTTATTTATTCATTTGAGGCACAGAGATAGAGCATGAGCAGGGAGAAAGGCAGAGGGAGAAGGAGAAGCAGGCTCCCCTCCGAGCCAGGAGCCCAATGTGGGGCTCGATCCCAGGACCCTGGGATCATGACCTGAGCGAAAGGCAGATGCTTACCCATCTGAGCCACCCAGGCGCCCCCGAAGCAGTATATTTTAAAAGTGCATCCATGTTGCTGTGTGTACACCCAATTGCTTATGACTGTTATACTATATCATGTAGTGTGCTTCCATCACAGTTTAGCTGTCTACTGTCAGTGCCGACCACCTATGTTGTCTTCATCTTCACTTTGTTGAGAGGCAGTATTATAGTGAACATCCAGGTATGGGTCCCATTATGTACCCTTAGGAGAATTTCTTTGGGATATAGACCCAGCTGCAGAACTGCTGGATTATGGGGGATGTGTATTTAATTTGACTAAATACTGTAAGATTGTTCTCTAGAATAGTATAGGGAATAGAATAAGGAAGAAATTAATCTGTACTCTTAACTGTCAGGGCATGATATTTTTCCTTTATCTTTGCATTCTATCCAACACTTCACAATAATGTGACTTTTTTTATTTTGCTAATCTGATACAGAATATCTCACATTTAAAAATTTTGTCCTTCTCTGATAATTGGTTTGAGCATCTCATCACATGCTTACTGTGTTTCTTCTTCAGTAAAGTGCCTATTTATAATTTTTTGCTCATTTTTTTGGAATGAGGTTACTGTTTTGTTTTTTGTTTTTTAATTTATTTTGAGAGAGAGCGAGAGAGCCCTTGTATGAGAGCGAGGGAAGAGGGAGAGGGAGAGAGAATCTCAAGCCGACTCCATGCTGAGCTCAGAGTCCAAGGTGGGGCTCCATCTCACAACCCTGAGATCATGACCTGAGTCGAAATCAAGAGTTAGACACTTAAGCGACTGAGCCACCCAGGCTCTGATTTTATTTTCTTGAGTTATAGGGTTCTTTGTTTATGAAATGTCTTCTTTTTTTTTTTTTTAAGATTTTATTTATTTTTTGAGTGAGAGAGAGAGAGAGATCACGAGCAGGGGAGAAGGGTAGAGGGAGAAGGAAACTTCCTGCTAAGCAGGGAGCCCAATGCAGGACTCAATCCCAGGACCCCAGGATCATGACCTGAGCCGAAGGCAGTTGCTTAAACGACTGAGCCACCACCCAGGAGCCCCTATGAAATGTCTTCTTGTAATCTCTTTGAGTAAAGAGAAACATAAATTTGATGCAATCAAATTAATAAATTTTTTACCTAATAGTTTGTCCCCCTTTTTAAAAATTTTATTTGTAAGTAATCTCTATAGGCAATGTGAGGCTCAAACTCATAATCCCTAGAGCAAGAGTCGCATGTTCTAACAGTTGAGCCAGCCAGGCACCCCATAGTTTGTACTTTTTTGATTGAAGTTCTTTACCTTCATTGTTTGACCTTTCACATTAATGTCTTTAATCCATCTTGAAGACATTTGTGTAGGTTCTGCAAGGATCCAGTGTTATTTCCTGCTAGAGAACTAGTTTTCCCAGCATCATTTACCAATGTATTTTTCCCATGATGATTTCTTTTAATATTCATAAAATTTCTTTATGATATATTAAATTTCCATATTAGTTTGAATTCTCTGTTTTGTTTCATTTTTATCTGTTCTAAGCCACTAGCAAATCATACTGCTCTTATTTACATTTTGTTACTTGGGATACCTATTAACTCTTATTCTCCGCTTTCCCTCCCCTTAGGGTTGTCTGAGGCGTTTCTTCCAGTGAAACTTTAGAATAAATTTGTTGAATTAAACAAAAACAATTGGAACATTTATTGGGATTGTATATTGAATTTATAGATCAGTGTGAGGGAGAATTGAAAAGGAATATTTCCCTTTTTCTTTTATTAGGGTTTTAAAGATTTTTTTAACATTTTTATTTATTTGAGAGAGAAGGAGAGCACAGAGTGAGAGGGAGAAGCAGACTCCCTGCTGAGCAGAGAGAGTCCAGTGTGGGACTTAATCCCAGCAAACTGAGATCATGACCTGAGCCAAAGGCATACACTTAACTGACTGAGCCACCTAGGCACCCAGGGTTTTAAAGATCTTTTAGTAGAATTAAGTTAACCAAGAATACGTAATTCTTAGCTACTTTTTTTTTTTTAAAGATTTTATTTATTTATTTGAGAGAGACTGAGAGATAGAGAGCACGAGAGGGAAGAGGGTCAGAGGGAGAAGCAGACTCCCTGCTGAGCAAGGAGCCCGATGTGGGACTCAATCCCGGGACTCCAGGAGCATGACCTGAGCCGAAGGCAGTCGCTTAACCAACTGAGCCACCCAGGCGCCCAATTCTTAGCTACTTTGTAATAAATTTATAAAACTTGTAAAACTGACACTCCGTACCCATTAAATAATAATTGCCCATTCTCTTCTCCCCCCAAACCCTGCAAATACCGTTAAACTTTGTGTCTTTATGATTTTTAACTATTCTAATTACCTCATATAAGTGGAATCATACAGTATTTGCCTTTTTGTGACAGGCTTATTTAAGTTTTTTTTTTTTTTTTTTGACAGGGACACAGCGAGAGAGGAAACACAAGCAGGGGGAGTGGGAGAGGGAGAAGCAGGCTCTCCGCTGAGCAGGGAGCCTGATGCGGGGCTCGATCCCAGGACCCTGGGATCATGACCTGAGCCAAAGGCAGATGCTTAACGACTGAGCCACCAGGCGCCCCATGTGACAGGCTTATTTAACTTAGCAAAATGTCCTCACATTTCCACGTGGTAGTATATAGCAGAATTTTTTTCTTCCTTTTTAAAAAAAAAATTTTTTTTAAAGATTTTTTTTTTATTTATTTGACAGAGACACAGCGAGAGAAGGAACACAAGCAGGGGGAGTGGGAGAGGGAGAAGCAGCCTTCCTGCAGAGCAGGGAGCCAAATGTGGGGCTCAATCCCAGGACCCTGGAACCATGACCTGAGCCGAAGGCAGACGCTTAACAACTGAGCCACCCGCCCCAGAATTTTCTTCTTTTTAAAGGCTTAATATTTCATTGTATCTGTTTACCATTTTGCTTATCTATTCATGTGTTGATGGACAGATAGGTTTCTTCCATATTTTAGCTATTGTGACTAGTTCTGCTGTGAACATGGGTGTACAGATACTTACTTGAGACCCTGCTTTCATTTCTTTTGAGTATATATCTAGAGGTGGAATTCCTGGATCACATGGTAATTCTATTTTTATTTTTTTGAGGAACCACCACACTTTTATATAGTGGCTGTCTCATTGTAAGTGGTATTTCGTTATAGTTTTTTTTTTTTAAGATTTTATTTATTTATTTGAGAGAGAGAGAATGAGAGAGAGCACGAGAGGGAAGAGGGTCAGAGGGAGAAGCAGACTCCCTGCCGAGCAGGGAGCCGGATGTGGAACTCGATCCCGGGACTCCAGGATCATGACCTGAGCCGAAGGCAGTTGCTTAACCGACTGAGCCACCCAGGCGCCCTCGTTATAGTTTTGATTTGCATTTCAGTGATTAGTGATGTTGAGCATCTTTTAATTTGCTTGTTCATAATTTATACATCCTCTTTGGGGAAATATCTGTTAAAGTTCTTTGTCCATTTTTAATCAGGTTGTTTTTTTGTTGTTGAGTTTTAAGTGTACTCTATTCTGTATACATCAGATATATGATTTGCAAATACTTTCTCTCTCTCTCTTTTTTTAAGTTTATCTCTGCACCAATGTGGGATTCAAACTCATGACACTGAGATCAAGAGTCACATGCTCTCTACCAACTGAGCCAGGCAGGCACCCCTATTTTCTCTCTTTCTTATATTTTTATTTTTTATTTATTTTTAAAGATTTTATTTATTTATTAGAGAGAATGAGAGAGAGCATGAGAATGGGGAAGGTCAGAGGGAGAAGCGGACTCCCCGCCGAGCAGGGAGCCCAATGTAGGACTCGATCCCGGGACTCCAGGATCATGACCTGAGCCGAAGGCAGTCGCCCAACTGAGTCACCCAGGCACCCTTTACATCTTTATTTTGGAAGCTTACTAGAACTAGGACTTTTTTCCCCCTGAATAGCCAAAGATAAAATTTTACATACGATTTTGTTTGCATAGATTTGAGGCCTTATTTAAGTTTGTTTATTTTCTTTTTCAGAATGATTTTGGATTCAGTAAAATACAACTGGTTATTTAATGTAGGTTTAGTATTTGACATACAATTTTTGTGGGTGTCTAAGCTATTTTGTTTTAATATAGTTACATTTTAGGAACACAAATTTTCCAAGTAATTTAGCAGAAGGAAATTCTCTTGATTGGACGTGACTTTCTTGACTGGCCAAATATGGATACATAAGTCTCTTCTTCTAGTGACATCTTAGCCTTTGGTGTAAGTTTGTACTATTTTATTATTTTCCCTTTCCTTCTGATTCCTAATGGCTTCTTCCTAACATTTTCTTTCCTTCCTTCCTTCCTCCTCCCTACCTGCTTTCCTTCCCTCCCCCCTCACCCACCTCCTTCCCTTCTTTCCTTCCTTCTCCTTTTTCTGTCATTAATTAGGTCACAAACTACAAGTACCATTTTTTTTTTTTAAGATTTTTATTTATTTGACAGAGAGAGAGGCAGGAGAGAGGAAACACAAGCAGGGGGAGTGAGAGAGGGAGAAGCAGGCTTCCGCCAAGCAGGGAGCCTGATGCAGGGCTCCATCCCAGGACCCTGGGATCATGACCTGAGCCGAAGGCAGCCGCTTAACTGAGCCACTAGGCGCCCCTACAAGTACCTTTTTGAGAGCATGAGGATGCCACATCTTGTGATGGTGGCATGGCATAATATTCCATAGCATTGTGACCTACCACTCTTAAGTAAGCAAAAACATTACTGCCAGTACCTTTTCTAAATGAGTCTTCTGTTTGTCACATTTGTTCGTTCTTGAATTCATGTGTGTTTGAAATCAGAGTTTTCACAGATCCTTGGTTGTATAACATCAAATTTCCATTTTTGACTTGTTTGGCATGTCTGACACATACTTTTTTTTTTCTTTTCGGGGGTGGTGTAAAAAAGAATATGAGTTGACTCCTCGTGTGTGTGTGTGTGTGTGTGTGTGTGTGAAGTTTTAACAAGCTATTCTTCAGCAATAGTTAATGCAAGAAAAGGTCTGACTTAGTTCTCTGCAGTTTATTTTTAAAGATTTATTTATGTGGAGCCCGATGTGGAGCTTAATCTCACAACCCATGAGATCATGACCTAACGTGAAACCAAGAGTTGGACCTTTAAATGACTGAGCCAACCAGGTGCCCCAGTCCTCTGCAGTTTTAATGAGGATCTGCTCTCTTTCTGAGAAACCTTTTATTTTTTAAAAAAAATGACAAATATTTATGCTAAGCCTTAATATTATTTGACGATAAAATATGGATTAGTGGAGAAAGGAGTTTTAAGTCTTTTCAATCTGTTGTTTCCTCTTCAAATGACTGTCACTATCATTTGCTGATCTGTTTTCATCTTTGGTAATAAAACTTTATTACTTGTCATTTAATACTATAAACAGAGCCAAGAGTTAGAGATTTGTTCCTTTTTCTCCTTTGCCATTGCCACTGTCAAAATCTAGACTTTGTCCCTTCATATCTGCTGAGTTAATTTTACCCCCCTCTGCTACCATGCTTACCTCTTACTGAAAACTTCCCTCACTATGTCTGTCTCCTGCTCAAGAACATACAGCGTCTTTACCTGGTGTTTAGTTAGGCAGGAGTAGAAGATAGAATATAGACAGAATGCTGTTACATTCCTTTTCTTGCTTTGATAAATTTGATGCTTGTCATACATTTCTCTCTGCTTGGCTGAATTACATGTTGTGTACCCTCATTTTTCACTGGTAATGCATCTTTAACAATATTAAGCCTTCCAACCTACGAACACAGGTTATCTTTCCATTTGCTTGCATTATCTTTAATTTCTTTCAACAACATTTTGTTGTTTTCAGTGTACAAGTCTTTCATCTCCTTGGTTAAGTCTGTTCCTAAGTATTTTATTCTTTTGATGCTATTGTAAATGAGATTATTTTCTTAATTTCCTTTTTTGGATTCATTATTGTGTAGAAATGCACCCTTATTTTTTGGCAACTGATTTTTTTTGGATGTTGATTTGGTATCCTGAAACACTGCTGAATTCTTTTATTCTAAGAGTTAGTGTTTTGTGTGGAATATTCGGGGTTTTTTACTTACAAGATCATATTGTCAGCAAACAATTTTACTTTTTTTCCAGCTTGATTTTTTTTTTAATTTAATTTTATCTTTTTTTTTTTTTAAGAATTTATTTATTTGATAGCACAAGAAGGCAGAGCGGTAGGCAGAGGCAGAGGGAGAGGGAGAAGTGGGCTTCCCGCTGAGCAGGGAGCCCAATGTTGGGGCTTGATGCCAGGACCCAGGGATCATGACCTGAGCCAAAGGCAAATGCTTAACCAACTGAGCCACCCAGGCGCCCTAGAACCTTTTTCTTTTTCTTTAAAGATAATTTATTTTAGAGAGAGCGGGGGGGAGGGACAGAGGGAGAGGGAGAAAGAGAAACTCTAAGCCCAATGCAGGGCTCCATCTCACGACCCTGAGAACATGAACTGAACCGAAACCAAGAGTCAGACACTTAATCAGCTGCACCACCCAGGCACCCCTGCTTCTAGAATCTTTATAGTTTAGTTTTGTGCTTAGGTCTAGGATCCATCTGTAAATAGTGTGAGGCAAGGATCAAGGTTAATTTTCTTTGTGAATATCCAATTTCTCCAGTACCATTTATTGAAAAGACTGTCCTTTTCCCCACTGAATTGCACTGTTGCTTTGTGATCTTATATATGTTTCTGGTGACTAGGTGACCTTGTTCCTAGAGACTCTCTTCCATTCCATTTGTCTGTCTAGCCTTGTACCAGTAATGATCTTAATAACTGTAGCATATGGTAAGTCCTGAAATCTAGTTGTATATGTCCAGTTTTCTTCTTCTCAGACTGGTTTTGGCTGTTTTATATCCTTTGTTTTTCCACTTAAATCTTAGTATCAGCATGTGAATTTCTACAGGAAAACCTACTGGGATTTTAATTGGAATTGCATTCAATCTGTAGATCAATTTGGGGACAGTGAATACTAAGACTGAGTCTTTCAGACAATGAATGTGTTATATCTCGCTACTTATTTAGGTCTTTTTCATTTTTTTATCAGTGTTTTATCGTTTTCAATGTACAGATAACACACATCTTCCTGTAGATTTATTCCTAGGTAATGTTTTTCCAGTTTTATTGAGCTGTAGTTGACATATAATATTATATTACTTTAGGGCATGCAGCTTGGTTAGATACATGTATATATTGCAGAATGATTACCAAATAAGTTTAGTTATCTATCACCTCACATAGTTACAGAAATCAGTTTCTTAAAAGAACTTCTAAGATCTGCTCTCTTAACTTTCAGATGTATACTATAGTTTTGTCAACTGTAGTCACCATGCTGTACCTTACATTCCTGAAAATTTGTTCCTTTTGACCACCTTCACCATCTCCCCCCCATCCATACCATCACACCCCTGTTTCTTGGTAGATTGCCAACTACCAATCTGTTTTCTATATGGGTTTTGTTTTGTTTTGTTTTTTGGGGGGATTCCTTATTTAAGTGAGATCATGTAGTATTTGTCTTTCTCTTCCTGACTTGTTTCACGTAGTACAGTGCGCCCTCGAGGTCCATCCATGTTTTCACAAATGACAGGATTTCCTTTTTTAAAGGTTGATTATGTTTTTTTGTATATATTCCACATTTTCTTTATCCATTCATCCATTGATGGGCACTTAGGTTTTTTCCATGTCCTAGTTATTGTACTGCTGCTGCAGGTATTTTTCTTAATGCTACTGTAAATGGTATTTAAATTTTTTAAAATTTTCTAAATATTTGTTGTAGAATACAGATACACGATTGTTTTTTGTATAGTTTTTATTAGCAATCTTGCTAAATTACTGTAGTAGTTCATAGATTCTTTGGGGTCTTGTACATAATTAGGATTTGTTTTTGATGAAGCATCTGTTCAGTAGCTTCTGAGAGAGGAGACCATTGGTAGGTAATATTGAGACCTCTCATATGTCAAATACTTTTACTTGATCTTTGTAATTGAGTGATAGTTTTGCTGAGTTTAGAATTAGAGGTTTTTTGGTTTTTTTTTTAAGATTTTATTTATTTATTTGACAGAGACACAATAAGAGCAGGAACACAAGCAGGGGGAGTGGGAAGGGAGAAGCAGGCTTCCCGCTGAGCAGGGAGCCCGATGGAGGGCTCGATCCCAGGACCCTGGGACCATGACCTGAGCCGAAGGCAGACGCTTAATGGCTGAGCCAGCCAGGCGCCCCAGAATTAATGGTTTAAAATAGTTTTTCTTCAGAATTTTGAGGGCATTGTCTTCTTCTTGCTTCCACTGTTGCTGTTGAGAAGTCTGATTTTCCCCCCTGTGGAGTCTTTTTTTTTTCCCTTCCTCCCAGCTTTATTAAAATATAATTGACACATAACATTGTGTAAGCACTCTGCGGAATCTTACAGGATCTTCCTTTTGTCCCCAATATTCTCAAATTTCACATGATATGAAAGTTTGGTGTGACCTTTTTTCATTCCATTGTGTTGTGCATTTGTAGATTAACTCTACTTGTGTCCTTCAGTTGTAGAAATTTTTCTTTATTTTCTCCCGTTTTGTCTTTGTTGTTTTGTCTTTTTAAAACTCTGATTATATGAATGTTGACCTTCCTGAACTGGTCTTCTCATTTTTCTTTTTTTCTCCTTATTTTCATCTTTGTTTTTCTCTATTTCTGAGAGGTATCTTCAGTTCTTATATATATCTCATATATTTGCTATCATAGTTTGAATTTTTCAAAATCCTTTCTTTTTTGTTGTTTTTTAACTGTCCCTTCCCCCCTTTTTGGCCTCCTGTTCTCATTTTATGGATGCCATATCTTAACATTCTAAGAATTTTAATATTTTTTGAGGTTTTCTTTTGCTTCAAGTTGTTTTTGAGGGTTTTTCCTCCTTTTTGTTTTTGCCTCTAGGCTTACCTTAAATGTCTTCTGATCCTGTCCACTCATATATTTTTTTAAATTTTATTATGTTAATCACCGTACATTACATCATTAGTTTTTGATGTAGTTTTCCATGATTCATTGTCTGCGTATAACACCCAGTGCTCCTCTTTAATACCCATTACCAGGCTGTCCACTCATATTTAAGAGTGAAGTAAAGGCGGATTGAAAATTTTGCTTGGTGCTCAAGGGCAAAATTAGTGACCTGTTAAATGTTACAGTATGGTGATCAGGCTGGCCTAATTTGGGGAGTCCCCATTTGTTGTATTTTTTTTTAATATTTTATTTATTTATTTGACAGAGACACAGTGAGAGAGGGAACACAAGCTGGGGAGTGGGAGAGGGTTCCTGCCAAGCAGGGAGCCCGATGTGGGGCTCGACCCTGACCATGACCTGAGCCGAAGGCAGACATTTAAACCACCAAGCCACCCAGGCACCCCTTCCCATTTGTTGTATCTTTACAGTTTTGTTTTGTTTTTTAAACCGCTTTACTGCGATATAATTCATTTTTTTTTTCGAGTGGTTGTTCTCTACCTCAGAGAAGAAGGCTTTCTTTTGTCTTGCATTCATAAGCCTGGTTGCCAGCCTTATTAGAGTCAGGTGAAAAAAGAAAGTCCAGGATCTTACCATTCAGTAGTGAGATTTTCCCAGGTTTCAGTTTGGTTTCTCCACACTGTTCTACTCAGTTCAACCATGGCAGAGAATAAACCTCCAGCCTTCTGTTAATGTGGTGTAGGCTAGTCACTGATCAGCATAGGGGAGAAGTTCTGGGGATCTGACAATTCTTTATACAGAGTTTTGACTGGTCTTCCTATTTGCAGCACCAGTTGCACTTGGTGCCTCAAATTTCTGAGTTTTTCCATGATTCAGTGGAGAAAGTAGGCCTACTCCTTGGGCTTTCTGACCATAAGCCTGGGTTTAAATTTTCTCTAGTCTTCCAAGTTAGTTACCACTTATCCTTCTGGTTTCCAGCTTCCAAAATTTTGTTGTTTTGTGTCTCGCATTCGTCCTTCTGGGTTTATGACTTTTTATTTTTATTTTTTTTAAAGATTTTATTTATTTATTTGACAGAGAAAGAGAGTGAGAGAGTTCACAAGCAGGGGGAGAGGCAGAGGAAGAGGGAGAAGCAGGCTCCCGGCTCAGCAGGGAGCCTGATGCGGGACTCTATCCCAGGACCCTGGGACCATGACCCAAGCCGAAGGCAGCCACTTAACCGACTGAGCCACCCAGGCGCCCCGGGTTTATGACTTTTTAAAAAAATAGTTTATAAACTTAGTAGTTTGTGAGGAAGCAGCAGTAAATATACATGTTGACACACAATTTTAACCGAAAGTCCAAATGTCTTTTCTGCTATTACATTTAACATTAACCCAGCTGAAGGTGCCATGGGTTTCTGTAGCATTTATTTTGGGAATAAAAGGCTTTACTTTCCTGGCAAAAAGAAACATTGTCTTACTCTTATTAAAATACAGAGGGCTGGGGCGCCTGGGTGGCTCAGTCGCTAAGCCTTTGGCTCAGATCATGATCCCTGGGAGGGAACCCTACCTACATCGGGCTCCCTGCTCCACGGGAAGCCTGCTTCTCCCTCTCCCACTCCCCCTGCTTGTGTTCCCTCTCTCGCTGTGTCTCTTTCTGGCAAATAAAATCTTAAAAAACAAAAAAAGGGGGGGCTTTCAGTATTAATATTGGAAGGTACTTCTGAAATATCTGAAGTTTACTTTTCAGAGTTCAGTAAGAGCTTCAGGGATTTCCTGTTTTTTATCTATATTTCATCTTAATTTTGGGATAATTACATTAAGTATTATAACAATTCTAACTTAAACTTTTTAGATTGGGATTTTTAATCAATAAAAATTCATACTTTAAAGTATGTGGCACCTATTATAGCATCATTAGGTATAGCTACTCTATTTTTCACATACTGTTAATGAATAGTTTAAAAGTTTATCTTGGTTGTTTGCAGACTTTTGAAACTTTCAACAAATTAATAAGAAAACATGTTTTGATTGCTTTTGCTGTTATGTTGGAAACATATCCTATAGCAGATGTGAGCTGATGACATAGCAGAAAACTCAGCAGTGGGAGTGTCCTCATTTCACACTAACTCCAGGCACTAATCCAAATGCAACAGTAAACACTCTTCATTTGCTGTTAGCTGAGCTATTACAAGTGTAGTTGTGTTTAGGACTGGGAACCTTTTTCTTAACCTGTTTAATGGTATGTTAATAACAAGGTAGCAGGAATAATTGGAATATTATATTGTTTTTTGTCATGGCTGAAATTTCATATGAAAATAATTAGTGATATAACAAATTACTTTAACATTTGCACATTGGGGATTATCAAAATTCTGTGTTAAGACAATGTATACTTTATTTACATATATTAATTTTTTTTGAATTTTTGGTTATGCATCTTCAGGCCTCTTTTTCTTTGCCCAGAAATTGTTGGTTTTTGTTATGTTTCACATTTTGGAGGGGAGGATAGAGGGCTAGGGAAGGTTGTAATGAGAGCACATTAAGTTAAAAAGATCTTTTTTTTTTTTAAAGATTTTTTATTTATTTATTAGAGAGAGAATGAGAGACAGAGAGCATGAGAGGCAAGAGGGTCAGAGGGAGAAGCAGACTCCCCGCTGAGCAGGGAGCCCGATGTGGGACTCGATCCCTGAACTCCAGGATCATGACTTGAGCCGAAGGCAGTCGCTTAAGTTAAAAAGATCTTGAGAGGACCTGAGGAGTATGAGAAAGAATAGACAGAAAAGCTTAGAGCATGAGGAGACAGTGGAATTACAGAAGCCCAAGAAATTAAACGGTTCAGGAAGACAAAATGTTAAATGTGGGTAAATGCTTCTTGGTAGTCAGAGATATGGACTAGAAAATAATCTGTACCTCATTTAATAGGTCGTCTGTATTTGTGGCTTATAGATACTTACCTTTTAATTTCACAACTGAATGATGAAATGATGCATATAAAGCATTTAGTCCAGTGCCTGCCACTTAGTAAGCCTTTGTAAGTATTATTTAATTGCCACTGCCATTTATCATTGTTCACCTATTTCCTCAGTCCAGAAATTTGAGAGTCATCCATGGTTTTTCCCTTTCAGTCCCCAAATCAAGTCTCATTGATTATGCTTGCTAAATGTCTTAAAGTAAGTCTTCTTGTGTTCATTCCTGCTGTGTCTGCCTTTGTTTTCATGTGTAAGCCTTTCTACATTCTTTTCCCTCTGCCTTTAAGGTCCCTTTCCACTTTGGCCTCAATTTACCTCAGGTATCACCCTTCTGTAAATCTTCCCCTAATCATCAGGCCGAGTTAAGCATTTCTTTCACAGTGCTCTTTCAGTACCTACTAGGTATCTTATTTAAGGCCCTTAATTTGTAATCCTTTCCTTGCATGTCTGTCTTTCCAGTTAGACCATAGCCATTCAGAGGTAGGGACAGTGTTATAATATCTTTGTTTCCTACCTCCCATATTTCGTACCGGCAGTGTGATTGGTGTTCAGTAATATGTTGAATGATTGAGTAAATGAAAATATTAACATAAATCTTCAGGGATCTGAATAACTAAAAACAGATGTCTGATGAGTTCATTGATATCATTGAGGGTACAGTTAAGAATGGCCTGAGCATTTTATTTATTTTTATTTTTATTTATTTATTTCTTTAAGATTTTATTTACTTATTTGACACAGAGAGAGACAGCGAGAGAGGGAACACAAGCAGAGGGAGTGGGAAAGGGAGAACCAGGCTTCCCGCCGAGCAGGGAGCCCAGTGCGGGGCTTGATCCCAGGACCCTGAGATCATGACCTGAGCCGAAGGCAGTCGCTTAACCAACTGAGCCACCCAGGCGCCCCTGGCCTGAGCATTTTAGAGAAGGCATATAGTAGTAATGGTACAGAAACTATTTCAGAGGTACTTGCCCTTCTGAGTTTATAGGTTGGTCAAGAAAGATAAAAGAAGTTGCCTGAAAAAGAGTCTCTCAGAGTTTAAATTACTTCTGTAACAAAAATAACAAAAATGTATATTTTTGGGTGTGACCTTTCAGATTTATTTCTTATATTTTTCTTTTTTTTTAAATTTTATTTATTTATTTGACAGAGAGAGACACAGCGAGAGAGGGAACACAAGCAGGGGGAGTGGGAGAGGGAGAAGCAGGCTTCCTGCGGAGCAGGGAGCCCAACACAGGGCTCGATCCCAGGACCCTGGGATCCTGACCTGAACCAAAGGCAGATGCTTAATGACTGAGCCACCCAGGCACCCCTGTTTCTTATATTTCTTGACATAGCCATATACCAGTTGAATTTATTTTATTTTTATTTTTTTAAAGATTTTATTTATTTGACAGAGACAGAGATAATGAGAGCAGGAACACAAGCAGGGGGAGGGGGAGAGGGAGAGCAGGCTTCCTGCCGAGGAGGGAGCCCGATGCGGGACTCGATCCCAGGACCCTGGGATCATGACCTGAGCTAAAGGCAGACGCTTAATGACTGAGCCACCCAGGCGCCCTACCAGTCAAATTTAAAGCTATAATTCATGGGCGCCTGGGTGGCTCAGTTGGTTAAGCGACTGCCTTCGGCTCAGGTCATGATCCCAGAGTCCCGGGATCGAGTCCCACATCGGGCTCCCTGCTCAGTAAGGGAGCCTGCTTCTCCCTCTGACCCTCCCCCCTCTCATGTACTCTCTCTCTCTCATTCTCTCTCTCTCAAATAAATAAATAAATCTTTAAAAAAAAATAAAGCTATAATTCATGAATAAATTGTAAAGGGTAAACTTCAGATATTTAAAACTAGACTGTGTGTATATGAACTTGGTTAAAGGTTATACTGTAGTACACTTTCTTAACAGTTTCAGAAGTAAATGGATAAGGGGCACCTGGGTGGCTCAGTTGGTTGGGTGTCTGCCTTCAGCTCAGGTCATGATCTCATTAACTTAGTTATTTTATTTTGTTTTCATCCCTTAGCACAACAGTGGTGGAATGTCTTCTGGGTAATTTAGGACTGGGCAACTACCTGTGAGTGCTAGGTGTGAGGAACTATTCCATTTTTACAGTTTAAAAAGATACAGATAGTTTGAGCAAAAGCTTATTGATAACTAGGAAATATTTCTGCAGAAGGAACTAGCTGCTTGTATATGCAATGCATAATTTCCAAAATAAAGATGTTTGAATGTGTCACATTCCACGTGTGACCCACAAGACCCTCTAAGGATATCAGATTTCCAAAGTTGTATTTATATATATATATATATGAAATATAAATTTATATATATTTAGCTGTAGCTCATTCACTTCATATTTACACATTTTGGAAAGAAAAATATACTGTACTTTTCTATTACAATAAAAACTTAATAGGTAAAAATTATTAATTGAAGATTAAGATGACCCACTGTGTTTGTCTTCTTGTTAAGCATTTTTTTATATTAATTTGTATACTTCAGGCCTTTGAGTTTATCATTCCAAATGTCAGTTTTCTTTTTCTTTTAAGATTTTATTTATTTGTTTTAGATAGTGAGAGAACGTGCGTGTGCGTGAGAGAGCAGGGGGAGGGGCAGAAGGGGAGGGAGAGGGAGAGAATCTGAAGCAGGCTCCGAGCTGAGCATGGATCCCTGTGCAGGGCTTGATCCCACTGGGATCATGACCTGAGCCGAAAGGAAGAGTCAGACATTTAACCAGCTGAGCCACCCAGGCGCCCATCACATGTCAATTTTCATTGCAAAGCAGATATATAGAAATGTATAGAAAAGTCATGAATAAAAATCTTTTTTTTTTTTAATTTATAAATACATGTTCATGTATCAGTCATCTAGAAGTTAGGCTAGTTCCTTTTTTTTTTTTTTTTAAGATTTATTAGAGAGCATGAGAGCAGGGTGAGGGGCAGAGGGAGAAGCAGACTCCCTGCTGAGGACCCTGCCCAGGACCCTGGGATCATGACCTGAGCCGAAGGCAGTTGCTTAACTGAGCCACCCAGGCGTCCCTAGGCTAGTTCTTTTAATGACCCATTGACCCACTTCATTCCCTCCTTCACTTCTACCACTATTCTAGTCCCCAGAGATAACTATTGTCAGTAGTGAGAAATACATCTTTAAAGTCTTTTTTTCTATTTATTATATACATGGAATATATATGTGAAAACATAAAAAGAATTCTCAGATACAGACATTTTTTACATGTTATATATGATATTTACTTTTTAAAGATTTGTTTATTTTAGAGAGAGAGGGAGAGATAATCTCAAGCAGACTGCCCACTGAGCACAGAGCCCAATGTGGGGCAGAATCTCATGACCGTGATGCATGACCTGAGTTGAAACCAAGAGTTGGACATTTAACCAGCTGAACCACCCAAGCACCCCATGATACATATTATTTTTAAGTAACATCAACCTTTATACTGCCATTTACGTTTTTTACTTAACATATCCTGGGTATCTTTTCTCTGTTGGTGTATATTGGTCTATTACATCTTTTGTAATAGCTATAGAACAGTGTGTCAGAGGAGTAGACCAGTCTTTAGTATTTGAACTAGAAAACACAAACCTGAGTTTATTGCTTGCTTAAGAGCTTTACTGGTCAATCACAGTCTGTCCAAGTAGAGCAGACTACTGATATTTATGTGGTTTTGAGAAGTGTAAAGTTTAGAGATTAGTTTATTTTTTGCAGCCATGGTAGGTTGGCATCAGCAGTGGAAGCAAGATTAGTTGGGTAAGACATTTAATGATTGTTTGGTATTCAGAAGTGTGTTTGAAGTGTGTTCCTGTTGGCAGGCTTTCAGAAGCAAGGGCCTGTCACTGATAGGTTGGCTTGCAAATATATAGTCACCAAGACAAGTTGTTTTTACGTGGGTTTAAAATTGGTTCTTGTTCCATACCCTTAGAACTGTCAGGTATTGATTAAGCAATTTAAAACTGTTTCTGGTGGCTATTTTATTATGGCTACAGAATAATCAGTCTTTTGCTACTAGTATATGAATTCCTTTTTATTCTTGGGGAGATCAAGGATTGTCCAGATCTTTACCAGTGTTGTTGATTGTTCTTAAAGATAAGGTTTGGGGGCACCTGGGTTGGCTCAGTTGGTTAAGTGTCTGCCTTTGGCTCAGATCATGATCCCAGGGTCCTGGGATTGAGCCCTGCATTGGGCTTCCTGCTCAGTTGGGGGGGGGCGTCTACTTCTTCCTTTCCCTCTGCTGCTCCCCCTGCTTGTGTGTGTGTGTGCGCGCGTGCTCTCTCTCTCTCAAATAAATAAATTCTTTAAAACACATCAGGGGCGCCTGGGTGGCTCAGTTGGTTAAGCGACTGCCTTCGGCTCAGGTCATGGTCCTGGAGTCCCGGGATCGAGTCCCGCATTGGGCTCCCTGCTCAGCGGGGAGTCTGCTTCTCCCTCTGACCCTCACCCCTCTCATTCTCTCTCTCTCTGTCATTCTCTCTCTCTCAAAAATAAATTAACAAAAAACATAAAAATAAAAAAAAGATAAGGTTTGATCTTTTTCTCCTTGAAAGTGAAGTCTGATTTTCAATTCCAGTGTCTGTAAGCATCGTCATCCCTTCAAAGGGAGAGTCATTTTCCCCAACTTTACTGTGTTGAATCCTTTTCCTAATTTGAAATGTTGCCTTTATTATTTGCTTAATAACTCCACTCTATATCATTGACCTGATTCATTTCCTCTTTTAATTATTGCAGCTTTATAGGTTGCTTTTCTGTCTGCTAGGGTAGGGCCCCCCATTACTGTTTTTTGTCAAAAACAGTGTTATTTTCATACATTTTCTCTTTTATATGAATTTTATGATCACCTTGCAAAGTTCCACCATGTTCATTTGGTTAATAGTGGCATCTGTTGCTATTATAATGGTATGATTATACTGGTTATGCAAAGAACCCTAATGCTTTTTAAAAAAAGTATTATTAGTCATCCCCCCTTTTTTAAGTTTTTTGTAGGTTTGAAAATTTTCCATAATATGAAGGTAGAAAGAAATAGGGAGTATAATAAACTCCTGTATACCCATCACTCAGCTTCCATAATTAACTCATAGCAAATCTTACTTTATAATCTTACCTTACCCACTCCTGCCCATTATTTTGTAATTGATTTCAGACATCATATCATTTCTTTTTTGAATATTTCAGCATGTATTTCTAAAGTGTAAAGGCTCCCTTTTAAAAAGTAATCATACTATTATTGCAGTTGAAAAAGTTAGTAATCCCATAATATCCAGTCAACAAAACTCTTACATATTTTTATGTTTTAGCCACTGTCCTAATGCATTTTACAACCATAAACTCATTTAATCCTCAAACCAAGCTGTTTAATAAGTACTAAAACTTTATTTTGCTGATGAGGAAACAGACACAGGTTAAGTATCTTGCTTGAGATAATAGCTCATGAGTGACAGAGTTGGGAGTCAAACCCAGGTAGCGTCTTGAGTGGATATCCTTAACCATTTCTCTTACATGCTGCTTTTTTTTTTTTTTTTTAAAGTAGGCTCCACATCCAGTGTGGAGCTCAACAAGGGCCCTGAACTCTGACCCCGAGATCAAGACATGAGCTGAAACCAAGAGTCAGATGCTGAACTGACTGAGCCACCCAGGCTCCCCTTCCATGCTGCTTTTCATATTGTTGCATATCATACGTTCTTTATAAATTTTCATGCAACTAGGGATGCCTGGGTGGCTCATTTGGTTAAGTGTCTGCCTTCAGCTCAGGTCATAATCTCTAGGTCCTGGGATTGAGCCCCTTGTTGGGCTCCTCCCTCAGCAGGGATTCTGCTGCTCCCTCTCCCTCTGCCCCTCCCCTCCTCCTTAGTGCTCTCTCTTGCTCACTCTCTCAAATAAATAAAATCTTTAAAAATTTTTTCATGCAGCTATACCTAGTTACCCCTGCATCTTCTAATATATTTAGTAGTCTAGGAAGACATACTGGGAGACCAAAACATTTGGCTACACAGACAATATTAAATTTTATTGATTATTTCTGTTTCTAGAAAGGACAATCTAATTTCCCCCATAGAAAGTGATAGAGGAGGGGCACTTGGGTGGCTCACTCGTTAAGCATCTGCCTTCGGTTTAGGTCATGATCCCCAGATCCTGGGATCAAGCCCGGCATTGAGCTCCCTGCTCTGCGGGAAGCCTTCTCCCTCTCCCACTCCCCCTGCTTGTGTTCCCTCTCTCGCTGTCTCTCTGGCAAATAAATAAAATCTTAAAAAGAAAAAAAAAAAGAAAGTGATAGAGGAGGTTACATTTTCAACTTATTGTAGAATTCCCTGCTTATTATGGAATTTTCACAGTCTTATCCAGATAAAGATTATATAACTAACAATTAGTAAAGCTTTCTAAAGTACGTACAGATTTTGGAGATGAGATTGATTAAATGGAAAGATAGGAAATGTCTCTTAACTTACTCTGTCCAGCCCACCTTTTCAGTGCTTTTTGGAGTCATTTTTCTAAAATATACATCTTGCTGTTATTTTAAATTAAATACTCTGTAACTTCCTACTATCACCTGAACAAGGTTTCAACCTATCTTCATCCAGTCTTGTTTTATCTTGTAGTTACCAGCAAGCATTCCACTAGCCATACCTGACCATCCTATATCCTTAACTACCACTCTTTGCACCTTGTACCTTCACGCTGTTTCCTCTGCTTTTATCTACCAGGGAACTATTCAGGCAACACCTAACCACAGTACCGGTACATAGTAGCGCTCAGAAAATGTTGAACAAATGAAGTCTTTCCTGTTCTTGCCTGGCAGACTAAATCACTTTTCTTTACATAAGAACATATTAAGTGTTCTACTATGATTCTTAGTTGGATTTTGAGGTGGGATGTGTGTGAGATTATTTTCATCTATAGGTCCTCAGTATCCAGACTGAAAATGCTTAATAAGATTTTGAATGAAAAATGGGAAAATAGGCTTATTTACAATTTAAGTTTTAAGAAGTGATTTGGGATTTTATTACTTTTGGTTGGGGACAGTCCAAGATGGTTTATATATATTTTTTTGTTCTCCTACTGCTTCTTGGTCATTTGGAAACCAGCACATGATTTATTTAATGACTTCCTTGTTGTAGTTTGAGAGTATCCTAAATACTATCTTTTTGAGTCCCAGTCAGTATTCCAGAATTTTCCTGACCTTGGATCTTAGGAATCTTCAGGCACAGAAAATGTTTAAGGCAGGGTGCCTGGGTGGCTCAGTTGGTTAAGCGACTGCCTTCGGCTCAGGTCATGGTCCTGGAGTCCTGGGATCGAGTCCCGCATCCGGCTCCCTGCTCAGCAGGGAGTCTGCTTCTCCCTCTGATCCTCTTCCCTCTCATGCTCTCTACCATTCTCTCTCAAACAAATAAATAAAATCTTTTAAAAAAAAAAGATAATTAAAAAAAATGTTTAAGGCAGAGAATAGAAACTGAACTTAGAGTGATCCAGCTGCCCTCTGCACCGTAACTTAAGCTTGTCTGCAGAGAGACCTTTCTGTAAAGGAAGCAGTTGTGAACATCTGTATCTATTCTTCTCAGTACCAGGAATGCATGCCTGTATTACTAGTTTACTACTTTACTTCCTTAAGATTTCAGAGCTAATCAGATAGGGTTTTATTTAGCCCCATTTTGCTCATTCATGAATGCTGAGCTCTAGGATCAAAACAAATAGAAAAATTTAAAAAGCATATAATACAAAATGGGCCAGGGAGAGGCATCTAGATTTCTATACTTATTTTTGCTACTTCAGTGCTTTTGGTATAAGAATTTTAATTCTCATTTAATTGCTGATTTTAAGTTTAAGCTTAAGTTCAGTCTTTCAATAGCATTGAGCACAGGTGACATAACTTATCCTGTTACATAATGAAAAACCATTCAGTAATACAAATTTGGGCAAAATGTGATTGGGAGTTAGCTCCTTGGTCTTTTTTCTTTTAAAGATTTTACTTATTTATTAGAGTGAGAGCATGAGCAAGGGGGGAAGGGCAAAGGAAGACAGAGAAGCGGACTCCCTTCTGAGCAGGGAGCCCTGTATGGGACTTGATCCCAGGACCTGGAGATCATGACCCAAGCCGAAGGCAGACGCCTAACCAACTGAGCAACCCAGGTGCCTAGCTCCTTGGTCTTTTAATAACTCATAGTACTGTAGCACTTGAAATTTTTGAACCCCACTTACAGCATTTTGGGAAAGTTTGGCTCTATTTTTAAGTACTTCAGGTTGGCCTACTAGATTTAAAAGCAAATACTAAGTTTTCCAGGATTCTAGTTATGTAGATAGAGCTGCAGGAAAATGGGTTACCTAGGCACCTTGTCTTATCTTTCTTGTATTTGTATGCTAAAAATTTCTGGCCAAGTTCAGTTAAGGCATTTATAGGAAACTTTTATAAGAACTTGTTTTTGTGGTATTTATAATTTGTAAAGCTTTCGTATATATTATTTGAGGTATTTTTTTGTTGTGTTTCAAAGTGTTGTGTTACTTTATTTTTAATTTCAATTGTTCATTGCAAGTACATAGAAATAGTTATTTTTGTATTTTGACACTGTATCCTGCAACCTTCCTAAACTCATATTTTTGCTCTAGGAGCTCTTTTTATAAATTCTTTGGGATTTTCTTCATAGACAGTTGTGATCTGTGAATAGAGATGGTTTTAGTTCTTCATTTCTTTTTTTTTTTTTAAAGATTTTATTTATTTATTTGAGAGAGAATGAGAGACAGAGAGCACGAGAAGGGAAGAGGGTCAGAGGGAGAAGCAGGCTCCCTGCCGAGCAGGGAGCCCGATGCGGGACTCGATCCCAGGACTCCAGGATCATGACCTGAGCCGGAGGCAGTCGCTTAACCAACTGAGCCACCCAGGCGCCCTAGTTCTTCATTTCTAATCTCTGTGCCTTTTATTTCTTTTCTTTCTTTATTGAATGGGCTAAGACCTCAGTACAGTGTTAAATAGGAGTGATAGGAGTGGACCTCCTTGCCTTACTTCCCATCTCAGAGGAGGGCACATTCAGTCTTTCACCGTTAGGTGTGATGTTAGTTGTAGGGTTTTGTAGATAACCTTTATCCATTTAAAGAAATAACTTCATATTCCTGTGTTGCTGACAGTTTTTTTTATTAATTATGAATTGGATGTTTACTTTTTTGTATGCTTTCTCTGCACCTATTGAGATGATCCTGTGTTTTTCTTTTTTCTTTTTTAAGTCTGTTATGTTAGTCACCATACATTACATCATTAGTTTTTGATGTAGTGTTCCATGATTCATTGTTTGCATATAACACCCAGTGCTCCATTCAATACAGATCCTGTGTTTTTTCTTGTTTAATCTGTTGAATTACAATATTTTACACAGTGTAAAATGAATTACGGTTTTAAAATGTTGAAGTAGTCTTGAATTTCTGTGATAAAACACACTTGGTCACAATTTATTATTCTTTTTAATATATTGCTGGATTCCATTCATAAATACTTCGAGGTTTTTTTTAATCTTTGTTCATAAAGGATATTGGTTTGTAGTTTAATTTCTTAGAATGTGTTTGTCTAGTTTCTATATCAGGGTATTGCTGGCCTCATAAGATGAATTGGAAATTATTTCCCCTTATTGCATTTCCTGCAAGAGTTTATTCAAAATTAGTGTTATTGCTTCCTTAAATATTTGATAGAATTTTCCATTAATGCTGTCTGGCTCAGGAGACTTCTTTCTGTCTACACCCAATGTGGGGCTTAAACCCACAACCCTGAGATCAAGAGTCACATACTATACCAGCTGAGCCAGTTAGGTGCCCCAAAATTCAATTTCTTAATAGATACAGGACATTCAGGTTATATATGTCATCTTAAGTAGCTTTGGTGCTTTGTGCCTTTTGAATTGTCTATTTCATAGACTTTGTTGGATTTTGTGAGCGTAAAGTTATATATAATATTTCCTCATCATTCTTTTAATATTGGTAGGATTAGTAGTGCTGTCACCTGTTCTGGTCTTAATACTGGTATTTATACATTTTTTTTTAATTTTTAAATTTTTATTTTTTTAAGATTTTATTTAGTTGACAGAGAGAGAGGACAGCTGGAGAGGGAACACAAGCGGGGGGGTGGGAGAGGGAGAAGCAGGCTCCTGGCTGAGCAGGGAGCCCAATGCGGGGCTCGATCCCAGGACCCTGGGATCATGACCCGAGCCAAACGGGTCAGATGCCTAGCGACTGAGTCACCCAGGTGCCCCCCTGTACATTCCCTTTTTTATCTGTTTGGCTAAAGATTTATCAGTTTTCTTGACCTGTCAGATCTAGCTTCTATTAATGTCTCTCTGCTTGTTTTCACATTTTTCAGTTCCATTGAGTTCCACTTTTATCTTAATTCAGTTTTTTTTCTGCTGGCTTTTGGTTTAATTTCTTAGTTTCCTAATTTTTGTTAAGCAGAAGTTTACACCATTGAATTGAGACCATTCATCTTTTTTTTTTTATTGCAGTGTAGTTGACATTACAATATTATATTAGTTTCGGGTGTACAACATAGGGATTAAACATTTATATACATTACAAAGTGACCACCGTAGTAAATCCAGCTACCATCTCTTACTATACAAAAGTGTTACAGTATTATTAACTATATTCCCTATGTTGTACATTGCACCCCCATGTCTTTTTTTTTTTAAACTGGAGGTTTGTTCCTTTTAATCCCTTTCCCCTATGTTGTCTGCTGCCTCCCTCCCCTCTGACAACAACCAGATTGATCTCTATATTTATGAATGTTTCTGTCTCTGTTTTATTTTTTAGATTCCACATAAAGTGAAATAATTCAGTGTTTGCCTTTCTCTGCCTGACTTATTTCACTTAGCATAATACCTATTAGGTATCGCCCGTATTGTTGCAAATGGCAAGATTTCATTCCTTTTTTTATAGTTGAGTAATACTTCATTGTATATATACACCACATCTTTTTTATCCACTCATCTATCTATGGACACTAAACGTTTCTTCCGTATCTTGGCTTTTGTAAATAATGTTGCAGTGAACATAGGTGTGCATATACCTTTTTGAACTAGTGTTTTCATTTTCTTCAGATGAATACCCAGAAGTGGAATTGCTTGATCATATAGTAGTTCTATTTTTAGTTTTTTGAGGGACTTTCATACTGTTTTCCATAGTGGCTGCACCATTTTGCATTCCATCAAGAGTTCCCTCTTCTCCACATCCTTACCAACACTTGTTATTTTTCTTTTTGATGTTGGCCATTCTGACAGGTATGAGGTTATAATCTCTTCTCCACATCCTTACCAACACTTGTTATTTTTCTTTTTGATGTTGGCCGTTCTGACAGGTATGAGGTTATAATCTCTTTGTGGTCTTGGTTTGCATTTCCCTGATGATTAGTGATGTTGACTCTTTTCATGTGTCTATTGGCCATCTGTATGTCTTTGGAGAAATGTCTATTCAGGTCCTCTGCCCATTTTTAATTGGATTGTTTGTTTTTTTGATAATGAGTTGTGTGAGTTCTTTATTTTGGATATTACCCTCTTATTAGCTATACCACTTGCAAATATCTTCTCCCATTTGGTAGGTTGCCTATTTGTTTTGTTTCTTTCACTAGGTAAAATCTTTTTAGTTTGGTGTAGCCCCATTTGCTTATTTTTGCTTTTGTTTCCCTTGCATGAGGAGCTAGATCCTCCCCTCCCAAAATATTGCTCAGACAGATGTCTAAGAGTTTACAGCCTATGTTTTCTAGAACTTCTAGGAGTTTTAGGTTTCCAGTCTTAAAAACATTTAACTCTTTATTCTCTTTGAGTTTTTTTGTATATGGCATAAAAAAGCGGTAATTTCATTCTTTTGCATGTAGGTGTCCAGTTTTGCCAGAACCATTTATTGAAGAGACTTCCCCATTGTATATTCTTGTCTTCTTTGTCGAAGATTAATTAACCGTATAAGTGTGAGTTTATTTCTTGACTGTTCTATTCCACTGATCTGTGTGGCTGCCTTTGTGTTAGTACCATACTATTTTGGTTATTATAGCTTTTAGTGTAGTTTGAAATTAGGGAGTATAAGGTGCTTCCAGCTTTGTTCTTCTTTCTCAAGATGGCTTGGGCTATTCAGGATCTTTTGTGATTTCATAGAAATTTTCAGATTATTTGTTCTAATTCTGTCAAAAGTGCCATTGGTACTTTGATAAGGATTGGGTTGAATCTAGATTGTTTTGGGAGTATGGACATTTTAACTGTATTCTTCCATAAGCACAGTATGTATTTCCATTTATTTGTGTCCTCTCTAGTTTCTTTCATCAGTGTTTTTGTTATAGTTTTCAGAATACAGGTCTTTCACCTCCTTGGTTAAATTTATTCCTAGGTATTTTATTCTTTTTGATACAATTGTAAATAGGATTTTTTTGTTTCCTTTTTTTAATTTTTATTTAAATTCAATTAATATATAATGTATTATTGGTTTCAGAGATAGAGGTCAGTTATTCATCAGTCTTATATAATACCCAGTGCTCATTACATCACTTGCCCTCCTTAATGTCCATCACCCAGTTACCCCATCCCCCCACCCATCTCCCCTCCAGCAATCCTCGGTTTGTTCCCTATGGTTAAGAGTCTCTTATGATTTGTCCCCCGTTCTTTTATTTTTTTCCTCTGTTTTGTTTCCTAAATTCCACATATCAACAAGATTGTATGGTAATTGTCTTTCTCTGATTTGGTTATTTCGCTTAGCTTAACACCCCCTAATTCCATCCATGTCGTTGCAAATGGCAAGATTTCATTTTTTTTTTTGATGGCTGAGTAGTATTCCATTGTGTGTGTGTATATATATACCCCACATCTTCCTTATCCATTCATGTGTTAATGGACATCTGGGCTCTTTCCATAGTTTGGCTGTTGTGGACATTGCTGCTGTAAACATTGGGGTACACGTGCCCCTTCTGATCACTACATGTATCTTTGGGGTAAATACCAAGTAGTGTAATTGCTGGGTTATAGGGTAGCTCTATTTTCAACCTTTTGAGGAACCTCCATACTGTTTTCCAGAGTGGCTGCACCAGCTTTCGTTCTCACTAACAGTGTAAGAGGTTTCCCCTTTCTCCGCATCCTCACCAACATCTGTCATTTCCTGACTTGTTAATTTTAGCCATTCTGCTTTGGTGAGATGATATCTCATTGTGGCTTTGATTTGTATTTCCCTGATGCCAAGTTATGTTGAGCACTTTTTCATGTGTCTGTTGGCCATTTGGATGTCTTCTTTGCAGAAATATGTGTTCATTTCTTCTGCCCATTTCTTGACTGCATTATTTTTTGGGGGTTGAGTTTGATAAGTTCTTGATAGATTTTGGATGCTAACCCTTTATCAGATATGTCACTTGCCAGTATCTTCTCCCATTCTGTCAGTTGACTTTTGGTTTTGTCGACTGTTTCCTTTGCTGTGCAAAAGCTTTTTATTTTGCTGAAATCTCAATAGTTCATTTTTGCCTTTGTTTCCCTTCCCTTTGGAGACCTGTCTAGCAAGAAGTTGCTGCAGCCAAGGTTGAAGAGGTTGCTGCCTGTGTTCTCCTCAAGGATTTTGATGGATTCCTGTCTCACATTTAGGTCTTTCATCCATTTTGAGTCTATTTTTGTGTATGGTGTAAGGAAATGGTCCAGTTTCATCTTCTGTATGTGGCTGTCCAGTTGTCCCAACACCATTTGTTGAACAAACTGTCTTTTTTCCATTGGATATTCTTCCCTGCTTTGTCGAAGATTAGTTGACCATAGAGTTGAGGGTCAATTTCTGGGTTCTCTATTCTGTTCCATTGATCTGTATGTCTGTTTTTGTGCCTCTACCATACTGTCTTTA
Source organism: Eumetopias jubatus (assembly GCF_037043125.1). Lineage (NCBI taxonomy): Eukaryota > Metazoa > Chordata > Mammalia > Carnivora > Otariidae > Eumetopias > Eumetopias jubatus. The sequence goes on from NW_028274821.1 coordinate 57,441,506, forward strand.
TGATGACAGCTTTGTAATAGAGCTTGAAGTCTTTGATTGTGATGTGACCCACTTTGGTTTTCTTTTTCAGCATTCCTTTGGCCATTCAGGGTCTTTTCTCGTTCCATACAAATTTTAGGATTATTTGTTCCAGCTCTGTGAAAAAAGGTGATGGTATTTTGATAGGAATTACATTGAGTGTATAGATTGCTCTAGGTAGTGTCGACATTTTAACAATATTTGTTCTTCTAATCCATAAGCATAGAATGGTTTTCCATATTCTTGGTTTCTTTTCTGATAGTTCATTAGTATAGAAATGTAATTGATTTGTGTGTATTAATTTTATACTGCAACATTACTGAATTCATTAATTCTAATAGTTTTTTGGTGAAGTCTTTAGGGTTTTTTATGGTATCATGTTATCTGCAAATAATGACAATTTTACTTATTCTTTTCCAATTTGGATGCCTGCCCCTTCCTCCCTTTGTCCTCCCCTACCCCCTTTTCTCCTTTCTTCTCTCTCTCTCTCTCTTTTTTTTTAAAGATTTTATTTATTTGTCAGAGAGAGAACAAGCAGGGGTATCGGCAGGCAGAGCAAGAAGCAGGCCCCCCTCTGAGCAAGGAGCCTGATGCAGAACTTGATCCCAGGACCCTAGGATCCACCCAGGCGTGTCTCTTTCTCTTCCTTTTCCTTTTCCTTTCCTTTCTTTTCTTGTCTGATTGATGTGGGTACTATACCTCCAATACTATGTTGAATAAAAGTGTCAAGAGTGGGCATTCTTTTCTTGTTCCTGATCCTAGAGGAAAAGTTTCCAGCTTTTTACCATTAACTGTGATGTTATCTGTGGCTTTGGTACATAAGGCCTTTATTACGTTGTGGTGTGTTCCCTCTGTACTCACTTTGTTGAGAGTTTTTGTCTTAAATGGATGCTGAATTTTATTTTTTAAAAGACTATTTATTTGAGAGAGACACACACACACACAAACACAGAGAAGGAACACAAGCAGGGGGAGTGGGAGAGGGAGAAGCAGACTTCCTGCCAAGCAGGGAGCCCGATGTGGGGCTCAATCCCAGGACCCTGGGATCATGACCTGAGCCGAAGGCAGATGCTTAACGACCTGAGTCACCCAGGCGCCCCTTTTTTCTCTCTCTCTCTTTTTTTTTTTAGATTTTATTTATTCATTTGAGACACAGAGATAGAGAGAGAGAGAAAGCATGAGCAGGGAGAGAGGCAGAGGGAGACGCAGGCTCCTCGCTGAGCCAGGAGCCCGATGTGGGGCTCGATCCCAGGACTCTGGGATCATGACCTGAGCCGAAGGCAGACGCTTAACCATCTGAGCCACCCAGGCGCCCCTCTCTTTTTTTTTGATGATTCTCGCTAGAGGTTTTTTTTTTTTTAAGACTATTTATTTATTTATTTGTCAGAGAGAGAGAGGGAACACAAGCACGGGGAGCGGGAGAGAGAGAAGCAGGCTTCCTGCTGAGCAGAGAGCCTGATGCAGGGCTCAATCCCAGGATCCTGGGATCATGACCTGAGCTGAAGGCAGACGCGTAACGACTGAGCCACCCAGGTGCCCCTGGCTAGAGGTTTATCAGTTTTATCTTTTCAAAGAATAAGCTCTTATTTCATTGATCTTTTCTATTGTTTTTTTAGTCTGTATTTTACTTTTTTGTGGTCTGGTCTTTATTATTTCCTCCCTTTTACTAACCTTGGGCTTTGTTTATTCTTCTATTTCTAGTTCCTTTAGGTGGATGGTTAGATTGTTTATTTGAGATTTTTCTTGTTTCTTGAGATAGGTCTGTATTGCTATAAACTTCCCTCTTAGAACTGTTTTTGCTGTGTCTTTACATCCATCCTAGTGGATTTGAAGTGGTATCATTATGTTTTTGATACTCATTTCCCTGTGGCTAATGATGTTGAGCATCTCTTCTTGTGCTTATTGGCCATTTGTTTATCTTTTTTGGAGAAGTGTTTATTCACATACTTTGTCCATTTTTCAGTTGAGTTATAGGTTCCCCCTACTCTTTGAAAGTAGAGTGTTCCTATGAAAACTTTTATAAGGGGTGCCTGGGTGGCTCAGTCAGTTAAACGTCTGCCTTCAACTCAGGTCACATTCTCAGGGTCCTGGGATCGAGCCCCACGTCAGGCTTCCCTGCTCAGCAGGGAGTCTGCTTCTCCCTCTCCCTCTGCTGCGCCCCCTTCTTGTACTCTGTACTCTGTAAATAAATAAAATCTTAAAAAAAAAAAGAAAACTTTTATAAGCCAAAATGGTATAAAGTGAAGAGAAGCACTTACTATTAATTTATATGGAAAAAAATTTGAGTGTTCCTAGACCCAAACATAACTTCTCTTAGGCTTTTCTGATACCTTCGGGCATATCTTACCAACAGATAACACAAATAAATCCAGATAAAGCACAGATGCTCACAGACACAGTTCAAAGCTATGGTGGTGAGATGCTGAAAGACCTTGGCAGTGCTAACATTTGTTGCTCAGGGTGCACACTGCTTCTATAACAGCTTGCAAAACAAACACTGAATTCTATTTTCACTTTTTGTGTTTTTTCCCACAGAAATGAAAATCCTCTTTAGATTTTTTTTTCTGTTAGTGAAAATAGGTACTAATGTTCTTCTGTAAAAAGCAAAGTGGTGTGATGTGAACTTTTGAAAAGCAAAGGATACCTGTATTCCTCTTTATTGTTTAGTTATAAACATTCTTTTTTTTTTTTTAATGATTTTTAAAGATAAAGAGCGTGAGCTGGCAGGGTAGGGAGGAGCAGAGGGAGAGAGAGTCCCAAGCTGACTCCACATTGAGTGCGGAGCCCTGCTCAATCCCACGAGCCTGAGATCATGACCTGAGCTGAATTAAGAGTTGGATGCTTAACTGACTGTGCCATCCAGACGCCTCTAATTATGAACATTCTTTACATATTCTGGATATGTATCCCTTACCAGAAGAATAATTTGAACATATTTTTTTCTCATTCTGTGGGTTTTTTCATTTTCTTTATGGTGCATGTCTTTTCCTTCTCAAATTCCTGTTACATGTATGTTACACCTTTTTGTAGTTGTCCCACAGTCCTTGGATATTCTGGTTTTTTCAGCCTTTGTTCTCTTTCCTTTTCAGTTTTCATGAATTCTTTTGATATAACCTCTAGCTCAGAGATTCTTTCCTCAGCTGTGTCCAGTCCTAATAAGCTCATCAAAGGCATTCTTCGTTTTTGTTACAGTGTTTTTTAATCTCTAGCATTTCTCTTTGGTTCTTTCTTAGGATTTCCATCTCTCTGCTTACGTTGGCTGGCTGTTTTTGCATGCTGTCTACTTTATTTGTTAAAATCCTTAGAATATTAATCAGTTATTTTTAAATTCCCAGTCTGATAATTCCAAAATCTATGCCATATTTTTCATTGTGATAAATGCTCTCTTTATTTTTTATTTCTCTTTCTTGTATGCTTGTGATTTTTTTCTTGATAGCTGGATATGATGTACCCAGGTGTAAGGAACTCTAAATAGGTCTCAGTAATATGGTGGTAAGGTGTTGGGGGAGGGGGAAGCATTCTCTCCTCCTGTGTTTAGGGCTCAGTCTTTCAGTGAGCCTTTGCCTCTGGATTGTGAACTTACCACAAGAGTTTTTCAGTCTCTTCCTCTTTTTTCTTCTTGTCTAACTTTGTTCTTTTTCAAGACTGTTTGGGCTGTTCTGGGTCCCCTGAATTACAACCTTATATGAATTTTAGTACGAGCTTTTCCATATCTATAAGGAAGGAAACTGGAATTTCCATAAAATGATGTTGAATTTGAAGATCAATTTGGGGAGGATTGCTATCTTAACAGTATTAAGTCTTGCAATCCATGAATATGCAGTATCTTTCCATTTGTTTAGGTCTTTAATTTCTTTCAACAGTGTTTTGTATTTTTCAGAGTATAAGTTTTGTGCCACTTTGGTTAAATTTATTTTTAAGTATTGTTTTTGATGCTGTTGTAAATGATATTTTCTTAATTTTCCTTTCAGTTTATTTAAATGATACCATATGGAAATATAATTGATGCCGGTATAGTGATCTTTTATCTTGCAACCTTGATGAACTTGTTTACTTGTTCTAATAACTTTGAGTGGATTCGTTTGAATATTTTACATACAAGGTCAGGTTATCTGCAAATACATATAACTTTACTTTCTTTCCAACCAAGATACCTTTTATTTCATTCCCTTGCTCAGTTGTCTTAGCTAGGATCTTCAGTGTAGTCTTGAACAAGTAGTGAGAGCAGACATCCATGTCTTGTTTCTGAAAGTAAGGGAAAAGCATTAAGTCTTTCACTGTTAATTACAATGTTAGTTACGGTTTTTAAAATCAATGTTCTTTATCAAATTGAGGAATTTACCTTGTATTCCCTTGTTGGGTGTTTTAAATCATGAAGGGGTATTCAATTTTTGAGTTGTTCTTAGTGGTTGTCCGGGGGACATCTTGTAACTAAAGTAGATCATTTAATACCATCTTAATTTCAATAGTATACAAAAATTTTGCTTCTAGGCATACAGTTGGCCAACAGAACATGAAAAGATGTTCAGCATCACTAATCATCAGGGAAATGCAAATCAAAACCACAATGAGATATCACCTCACCCCTGTCAGAATGACTAAAATCAAAAACACAAGAAACAACAAGTGCTGGTGAGGATACGGAGAAAAAGGAACCTTTGTACACTGTTGATGGGAATGTAAACTGATGCAGCCACTGTGGAAAACACAATGGAGGTTCTTAAATTAAAAACAGGGGCACTGGGTGGCTCAGTCGGTTAAGTGTCTGCCTTTGACTAAGGTCATGGTCCCAAGGTCCTGGGATCGAGCCCCACATTGGTCTCTGTCGGGCTTTCTGTTCAGCAAGGAGCCTGCTTCTCCCTCTCCCTGTGCCTGCCGCTCCCCCTGCTTGTGCTCTCTCTCTCTCAAATAAAATAATATCTTTAAAAAAATTAAAAATAGACTGCATCACCATATGATCCAGTAATTCCACCACTGGGTATTTACCCAAAGAATATGAAAACACTAACTCAAAAAGATATATGCATCTCTGTGTTTATTGCAGTAGCCAAATGTGGAAGCAACCCATGTGGCCATCCAAGATAAATGGATAAAGAGAACGTGGGGTGTGTGTATATACATACGTACACACACATGCGTGCACACACACACAGTGGAATATTACTCAGCCATAAAAAAGAATGAAACTTGGCATTTGTAACAACATGGATGGTATAATGCTAAGTGAAATAGGTCAAAGAAAGACAAATACTATATGATTTCACTAATATGTGGAATTTAAGAAACAAACAAAAAAGACAAAAAAGTAGAGAACAAACTGATGGTTGCCTGAGATGGGAATGTTGGGTAAAATAAAGTGAAGGGAATTAAGAGTACACTTACTGTGATGACGATAGAGAGCAAACTGATGGTTGCCTGAGATGGGAGTGGTTGGGTGAAATAAAGTGAAGGGAATTAAGAGAACACTTATTGTGATGAGCACTGAGTAATATATACAATTGTTGAATCACTGTTCTGTACATCTGGAACTCATAGAACACTATGTTAAAAAAAACCACTATGTTAATTACACTGGAATTAAAAAATAAAAATTTGAAAATTTTGCTTCTTTATAAGTCTGATCCTTCCCATTTACTTTTCTCTTATTGCCACACAAATGTGCCCATCAGGATTTATAATTGTTCTATTATGTATTTGTCTTTTAAATCAGATGGGGGGGGGCGTCTGGGTGGCTCAGTTATTAAGCGTCTGCCTTCGGCTCAGGTCATGATCCCAGGGTCCTGGGATCGAGCCCCACATCGGGCTCCCTGCTTGGCGGGAAGCCTGCTTCTCCCTCTCCCATTTCCCCCTGCTTGTGTTCCCTCTCTTGCTGTGTCTCTCTATCAAATACATAAATAAAATCTTTTTAAAAAAATCAATCAGGAGGGGAAAAAAGATATAAACCAAAAAATACATTTATAATGTATGCTAATTATGAGTTATTTGTCTAGTAATGTCTTAATTCGCCTTCATTTTTTGAGGAATAGTTTTGCTGGATGTAGAAATTTTGGTAAGTTTTGTTCTTTCAGCACTGTTTTCTGGCTTCTGATTAGAAGTTATCTCTTATTGAGGATTCCTTGTGCTTGATTAATTGTGCTCTTGCTGCTTTCAAGATTGTCTTTGGCTTTCAACAGTTTGTTTATGATATATCTAGATGTGGATCTTTGTGAGTTTATTCTGCTGGCAATTGTTGAACTTCTTGTTTATGAGGCTTAACGTTTTTCATTAAATTTGGATGTTTGGGGTCATTATTTTATCAAATATTCTTTTTTGTCCATTTGTTTCCTCTCCTGCTGGGAATCCCAGTAATGCGTATGTTGGTTTCTGAGTCACATTTGTTTTTATTTCTTTAGATGGGGTAATCTAAATTGACATATCTTCATTTTCACAAATTCTTTTTTCCTCTTATTCAGGTCTGCTGTTCAGCCCATCTAGCTTTTTGTTGTTGTTATTGTACTTTTGACCACAGTTCATAGTTGGTTTTTTTCCCTCAAAAAACTATTCATTTTATTTTTTATAATTTTTCTTTATTGATATTCACAATGTGCTAAAATATTTTTTTTCCTCATACTGTCCTTAGTTCTTCAGCCACAGTTTCCTTTAATCCTTTAAACAATGCAGCTGATTTAAGGACTTGTCTGATAAATTCAGTATCTGGGCTTCTATTTTCTATTGTTTGGTTTTTTACCCTGTATATGGGCCATACTTTGTAGGTTGTTTTTTTCCTCATGTTCTGTAGTAATGTGTTGAAAACTAGTTGGATGTTTAAATAATAAAATGTGGCAACAGAATTTTTTCTTGCTGTTTATTGTGATTCCTTGTTTAATTAGTTTTCTGACCCAATTCTGTTTTGTCTATATTCTTGTGTTTGGCCAGTAAAGACTCCACTTGGTTAGCTAAGCAGTCAGCTAATGATTAAACAGTGATTCCTTAGTTTGATTTGATTTGATTTCCTGGAACCGACAAGTTCCCTGGGCATTGTAGAGCAGCTCTGTGTGCATGTTGAGGCACACCTTTAACACTCAGCTAGCCAGTTTTGAACTCTGCCTTAGCCTTTAGTTCCTCCTTGTGCAGATCCTCAAATTCAGCCAGAGATGATAGTTTAGGGCCTTCTAATGAATTCTCATGACTTTCCTGAGTGTGTGTATAGCCTCTACACATGCACAGCACTACACATGGGCCTAGTCTTCTATATTCTTAGGAATTTGTTAGAGTTTTTCAAAGCCCTTCTGTGTATCTCATATCCTTGCTTTCCCTATTAAATTTTTTGGTTAGTCTGTTGTTCGACCTAACAGGCAGCTTTGAAGTTCAATATTTGTCTATCATTGTCAACACCACACCCAAGGAAAATTATTTTGATACTGTCCAAGTTACAGATCAGGTCAAATATAGATAACCTTGCAAGTGAATTTTTCTAGGGAACCATCAGAAAGGTCAGATAGTGACAATTCTTTGGGATTAAGGCTTTGAGGAAATTTCAGCACATTGTTGCTGCTTGTCTTCACTTTAAATGTGATCTGTTAGTTTTAAGGTTACCATAGCTCTGGAGATCAGGGCTTGGGACTAGGGCATGTTAAGACACCACAGAGTTCACTGTTCTTATTGAGGGTCAGCTCTTTTTCTTAAATAGATGCTCTTTGAATTCCTGCAAACCTTTGGTTATTTTCTAAATTCTGTAAAATTGATTCTTAAAATTTTTGCTAATTTTCTCGTTGCTTTTATTGAAGAAAGAAATTCTGAGTGTCCTGACTTGCCATGTTGGTTTTAGCTTATTTACTCTTAGCTTGTCCTTTCTGTCCCTTCCTCAGGCTCTTTTACTGTACTGTTAGATGAGGGTCTTTCTGGGTTTCTTCGTATTTGAAATACAGGATACTGCCAAGGACAGTCAACTGCAGTTATTTAGAATAGCAAAAGAGTGAAAACAACCCAAATGTTTCAAAATAAAGAAATCGTTTTTTTTAATGTTTCGTCTATATATTCATATGATGGAATATTACAGAGTGACTAACAATCATGTATTTGGAGACTATTTTATAGGAAAATGTATGATTATGGATGGGAGAAAAGTATAAAATGCAGTATATGCAAATTTTTGAAAATAAGTTTTGTAAAGAAATAAACACGTATACACCAAAATTAACTGCTGGAAGGAGGTGTATCAAAATAGTAGCATTTCAGAGAAAGACAATTATCATATGATCTCACAGATATGTAGAATTTGAGAAACAAGGCAGAGGATAATAGGGGAAGAGAGGAAAAAATGAAACAAGATGAAACCAAAGAGGGAGACAAACCACAAGAGACTCTTAATCTCAGGAAAAAACTGAAGGTTCCTGGAGGGGAGGGGGGTGGGAGCGATGGGGTGGCTGGGTGATGGACATTGGGGAGGGTATGTGTTGTGGTGAGCGCTGTGTATTCTGTAAGACTGATGAATCACAGGCCTGTACCCCTGAAACAAATAATACATTATGTTAATAATAAAAAATAGTAATAAAGGATAGTGCATGATTAGAAAAAATGGTAGGATTTATTTCTGGGTGGTAGTTAGGTGAGTTAAAAACTGTATTATGTACCACAAAGTTGTGTTAATTATTTTTTGTGATAAAATGCAGTAATTAGTGTGATACACCTGTACCTATACTGTTTTTCACTCTTATGAGTTTAATTAAAAATTACATGGCTGTTGAGTTTTGATGATTTAACATAAGCTCTTATAAATATTTGAAGAGATGCTGTAAGAACGTGCTAATAATACCTGACATTGGCACTAACAAAAAATGTATATGAGCAGTTGTTAATCCTAAGAGTCTACTCTGTAGGAAGGAGTTTTTGTTGCACTGGGGTATAATAAGGTGAATTATTAGGCAGATGAAAAACATGTAGTCTGATTTATTTGCATTTCATTTTTTTCTTTTCAGGCGCATATTAAATTTCCTATTGACTACCCATATTCACCACCTACCTTCAGATTCTTGACCAAAATGTGGCACCCCAACATTTATGAGGTAAGAGACATATGTTGTGAATTTCTCTGAAGATGTACTTTTTAGAAACAGTCCTTTAAAATAACCTTTATATCTCCATATGCTGTAGCCACAAGGGAGTATTCATGGTTCCCCACTTTTAGTTAGTAATCTCTAGTTTAATTGTTCAAAATTGAAGGTAGTTTTATAATACCACTGTATATTATATTTAAGAATAAGGTTTTAGGGGCGCCTGGTTGGCTCAGTCGTTGAGTGTCTGTCTTCGGCTCAGGTCATGATCCCAGTGTCCTGGGATCGAGCCCCACATCAGGCTCTCTGCTCCGCGGGAAGCCTGCTTCTCCTTCTCCCACTCCCCCTGCTTGTGTTCCTGCTCTCGCTATCGCTCTCTTTCTCTGTCAAATAAATAAATAAAATCTTAAAAAAAAAAAAAAAGAATAAGGCTTTAAACCTTTGTTACTTATTGCTAAGATTATTATAATGCCTATGTGTTAAGACTTGCATTTCAAAAATTTAGTATATATAAAGTCATACAAATTAGTGTACCTATCCTATAGTGTCACAACAGTGGTCACCTGTTGCTGTGATCAGAAATTGAGCTTTTTAGGGGAATTTATCCTACTGCATTTGGACTGGCCTCCTTTTAGGAATTGCTCAGAACAGTTGAGAACCTCTTTTAGAATAAATCCAAGGTGAGGTTCTTTTACTGGACAAATTCACATGCCTTCAGGAGTCTTTTCTAGTTTTGTTGGTGAAATGTACTTACCTTTGGGCTAATCTGTAAGGATGCTAGAATGATGCATTTTGTTTCTCAGGATAATTATGTCAGGATCCTGTAAAATATCCTTAGAGTCTACTCGTTTACCATTCTGTAATATTTTTCATTGTAATAAGGCTCTAAGGTGGTTTCATTTTATTGAAGCTGTGGTCTAAGCATAAAATTGCTTTTTAAAATTGGCAGCATTAGTTATGATAGTCCCTTTTATTGGCCTGTTGGATATTGGGAAACTCCTTTGCTCCAGAAACAGAGCAACATAGTCTTTGAATTGCTTGTGGGCAAGAAATGGAGAACTTACTCTAGAGTCCTGAATTTGGATCTCCATCTGTATAAATTAGCACACTGGAGCATCTTTAGTGTTTTTTACAACTTGCTTTTTCTTTGAGGTAGTATCTTCGTTTTGTTTGTTTTTTTCTTTTCTATTTATTTATTATTTATTTGAGAGAGAGAGAGTGTGTGTGTGTTTGTGTGTGTGTGTGTGGGCGGATGGGGGAGTGGCAGAGGGAGAGAGAAAATCCCAAGCAGACTCCCACCTGGGTACGGAGCCCAACTCGGGGCTCAATCCCACAACCCTGAGATCATGACCTGAGCTGAAATCAACAGTCAGTCACTTTAACTAACTGAGTCACCCAAGTGCCCCTCTTTTTTTTTAAGAAGCGGGGAGGGGCAGAGGGAGAGAGAGAGAGAATCTTAAGCAGACTCCATGCCCAGCAAGGAGTCACACATGGGGCTCAATCTGACAACCCTGAGATCTTGACCGAAATCAAGAGTCAGATTTTTTTTTTTAAAGATTTTATTTATTTGTCAGCAGAAGCAGGGGGAGCAGCAGGCTTCCTGCTGAGCAAGGAGCCTGATGTAAGACTTGATCCCGGGACCCTGGGATCATGACCTAAGCTGAAGGCAGCTGCTTAACCAACTGAGCCACCCAGGCATCCCAAGAGTCAGATGTTTAACTGACTGAGCCACCCAGGGACCCCTCTTTTCTTCTTTAAATAGAACAAACTGGTGCTCAAAAGGTGATACATAGTTACATTTCCAGAAATAAGCTCCCAGAATATTGTTTTAGTATCTTTAGTATTTGACATAATCACAATATGAATAAACAATAGTAAATACCTTATATTATTCTGTATAACTAAGTTACCCATTGTAGGAGAGAGATATAGAAGCAATTCGCTGTTTCATAAGTTCAAAGTGATTTCAGTACACATAGAAATATTTTCGTGTCTCTGTCCATGTAATATATATAGAGATTTTATTTATTTTTAGATAGATAGATTTTAGATAGCAAGAGAGAAGTGAGAAGACACAAGTTTTTGTTTTGCTATTGAGAACTAATTTACCATAAAGCCATGTATTCACTTGTTTCCATCTCAAGTTATCTAATTTCCAAATCCCTCTCAAATAAGAAACAAAAAACAAAGGAAAGAATTCAAAACTGTGAAGGATTAAAATGTAGGTAAACTCCCCTTTCCAGTATGTTCTCACTATTAAGGTAGGCCATTTAGTTCTGTCTCCTTAAGATTTAGCATTGGATCATTATCTTTAAAAATATTTTTCATATTCATAATAAAATTTTCAGTGGTAAAATAATGCATACATACCTTACAAATATGCAGTTGTTTTCCATGCCATAAAAGTTTTCTTTTAAAAGAAGTGATAAGTCATAGTTAGCAATTTAATTTGATGTAGTCATGGTGTTCATAAGAAACTCTTCTCACATAAGTTATCTTTGCTACATTTAGAAATGGTATCAGAATTGAACTCTTTTAAAGATTTATTTATTTTAGAGAGCATGCACATGAGTGGGAAGGGCAGAGTAAGAGGGAGAGAGAATCTCACTGGTCATGGAACCTGATGTGGGACTCAGTTTCACAACCCTGCGATCATGACCTGAGCCTAAACCAAGAATCAGATGCTTAACCAACTGTGCTACCCAGGCGCCCCAGAATTGAGCTTTTTGAGGGCCTATGTCAGTATTTGTGATTCTAGAGAATAGGGCTCTTGCTTCTTGGCCAAAGGGATATTCTTGGTGGTGGTTCTCTACTCACCCACCTGTGTTGTCCCCTAAGGTGGACACATGGTGAACCTCAATATCCAATTGTTCTAGTCACTAAAAAGTTTACTGCAGAGTTATTTATAATAGAACTGCAGGGGAGGGAGGGACAATGAAACAACCCAATCAAAAAACAAAAGCAGACTACTCAAATGCCAGAAAAAGGGACTTGATGAAAGAGTTTTTGATAGGGGATCCTGGGTGGCTCAGTTGGTTAAGCGTCTGCCTCCGGCTTAGGTCATGATCTCAGGGTCCTGGGATGTCCTGCGTTGCAGGGAGCCTGCTTCTTCCTCTGCCTGCCACTCCCCCTGCTTGTGCTCTCTCTCTCTCTCTCTCTGACAAATAAATAAATAAATAAATAAATAAATAAATAAATAAATAAATAAAATCTTAAAAAAATTTAATATGAACTTGTCATCAATCATTCTACTCCTATCTGCTTTGTAATATGTTGAGTGAGCTCAAAAATACAGTTTCCTGGTTACATACAGGTAACTGCATATTCAATGTAGACAACCAGCAAACCCTACTTGCCCCACAGACCATGTATTAAAATGAGGTTTTCATACATACTGTAATTCACTATGAACTTTACAGCTATGGCAACTCAGAATCTCCCTGTTCTTTATCATTTATTTTAAAAAATTGGGGGCTGCGCCTGGGTGGCTCAGATGGTTGGGCGTCTGCCTTCAGCTCAGGTCATGATCTCCAGGTCCTGGGATCAAGCCCCCCACATCAGGCTCCCCGCTGGCTCAGCGGGGAGTCTGCTTCTCCCTCTCCCTCTGCCTCTCCCCCTGCTTGTGTGCTCTCTCTGTCTCTGTCTCTCTCAAATGAATAAATAAAATCTTTTTATTTTATTTTATTTTTTTAAAGATTTTATTTATTTATTCATGAGAGACAGAGAGAGGGAGAGAGAGAGAGAGGCAGAGGGAGAAGCAGGCTCCCAAGGAGCAGGGAGCCGGATGCGGGACTCGATCCCAGGACTCTGGGATCATGACCTGAGCCGAAGGCAGACGCTTAACCATCTGAGCCACCCAGGCACCCAATAAAATCTTTTTTTAAAAAAGTTAAAACTAAATAAAATATTTTTTTTTTTTAGGGGTGCCTGGGTAGTTCAGTCGGTTAAGCATCTGCCTTTGGCTCAGGTCGTGATCCTAAAGTCCAGGGATCAAGCCCCACTTCAAGCTCCCTGCTCAGTGGAGAGCCTGCTTCTCCCTCTCCCTCTGCCTGCCTCTCTGCCTATTTGTGCTCTTTCTCTCTCTCTGTCAAATAAATAAATAAAATCTTATTTTTTTTTTTTTTTTAGAATATACTGATTTTTTTAGAGTAGTTTTAGGTTCACTGCAAAACTGAATGGAAAACACAGTACTTGATGATCTTTATGATACAGTATTTTTAAATTTTATTGTTTTAATAAAGATTAAAATTAGATCCTACTGTTTTAATAGGCTTTTCCTAAGACATGTTGTCTTGGGCTGCCATAACAATATCATATAGGGAATGGCTTAAACAAAAGAAATTTATTTTTTCATAGGTTAGGAAACTAGAAGTCCAACATCAAGGTACCAGCATGGTTTGTTTCTGAAGACTCTTACGGCTTATCTCTGTGTCCTCACATGGCTTGAGTAGAGAGCGAGCTAGCTCTCTGGCATCTTGTATAAGGTTTTTTGCCAAGTCTATAGAACCGTAACTTTTTGGAATAGTAAAATTTAGGCTTTGTGAGTGGTGAATGGGCCTAATTACACATAGTTTATGATCTTTGTAATAATTTAGGTAGATGGTATGCCATTATCAACTTTTCAGAAATTGAAAGAACTGCATATGTCAAGAGTCCTTTACAATAAAGCTGTAATCATAAATTATATTTTAATATTATACAGAAGAGACTAGGTAAAAGCAATAGTAATACTGTATTAGGGTTCTCCGGAGAAACAGAACCGATAGCATATATAGAGATATATATTAGAGGAGGTTTATTATACAAGTTGGCTCACATGGTTATGAAGTCTGAGAAGTTGCACAATCTCTGCAAGTTGTAGAACTGGGAAAGCTGGGAGTATAATTTAGACTGAATCCGAAGGCCTGGGAACTAGGGAGCTGCTGGTGCAAGTCCTAGAGTACCAAGACCCAAAAACGCAGAGTTCCATTGTTCCAGCTCAGGAGAATTTGTCCTTTGCCATTTTGTTCTATTCAGGCCCTCATCAGAATGGTGGGTGCTTGTCCCATTAGGATCCCTATCCCCGTTATGATGGATATTCTTTACTTAGTCTACTGATAGAAATATTAATTTCTTCTGGAAACATCCTCACAGACACACCTAGAAGTAATGTTTTACCAGTTATCTGAGCATCCCTTAGCCCAGTCAAGTTGACACATAAATTTAACCATTCCAGATACCTATCTTTTTCAGCCATTCCTCCCTTCCCATCCACATACGGTCTTTCTGTCCTCTGTGTACACCACTGTGTTCATAGCGAGTATAATTAGGAAGTATATTTGAATCCTTTAAATAGCAAGATGTTTTAAAATAAGGGTTTACTCCCTTCTTACTTGATAACACTCAGTAAAATTATTAGATAATGCAACAAATGATAGCTCACCTAGTTCTGCTTCAATCTCCTTTGCTCATTTAATGTGCATTTCTTTCTCTTTGATTCAATTATTATTCTTTTATCCTTTTGGTGGAATTATCTAAAAGAGCTATGGTTTTTCTGTGATTTCTCTGGGAATTTGCTTTGTTATTCCACCCAGGAATCAAATAATAAAACCAAAGAAGTCATATTAGAATTGATTACAAATAAAGTTGTAATATTATATCCTCTGATGATTTTTCAATGCTAGGATAAACTGCTTAAGTTCATTATTCTTAAACTTATTTCATATAAAATTTAAATATAAAATTTTAAAATTCTAAAACTTTACAATTTTTATTAAATAATGCTTTCATTTCAGTGTCTAGATGTTATAAACATACTAAAAATGTTAAGTTTAAACCCACTTCTTGGGGCGCTTGGGTGGCTCATCGGTTAAGTATCTGCCTTCGGCTCAGGTCATGATCCCAGGGTCCTAGGATCGAACCCCGAGTTGGACTCCTTGCTCAGTGGGGAGCCTGCTTCTCCTTCTTCTTCTGCCCCTTCCCCTGTTTGTGCTCTCTGGCTCTCTCTCTCTCTGTGTCAAATAAAATCTTTAAAATATATATATATATATATATAAAATAAAAATATTAAAAAGTTAACCCACTTCTTAAAAATAATTTTAGACTTAAAAGATTTGTTTCCACAATAGTACAGAAAGTTCTCATAAAACTTTTACTCAGCTTTCTCTAATGTTAACTAACATCTTATACAAGAATAGTACATTCATCAAAACTAAGAAATTTGGTACAATACTGTTAAGTAAACTACAGACTTTATTTG
Organism: Eumetopias jubatus; assembly: GCF_037043125.1. Lineage (NCBI taxonomy): Eukaryota > Metazoa > Chordata > Mammalia > Carnivora > Otariidae > Eumetopias > Eumetopias jubatus. The sequence continues at coordinate 57,456,794 of NW_028274821.1, forward strand.
GAGTAAAGTGTGGAATGGGGAAGGTTTTTTTTTTTTTTAAGATTTTATTTATTTAAGAGAGAGCATGAGAAGGGGGAGGATCAGAGGGAGAAGCAGACTCCCCACTGAACAGGGAGCCCAATGTGGTACTCGATCCTGGGACTCCAGGATCATGACCTGAGCTGAAGGTAGTCGCCTAACCACCTAAGCCACCCAGGCGCCCATGGGAAAGTTAAAACATATATTACTTGTCTATAGCTGCTCTATGTTCCTCTATAGAGGTGAGACAGATTTTGTTTCTGTATTGTTATTAAATCATCAGAAACATGCTTGAACTGTGTGGTCTTAATCCACATAAAGATGCCGAGTGCTTGTTAAAATTTTGTTATCGGGGCGCCTGGGTGGCTCAGTCATTAAGCGGCTGCCTTTGGCTCAGGTCATGATCCCAGGGTCCTGGGATAGAGCCCTCCATCAGGCTCCCTGCTCAGCGGGAGGCCTGTTTCTCCCTGTCCCACTCGCCCTGCTTGTGCTCCCTCTCTCACTGTGTCTCTCTCTGTCGAATAAATAAAAAAATAAATAATAAATAAAATTTTGTTTCTTATCAGTATTTATTATCATTTTTAAAGTGTGCATTTGATGAACATTAAAAATTTATATAATTTTACTCAGTAGTCTTTAAAAATGGACCTGCGTAAAACATTTCTCTTTGAATCCAAATGAATACGAATGCTTTCTTATGTGCTAATCAGAAGTGTGTAACCTAATATATTTTGTTTGCTTTAACTACTAAGATAAATTGACATAACTTTTGTACCCAGTAAAATATATTTTTAATTGTTTCCATCATTAAAACAAGTCATCATTATTCGATTTGTAAAATATTCTTTATTTCTAAATCATTAGAGAAAAGTTTTGTAGAATGTTCCTGTAGAACTCTCGAAGTCTCTGTGTGACTTTCACCTTTTTATATGAGTCAAACAAGTAAGGTAGAAAGTCACCAGAAACCAGAGGATTTTGATTCTGATTTGGTGTTGAAATTTTACCTAGCAAATGCAATTTAATACTATACATTATTAAACGTTTGAATTCTTTGTTATGCTTTATTTAGATTTTAATTTTTCCTTATAGTTTTTCTTTAAAAAAATTTAAATAACGACACTAGTTTGCTCTGTGACAGTATACAGACCTGAAGGATTTGAGTATAGGTACATTAGCCATCATTTAGAACATAATATTTAGGCCACCAAATTTGCCCTTTTGTAGAGCTGGGCTCTGGTTTGTAAATAGTCTTTGACAAGCAGGAATTAATGTATATTTATGTAGTTATATTCATGAATTTGCAGATCTTATGCATTCTCTCTTAACTTTAAGGTATGGGGAAGAGATTTCCCTAAGCAGTAATGTACCCGAATTTGGCTGCATATCAAAATCCTGGGGAGAAGTTGTTAAAAATAAAGAATACTGGCGATTTCAGTATTCTTAGGGCCTAGGCTAGATAGTCTTCATTTTACATCATGCTCTCTCTGTTGCTATCTCTGTCTTTCTCAAATAAATAAATTTAAAAAGTCTTAGGGAAGCCTGGGTAGCTCAACCGGTTAATCATCTGATCTCAGGGTCCTGGTATCAGGACCCACATTGGGCTCAGCACTCAGTGGGGAGTCTGCTTGTCCCTCTGCCCCTCCCCCTGCTCATGCTCTCTCTCTCTCAAATAAATAAAATCTTAAAAAAAAAAAGTAAACTTGGAGAACTCACACTTCCTGATTTCAAAACTTAGTATTGCTAAAGTCAAGACAGTTTAAGACTGGCATAATGATAGACCTATAGACCAACAGACTAGAACTGAGAGTCCTTAAATAAATCCATACATCTTTGGCCAAATGATTTTTGACAAGGATGCTAAGTCCATTCTATGGGGAAATAATAAAATCTCTTCAACAAATGATGCTAGGATAACTGGAATTCCAAAAACAGAAGAATTAAGTTGGATCCGTACCTTATACCATGTACAAAATTAATCAAAATGGAACAAAGATCTAAGAGCTAAAATCATAAAACTATTTAAAAACAAAACCAGGGGTGCCTGGCTGGCTCAGTCGATTAAGTGACTCTTGATTTCAGCTCAGGTCATGATGTGTCAGGGTCGAGCCCTGCATTGGGCTCCTGCTGGGCTTAGAGCTTGCTTAAGATTCTCTCTCCCTCTGTCCCTCTCGTTTCCCTCTCTAAAAACAAAACAAAACATTGGGGTAAATCTTCATGACCTTCAATATGGCAATGTATTCTTAGAATACCAAAAGCATGAGCAACAAACAAACATAAACTAGACTTCATTGAAATGAAAAACTTTTATGCAAAGGACATTGTCAAGAAGATGATTTTATAAAACCCTATAGATATGAAGGAAATATCTCTAAGTCATACATTTGATAAGGGTTTAATATCCTTAATTATATAGAACTCCTGCAACTCAAAGACAAAAAGATAAACCAGCCAACTGAAAAAGGGGCAAAGGACTTGAACAAACATTTCCCCAAAGATGATACATAAATGGCCAATAAGCACATGAAAGGATGTTCAACATTATTAGTCAGTAGGGAAATGCAAATCAAAATGACAATAAGATATCATTTCACATCATCTTTTGATAGCTAGAATTAAAAATTAAAAATAAGTATTAGTGAGGATGTGAAGAAACAGGAACCCTCATACACTGCTGATGGGAATATGAAATGGTCCATCTGCTGTAGAACTGTCTGGTCCTTCCTCTAAAAGTAAAACACAGAATTACCCATTTGATCCCGTAATTCCACTCCTAGGTATATAATCAAGAGAACTGAAAAAAGTACTTAAGCAAGTACATCTATACACATGGTCACAGCAGCACTATTCACACATCCAAAAGGTGGACAAAGTCCAAAGTTCATCAATAGATGGATGGATACAGTGGAGTATCATCCAGCCATAAAGGTAAATGAAGTACTGGGGCCTGTGCATGGCTTAGTCGGTTAAGCAGCCAACTCGTGGTTTCGACTCAGATCATGATCTGGCAGTCGTGAAATCGAGCCCTGCAATCGAGTCTGCTTCAGATTCTCTCTCATTCACCTCCAGCTTGCACTCTCTCTCTTTCTTAAATAAACAAAATCTTAAAAAAAAAAAGTTATTGATACCTGATACAGCATGGAGGAACTTCCAAAACATTAGGCTAAGTGAAAGTCAGAGAAAAAAGGTCACATATTGTATGATTCCCTTTATAAGAAATATCCAGAATAGATAAATACACAGAGACAGAAAGCTGGGGGCATGGCTGTCAGAGACTAGGACTAGGGTGAAATGGGAATGGGGAGAAATTGTGTTGTGGGTAAGGTGTTTTATGTAGGAATGATGGAAATACTTTACAAATAGAGGTGATAGTTGAACAACACTGGGACCACGTACTAAATGCCATTGAATTATGTTCACTTTAAATGGTTCATTTTACGTATTTGAATTTCACCTCAATAAATTATTTATTATAATTATTATTTTTAAAGGATGGGGGAAATTCTAGGTCTCCAGAAAGGCAGTTCTCTCTCTTTTTTTTAAAGATTTTATTTATTTTGAGAGAGACAACCCCCCATGTGCACGAGTTGGGGGGTTGTGGGGGACAGAGGGACAAGCAGATTTCCCCCTGAGCAGGAAACCCGATGCGGGGCTCAATCCCAGGACCCTGGGATCATGCTGAGTCGAAGGCAGACTCTTAACTGACTGAGCCACCCAGGCGCCCCATTTACTCTTCTTTCTAAAGGTGGTTTTTGCTTTTGTTTGTCCCTTCAATTTCTATATAAATTTTAGGATCAGTTTGTCAATGTCTGGGAAAAGGGAAACTATCATTTTGATTAGGATTTCATTTAATCTGTAGATCAAATTGGGGAATATTGCCATGTTAACATTAAGTCTTCTCATGAACATGGGATGTTGTAGGTCTTTAATTTCTTTGAGCAGTGCTTCAATAGTTTTCTGTGTACAAATCTTTCACCTCCTTGGTTAGATTTAATCCTCGGTATTTTATTCTTTTAGATGCCATTGTAAGTGGAATTTTCTCAATATCCTTTTTAGGTTATCCTGTTTAGGTTATTGCTGGTATAGAGAAGTAAATCTGATTTTTGAGTGTTGATCTTATATCCTACAACTTTGCTGCATTTCTTTATTAGCTTTAGTAGCTAACTTGTGAATTCTTTGAAATTTTCTTTGTCGTTTTTGAAATAATGTTAATTCTTCCTTCCCAGTTTGTATGCCTTTTATTGCTTTTTATTGTTTAATGCTCTGGCTAGAACTTCAGGACAGTGTTGAATAGCAGTGGTAAAAATGGTTATCCTTGTCCTGTTCCTGATCTTAGGAGGAAAGATTCCACCATTTAGTAAAATGCTAGATATGGGGTTTTTTTTTAATTCCTTTACAATGTTAAGATACTTCCCCTCTATAGCTTTTTGAGTGTTTTTATCTAGAAAAAGTGTTGGATTTTGTCAAATGCTTTGTATCAATTGAGATGCCCATCTTTTAATATGTTGTTTCTAAGTACAAATCTATGTATGTCATTCCACTGCTCAGAAGTTTTATATATAAAGGTATTAAACTCAGAACAAAGAAACATATTCCTCTGGTCTAATTTTTATGTTTTATTTTTCATTACAAGTGAATTCTTCACTACTGTGGTAGGTAGAATAATGGTCCGTCAGAGAAGTCCACATCTCAATCCCTGGAACCTGTGATATGTTAGCTTATATGTTAAAGAAAAATTAAAGTTGCTAATTATTAGCTGGCCTTAAAATAAAGAGATTATTCTGGATTATCCAGGTGGGGCCAGTGTAACCCAGCAAGTCCTTTCATGTGGAAAAGGTAGGCAGAAAATGAGAATGAGAAATGTGACTATGGAAGAAAGGCCCAGAGAAATGCAACATTGCTTGCTTTGAGGATTAGAGGAAGGGGGACCAAGAGCAAAGGAGTGTGGGTGGCCTTTAGAAGCTTAGAAAGGGCAAGGAAAGAGATTTTTTTCTTAGAGCCTTCAGAAAGGAGTGCATTGCTGGTGACACACTGAATTTAGCCTTATGAGAACAGTGTCAGATTTTGACCTACAGAAGTGTAAATTTTTGTTGTTTTAAACTAAGTTTGTGGTGATTTGTTAAAGTAGCAATACAAAACAAATACAACTACCCAAGCATATTCTGTTTATGATGTTGGTTTATTTCTCTGGGCTAACTCATGTCTAAATTTCCCTTAGGTTGTTAAAATTGACTTATTATTCAAGACCCATCTCAAAGCTTTTTCAAACATTAAGCCTTTAGTTTGTCTTCCACACCACATGCCAGGTGTCCTCTATCCAGGATATACCCTAAATTTCTCTTTCCTTGTTTCTGTTGTGCTTTTTTTTTTACCTTCCTCATGGCATCTAACAAGTTTTAGAATTTGGTATTTGGTATTTTATTAAAATTTTATTCTCCTTTTAAAAATGTTCTGTTATCTTGATATGGTTGTGTATTTTGTGTGTATATCTAAATTTGGGTTGTATATATAAGACTTTTATACTTTATTTTTTAAAAGATTTTATTTATTTATTTGACAGGGAGAGAGGGAACACAAGCAGGTGGAGTGGCAGGCAGAGGGAGAAGCAGGCTCCCTTCTGAGCAGGGAGCCCGATGTGGGGCTCGATCCCAGGACCCTGGGATCATAACCTGAGCCGAAGGCAGATGCTTAACCGACTGAGCCACCCAGGCGTCCCAGATTTTTATACTTTAGTTATTATCTCTATTTAGAATTTTGAATCTTTCATTTTAGACTGAGATTGGTACTGTATCTTACTCAGTCTTTTCTATTGAATAACAGTCTGTGATGTGTAAGGTAAGCAGTCCATATGTGTTTGACTTAAACTAAATGTACATGTGGATTAGGTCCTATAATTTAAATTTATGAACCAAAGGGCGCCTGGGTGGCTCAATTAAGCATCTACTTTCAGGTCAGGTCATGATCCCCGGGTCCTGAGATCAAACTCTGGGTCAGGTTCCTGCTCAGCGGGGAGTCTGCTTTTCTCTCTCCCTCTGCTCCTCCCCCTGCTCGTGCTCATTTGCATGCTTTCTCTCTTAAATAAATAAATAAAATCTTACCCAGAAAAGTAGTGAGTTTTATCCATATCCTGAGGGAGTTATAATTAAGTTGTTGGGAGGCATATTTTCAGTTTATATAAACCATAATTATTGAAACCATTGATGTTAACGGAGATTATACATCTCTCTAGACAGATTTTAAGCAAGGTCAAATTTTGGAGGGGGTTGTTTCTTTTTATGTACTTTAGGTTCAGATGTGTCTGAAAATAAAGATATTTAGTTGCTTCTCAAGACTCTTGAATATCAGTTCATCATATTTGTCTATTTTTAAAAGATTTATTTAGAGAGAGAGAGCACGTGAGCATGCGAGCGCATGAGCAGTGGGGGGGCGGTAAAGGGCAGAGGGAGAGGGAGAGGGAGAGAAGCAGACTCCCCATGGAATGCAGAGCCCAATGTGGGGCTTGATTCTACAACCCCAAGATTATTACCTGAGCCAAAATCAAGAGTCAGACGTTCCATCGACTGAGCCACCCAGGCGCCCCTCTATTTTTAAATGAGTTTTTTAGAAGGATGGTGCTACAAACATAGTGCTTCTTTTTTAACTAAGAAATGTATCTTGCAGATTGTTCAGAACTAATATTTATAATATAAAAAAATGTTTAATTCTTCAGCGTTGGGGTGTCTGGGTGGCTCAGTTGATTGAGCAGTTGACTCTTGGTTTTGGTTCAGGACATGATCTCATGGTGGCGGGATTGAGCCCCTCATTGGGCTCTGCAATCAGGGCAGAGTCTGCTTCAGATTCTCTCTCTCTCCCTCTCGCTCTCTCTCTCTCACAAATAAATATATTGTCTTTAAAAAAAATTCTTCAACATTGATTGCAAACATGAAGAAAAAGAATTGTTTTCTCCCCTAATGATGAGAAAACAAGTTTTCTAAGAATAAAAGAAACTTCAGCAGAACTGATGTCCCTTTTTACATCATATTTTTTAGTATTTACAGAATGTGATGTTTGTGTCTCATAGAATGGAGATGTATGCATTTCGATTCTTCATCCGCCTGTAGATGACCCACAGAGTGGAGAACTGCCCTCTGAAAGGTGGAATCCTACTCAAAATGTCAGGTAAGGGGTTACATGCAGAGTAATCTGGTTTTTAGGTGGTTCTTAAGATTAGATATTATCTTTTAACAAGTACAAAAGAATCCTTTCTGTACTTGGTTGCTTTGTCTTCTGCTAGAGCTTTAGGTAACACATATGCATCGTTTTAAAGAGTCATATTTACAGAGCAGTAATTGCATGTTACTCATTTCTTTATGTGCGTCTTAGGAGAATTTTTCTAGTCTGAATTCTTCTTACATTATCATAAGTTCCATCCTGCATCTTTGGATCTCATGATGTCCATGTTTGGATTGGTTGTTCCCTTACTCTAGGATTCTTACTACATTTTGCAGAAAAATTTAAGTCTTTACAAACTTAATTGACTTTATATACATACTACTTTTAAAAGAGCTTCCATTATGTTATTTTTTGTGTTTTATATGTATGTAAATGTCTCTTAATGATTTGAAGGCCTTGTATATTTCTTTTGATTCCCTTTGATTACCATCTATTTTTCTTTTCAAATTTTTATTTAAATTCTAATTAGTTAACGTACAATGCAATATTAAGATTATTCATCTGTTAATTGATCTATTGAACTATCTCTATAGATGGATATTTAACCATTTGTTTAGAGTAGTGGTCTGTATATTTAGGAGTTGGTCACCTAACCCTTAAAAGAATTTTGAAAAACTGTACACTGTTGCATGTTTTTGTATTTTTTGTATTTTTTGTATTTTTTGTGTTTTGTTTTGTTTTGTTTTTTTGAGTAATCTCTGCACCTTGAATTTACAACTCCAAGATAAAGAGTCACCTGCTCTACCGACTGAGCCAGTTAGGCGCCCCCACTGTTGCATGTTTTTAGGTACAGGGTTCTTTTGGTGTTTTGTTTTTTTAGGTACAGTTTTTTACATCTCAAATTTAAATAGTTAGAAAATACTTTTTGGGGGCACCTGGGTGGCTCAGTTGGTTGAGCGACTGCCTTCAGTTTGGGTCATGATCCTGGAGTCCCGGGATCGAATCCCGAGTCGGGCTCCCTGCTCAGTGGAGAGTCTGCTTCTCCTTCTGATTCTACCCCCCTCATGCTCTCATTCTCTCTCTCTCAAATAAATAAAAATCTTTTTAAAAAATTAAAAAAATATATTTTTCTACTTGCACTTGAATTTCCATCTTACTATCCTAATACTTGAAATTTTTATGTTTGATAGCCTTATATATTTCTATTTTTTTATTTTATTTTTTAAAGATTTTTATTTATTTGTCAGAGAGAGCACAAGTGGGGGAGCAGCAGAGGGAAAGGGAGAAGCAGGCTCCTCACTGAGCAAGAAGCCCGATGTGGGACTCCATCCCAGGACCCTGGGGTCATGACCTGAGCCGAAGGCAGACGCTTAACAACTGAGCCACCCAGGCGTCCCTGATAGCCTTATATATTTTATTTATCTTATAATATTTTTCTAAACAAAAATCTGTATTTTAATTGCTTGTGACAAGAAAACTGAATTCTATACTGAATTACTTTATTACACAGTTGATTAAAAATAATACAAGTATATTATACTTTCCGTATACTTTTGGTTTTTACATTTAATAATTATTAGAAATACATTTTTAATCAAGTAGATAGACATTTCTTTTCAGTTAAGTCATGTAGCCATGAGTAATTATTACATTGTTAGATTGAGGTAGAAATACAGCTTCAATTTCATATATATACATAATGTATGAATAATATACATTATATATACTAATATACACACCCAAGAATATATGCATCTATATACATATATGTATACATATGCATGAGGACTAACATATATCACATAAATATATTAGATGCAATGATTAAGAGACCATATTTACATACGATAATGGAATAGAATTTTATATGGCAGTGAAACTAAATCCTTTTAATTCCTTCTGAGTTATTTGGCAGAAATCACAGTGATCCATTGTCCATCTTTAAAAAAAAGTTTTATTGTGACATAATTCCCATACCTGACAATTGCCCCATTTTATGTGTACGATTCACTGTTCTTTAATGTAAGTAGAGAGTTGCACAAGTATCCCCACAATCAGTTTTAGAACTTTTTTTTTTTTTAAGTAGCCTCTATGCCCAGTGTGGAGCCCAACTCGGGGCTTGAACTCAGTGACCCTAGATAAAGATCTGAGCTGAGATCAAAAGTCAGACACCAAACCGACTTAGGCACTGTCAGTGCCCCATGGCACTTAGGTGCCCCATGAACATTTTTATCACCTCTAAAGAAACTCATACCTTTTAGCATTTACACTCCCATTATCCCTCAACCCCCCACCCCCACCCCTACCCTTCTACCTGCAACCCTAGGAAACCACCAGTCTTTCTGTCTCTATAGATTTACCTATTTGGATATTTTGTAGGAATAGAGTCATTCAGTATATAGTATTTTGTGATTGGCTTCTTTAACTTAGGATTTTTTCAAGGTTCATCTTTGTTGTAGCATTAATCAGTACTTCATACCTAGGAATAGAATTCCTGGGTCATATGATAACTCAGTGTTTAACTTTTTGAGGAACTGCCAGACTGTTTTCCAACATGGCTGCACTAAGTAGTACATTCCTACCAATAGTGTTTGAGAATTTGTGTATCCACATACTCGTTAACACATGTTATTATCTGTGTTACTATAACCATCCTAGTGGGGGGACATGGTATCCCATTGTGGTTTTATTAATGACTTTTAAAATTTTAGAACAGTTTTAGATTTTTGAAAATTGTGAAGATAGTACAGATAGTTCTCTAGAATTCCATGCATGATACCACGTTATATTTAATAGGCATGTCTCCTTAGGCAACTGTGACAGTCTCAGACTTTCCTTGTTTTTGATGACCTTGACAATTTTGAGGAGTACTGCTCAGGTATTGTAAAAATGTCCCCCAGTTGGGATTTTTCTGATGTTTTCCTGGTATTAGAGTAGGGTTATAGTACTGGAGAGGAAGACCATGGAGGTAAAATATATTGTCATCACCTTGTATTAAGGGTACATAATATCAACATGACTTATCACTGTTGATGTTAACATTCATCACCTAGCTGGGACTCAGTTTTTAGATTTCTCCCATGTAGGGTTCCTTGTTTTCCCCTTTCCATTCTGACTCTTTTGAAGGAAGGAAGTCATAGGTGCAGCCCACACATAAGGAATGGCAGTTATATACTTCCATGAGGCTGAGATATCTGTATAAATTATTTCAAATTCTTCTGCACAGATTGATTAAAATCAATACCTAAATACATACATACATATTTATATGTTTATTCAGTCATTTTGTTAGTCTTTTTTTTTGAGGGGGGAGGGGCTGAGGGAGAGGAAGAGAGAATTTTTTTTTTTTAAAGATTTTACTTATTTGTCAGAGAGAGAGAGCATGAGCACAAGCAGGGGGAGTGGCAGGCAGAGGCAGAAAGCAGGCTCCCTGCTGAGCAAGGAGCCTGATGTGGGACTCAATTCAGGACTCAATCCCAGGACCCTGGGATCATCACCTGAGCTGAAGGCAGACAATCCCGGGAGCCACCCAGGCATCCCGGGAGAGAGAGAATCTTAAGCAGGCTCCATGCCCAGTGCAGAGCTGCATACAGGGCTCGATCTCACAACCTTGAGATCATGACCTGAACTGAAACCAAGAGTCAGATACTCAACTGAGTGAGCCACCCAGCTGCCCCTTTATTAGTCATTTTTAATGATCTGAAAAGCTAGTAACTCAGGAACTCTACTTTTGTTAAAAATGAAAAGTTGGAAGCTTCTTGACTTACACAAGGATTTCTTACCAGTTTTTACCAAGTTAGTTACTTCTCACTTTCTGGGAAGTGTATACCAAAGAGTCTGTTGAAACCTATCAAATTACTGTTGATTATGTGTTCATTATGCTGATTACTCATTACTTTAGGTACCTTGTTCAATATAGTGTACTTAGAAAGAATTGAGAAAATAGATCTATTTTGGATTTCAACGCATCTAGCCCATATATTTTTTAAATCAGAAAAAAAAGTCTCCCTTTTTTAATTCAAGTAAGTGTGTTGATACACCTCACCTTTACAGCCATCTTGCTTATGGATTCTAATTCTCAGATAGATCAGGCATAGAACTTTGCCATAAGTTTATTATGTCTATGAAATAAGGAATCACCACATATTCCCTGTACTTTATGCTTTACTTTAATGGGACTCTCCCTCGGGGATAATGCAGTCTTAATAATAATCAGAGATGGAATTAGTAAGTTCCTTTTAATGAAAATGTAATTCCAGCAACCCCAGTCTATACATATCTGAATTTATTGTACTCCATCACATACCAAAATACTTTTTTTAAATAGCATTCTACACTTTTAACAAAATTATTTATGAGAAAGGAAAAACAGTTGGTTTTATATGTAAATTTCTTTCTTTTATACACCTTACGTTTCATTACCTCTGGGCAATGCACCCTAGGAATATTTGGGATGTGTGGAAGGTATGCATTCCTTGGAGGCTGGAAAGGAGAACTGATCTGATACTTTATATACCCCCAGGTTCATGAATATATTAAAGACCACTTCTTTTACACAGGATCTTTTATGATCCTTAGCAAAATTCGTATATTCCTACTTTTTTCATCCCTCATATCCCTGTCACCACACAGTTATAGCTGATTATTTGTACCTTTAACCTGTACTTATCCTATTACTTGATTTTTCAGCTTCAACCTGTATTGACAGAGCTAAGTAAAAGAAAATCAGCATACATATTCCATTTCCCATCCTCTCTTCCCCTTTTCTTCCTAACTTTTAAAAATATTTGTTTATTGGGGCACCTGGGTTGCTTAGTCGGTTCAGTGTCCGACTCTTGCTCTCAGCTCAGGTTATGTTCTCAGAGTCATGAGATTGAGCCCCACATGGAGCTCCACACTCGGGGTAGAGCCTGCGTAAGATTCTCTCTCTCCCCCGCCCATCTGACTCATGCGCGTGCACACACTCTCGTTCTCGAAATATATGTAAGTATTTATATTTTATATATATAAATATTTGTTTATTGGGGAGGCTGGGTGACTCGGTTGAGCATCTGACTCTTGATTTCGGCTCAGGGTCATGAGATCAAGCCCCATGTGGGACACTGTGCTCAGCAGGGAGTCTGCTTGAGATTCCCTCCCTCTCCCCCTGCCTCTCCTCCTGCTTGTGCGCACACTTACTCGATCTCTCTCAAATAAAAAAATCTTATATATATATTTGTTGTCAGGGTTATAACATTTATAATCTGTACTGTTTTGTAACATAATCATTGTTTTTTTTAAGATTTTATTTATTTATTTGACAGAGAGACACAGTGGGAGAGGGAGAAACAGGCTTTCTGCTGAGCAGGGAGCCTGATGCGGGGCTCGATCCCAGGACTCTGGGATCATGACCCGAGCCGAAGGCAGGCACTTAATGACTGAACCACCCAGGCGCCCCCATAATCAGTTTTTTAAATTTCTTATTGCTACCATGAAATGAATTCACTATTTGCTGTCCATTATTTTATTTCCTTTGATCTATTAATTGGCTGAATTTGTCCATTAGTAATTTCTCCAGGAAAATGCTCCTTGGAGCCATATTATATTCCCTGAATTCTTAGATGTTCAAAATATTATATGCTTGGGGTGCCTGGGTGGCTCAGTCAGTTAAGCGTCTACCTTTGGCTCAGGTCATGATCTCAGGGTCTTGGGATCAAGTCTGGAGTTGGGCTCCCTGTTTAGCAGGGAGCCTGCTTCTCGCTTCTCCCTTCTCTCTCTCTCTCCCTATCTCTCTTGCTCTCTTTCTCAAATAAATAAAATCTTAAAAAAAAGATTAAAAAAACCCAAAATGTTAAATGCTTGTGTGTATGGGTATATATATGTGTGTGTTTTTTGCCATGATACTTCAAATGGCAGTTTGGGCATAAGATTTCAGGGTCATACTTTCTTTCCTTGAGGATATAGACGTTATTCTGCTGTATTTGTTGTTGCTGGGTAAGAGTTTGGCTACCACATTTCTCAGCTCTTCCACTGTACATAATTGTTTAAGAGACTGTCAGGTTTTCAAAAGAAACACATTATCAAAACATAATTAAACTGACAGTATATTTAAAGGCAGTAAGTATTTTGGAAGATTATTGAAAAATTGGACAAAAAACGCAGGGTTGTCTTTTTAGTTTGGCTTTGGTCTTGTTTTTCAGGGCTAGTAGTAACCCTAGTCAAAAGGAAGTGTTAGCTCTAAGGTACTAGTGATTCTTGTTTTTTTTATTTAAAGATTTTATTTATTTGACAGAGACACAGCGAGAGAGGGAACACAAGCAGGGGAGTGGGAGAGGGAGAGGGAGAAGCAGGCTTCCCGCCAAGCAGGGAGCCCGATGCGGGACTCGATCCAGGACCCTGGGATCATGACCCGAGCCAAAGGCAGATGCTTAAATGACTGAGCCACCCAGGCGCCCCGTGATTCTTGTTTTTGGAGGTTGAATGCTGAATCTAATGCTTACCATGTCTTGTCCCCCTTTGAGAAAACAAGCTTCCCCATTCTTCATAATACAAAAGCCCCAAACATTTTCATTGTATTTTCATGCTGTCTCAATGGATAATCTATTGCCATTATCCATAGGATTTCAAGATTTTTACCTTTACTTCTCCTGCATAAATATACCTATATTATCCTTGTCTCAGCTTAAAATCTTGTGGCCTTTTATCTTTTAAGGTAGGCCTTTTTCTCGTTTGATTCAGTCCTCTGGGGACAGGAAACCCCTTTCATACTAAATTTGCCTATCTAAAACTACTCTTGACACTTTGGGTACCAGCATCATTTTTTTCTGTCTCTCGGCCCTTAGGTCACTTGAGCCCCAATTTAGAAACCTTTCCTAGATTTCATCTCAGGGATTGCCTTCTCTGCTTTTATCCTTTTTTGTTTAGAGGCTTCACAACCAGGACTAGTTATCTTCAGATTGCCCCTTTGATCTTCATACACAGATCTAAAAGGTATTTGCTTTGGAATCTCTCTCTCTCTCTCTCTCTCTTTTTTTAAGTAATCTCTACACAGAGTGGGGCTCAAACCCACAATCCCAAGATCCAAGAGTCTCATGGTCTACCAACTGAGCCAGCCAGGTACCCATGCAGTGGGATCTTTAGTTACCTTCTCAGACCTTTTTGTCTCCTAGCTTCATGTCATCATAGATATTCCTTCAATGTGCTGATCTTGGAGTGGGGGAGTGAATGGAGGGTTTGGTGTTTGTGAATTTCTAGGGAGATGTAGAGTATTATGTGTGCATTATTGCATCCTCATCTGCCTGGAATACCTTATGGTGCCCAGAACCCTGAAATGTCGGGAAAGCACTCCCTCATGGTGGAATACTTCTTCCTTTCCCTTTCTCTGTTACTTATGTGAGGCAGGGGGGTTCTTCAGCTAGTAAATTGTATGTATTTCTCAGAGGCTAGTTTATGGCACTGAAATATCAAGAGGCAAGATATGAGGTGCTAGGCATTTTCCTTGATATTCCTTTGCTGCTAAACTCTCTAGAGTCAGCAGCTGTCCAACTAAGGTTCCTGCGCTCTACATCCAATTTAGGGTGGCTCTAGCAAGACAGCAGTGGAGGTGGCATAAGGTACAGCACAGACTGGTGCAGGGACTTGATTGCTCTATAGCAGTGTTATCTGAAAAGTGGTCCCATCTTCACATATGTTTGGACTTCTTCATGACCACCTGTACTAGTCTTTCATTCAGCACCTCAATGAACATATTTAGAAAACTTTTACATGGAAGACTTTTGTAACCTGAAGAAGAGTAAAGCATCCCAGTTACCTTGAAGAACCTAAGTCAGTTTATATCATAAGACCTAGTGAATGGAGAGAGTAGAGAAAAGAAAAAGTGGGGGAAAGATCCCTACAGTTGTAGGGATCCAGAGCTTCAGCCAACTAGTGTCCACTGAAGGTTCAGTAGTTTGCCTCTGTGTTCATAGAGGAAGCCAGCATACTTTCTGGAAGAAGAGATCCACCATCCTACTGTACCCAGATGCATAGGATTAAGTTTAGGCAGGTGAGAGTTCCTTATGGAATTGGGAAGTCTTAAGTAGGCATTAGCGAAGAGTGGAGTTGGGAGGGTAGGGATGCCTGATGTTCACAGTACCATGCCTCTTCTTCCTGGTGTAAGAAACAAAATATTCCTTCATCCACGCTGTGTCCAGAACCAAGTGGGCGCTTTTCATGTGGGTGGGTATCAGACAGTAGAGTTCACAACTGCTTTCTCTGAGAACTATCTGCCACACCTGTTGCAGGCCCTTGGATAGGAAAGTCATCTTGGTGGAGGTTTGCTTTCCCTTGAAAGATGGTTACATGGTGTTTTCTTTGCCACAGCATCATGGAGAAGCGTCTGTCAGGAGTAGGATAGGATGTTTTCCTGACTCATCTTACCTACAACCCACTAAAGGGAGGGGAGCTAAGGACTGCCCCAAAGATTGGGTGACAAAGTAGGCAAGGTCAGGGGAAATGGCAATAGTGCTGCTGTTCTTAGGGCTCCTATAAACCCCATTTGGGGCCAGGATGATATTAATTGCTCGCTTGATATTTATACATTGGGTTCCCCTGCACTCGACTTGGTGGTTTCATTCTGTGCATATGATACATATTCTGTGTATTTAAAAATTTCCTTTTTAAAATGTTCTGATTTTGTGTTTTTGTGTATTTTAATCTGAGATCCTCATTCCTGCCATGTGTTTTCAGGGATCTATCAGTCAATAGCAGTTCCAGGATTGCACAGGAGGAAGTATTAAATTTGCTAGTTGCTTTAGAGGCATAGAGAAAAACTGTTTGTAATATATGACCCCTTAAACTATCACATTTTCAGGGCACCCATTAAGTTTCTGCCTTTGGCTCAGGTCATGATCTCAGGGTCCTGGGATGGAACCCTGCATCAGGCTCCCTGCTCAGCGGGAAGTCTGCTCCTCCCTCTCCCTCTGCCCCTCCCTCCCCTTTTGTGCGTGCGCACGCTCAAATAAATAAATAAATAATCCCATTTTCCCACTCATAACAGATTTCTTTGCCATGGTGTCCTCTTTAAATTCCTCTCCCATCTTGAAAATACATAATAAGGACTGAATTTTAACTGGTCATCTTCTGGTGTAACAGGTCCATCTTTTGAAATGGCATAAATGAGAGATTAAAAGGACCTGGGTTAACTGAAGAGTCAGGCATTGGGCTTCACTTCTTCATAGTTGCCAATCAATTTTCCTCAAATAAGGCTATGCCTGTAAAACCTAAGAATCTCAATCGCTCATTCCTTTTCTCTTCTGTATGTGTATGTTTTAAGAGTCAAAGTAAGTTTAGGCTTTTAAGAATGAACCCTTTCTACCTCACACTGCCTGGAGATATGTGTATAATATTGAAGAAAAATGCCAGTCTTTAATCCTGCAAAATTCCAAACTTTGCCTGCTTAGTTTCCAAGCAGACTCATAATCCAGGTCTTATTTGTTGTGCTAGGGCCAGTTTTATGCTCTCCATCCTAAAGTTGTCCTTGTGGTGACATAGTAGCTAACAAAAGTCAAAAACTGGGGTGGGGGTGGGATGGGGTGGGATGGAGGGGCACCTGGCTGGTCAAGTTAGTAGAGCATGTGATTCTTGATCTCGGGGTCATGAGTTCAAGCCTCACATTGGGTATAGAGCTTACTTTAAAAAAAGGGGAAGGGGGGGCAGACCCAACTCATTGACCATTGTCTATATGTTGAAAAGGGACAGATACAGTATTACTCATTGGGTCATAGATGTCTAATTTTGATTTTTTTTTAAGATTTTATTTATTTATTTGATAGTAAGAGAGTACAAGCAGGGGGTAGTGGCAGAGCAAGAGGGAGAAGCAGGCTCCCCGCTAAGCAGGGAGCCCAACGCAGGGCTCCATCCTGGGACCCTGGGATCACGACCTGAGACAAAGGCAGAAGCTTAACTGACTAAGCCACCCAGGCGCCCTAATTCTGATTTCTTATCTCCCTTATATACTACTTTCGTTTTGATGTTTTTAAAAACATGTCTGAGTTCTGTGAACTTCACAGCTTGCTAGTTTGCTCTTTGCTAGTGTGTGTGTGTGTGTGTGTGTGTGTATGTGATTAATTGGTCTTCGTTTTCTTTTGGTGTCTTTATTATTTACAAACTTTTTTTTTTTAAGATTTTATTTATTTGTTAAGGGGAGAGAGAGAGAGCACAGCAGGGGGAGTGGCAGGCAGAGCAGGCAGAGGGAGAAGGAGGCTCCCCGTCGAGCAAGGAGCTGATGTGGAACTCAATCCCAGGACCCTGGGATCACAGACCCGAGCTGAAGGCCGCCACTTAACTGACTGAGCCACCCAGGTGTCCCTACAAACTTATTTTTATGCAAAAGCGGATAGCCAAATCTCTCTGACAAAGATTGTGAGACAACCAAAAAGATCAGAAATATGAATCTGAAAAAAAAAATGAAGACTATATAAAGTGGAGTGTTCCTGACTATCGTTTTGTCTGCACCTCTCTCCTCTGAGAGTTTTTTTTTTTTGGTCTAGATTCCCTATGTTGAAAACTCCTACCATAGTCCCCTGCCCTGGCTTAAAGCAAGGGTGGAGGGAGCATTTATTTCTTGGAGTATCTTTAAATCCAGGAATGGTGGTGGTCCTTGGAAGTGTTGTGCAATAACTGAAAACACTTAAGAACGCTTTGTTCCTCATTTTTATCCCAAATTATTACTGGATTAGGTCTGTTTTAACATGTTAAACCTTTTCACTGCCGAATTTGGACAACCAGACCTGTCTGTTCCTCCAAACATGCAGTAGAGAGGGGCATAGATTTACTCTTTGTAGGAAGTGAGAGTCTGGGGATGGGTCCTCAAAAGTCTGTTTTGCTAATCCAAGAAATTTATGTCTAAATGCCACAAGATTGTCTAAATGGACAAGTGCAACTACATGTTACTGCTAAAAACCAAAGCTTCATGTGGAACTGTGAATTTACATAGACCAGAATGAGAATAAGAAAGAATGTATGTAGTTGTTTTCTGGACCCTTTCCCATTTGTTCATGATCCGAAGGAAACCAGTCCGGACCTTCAGTGGACATGAGTGATCTCTTCATTGTGTTATATTAATTTGATAGTTTCATTATTTGGTCTTTCCTTTCTTTCACCTATTGTTAACCCTCTCCACCTTCTGCTTTTTTCTTCCTGAAAAAAATACAATAAATGAATAAGGATTTTCAAACACTTAAACTAACAACAAAAGATGGCAACAAAAAAATGTAACCATTGGAATAGTTGGCAGGATTCAGTTCTGTGTTGTACATTCTATTAGTATTGTCTTAGTTCATTTTTTCCTTTCTGTAAAAATAGGATTAAGGAGTGCCTGGCTGAATTAGTCAGAAGAGCATGTAACTCTTGATCTTGGGGTCTTGAGTGTGAACCCCACAATGGGTGTAAAGATTATTTTTAAAAAAATAACTTAAAAATAGGGTTAATAATACTTACCTTGCAGACTTGTCTACAGTATGCTACATGGTATAATTCCTGTGTAAAATTATTTTGGTACAAATGCTAGACAGTTTAAACTATGTATGACATTACTTCCAGACCTTTTCCAGTCATGATACATAGATAAAATTTATTGTATTTGTAGATCACAGTGTAGTAAACTGAAGATGCTTTGACCAGAAGTTGTTGCAGAGGCTCAGGTTATCCCAGGTCCCACCTACCCAGCTGCCTACAGGAACAAATAATTTACCTGTAACCCATCCACAACATACTGGTTGGGAAAGCTTATAAATACAGTCTTGTATATGAATTACTTAGGAGTCTTTGTTAGAGAAAAAAATCTCAATTCTGCTTTGTGTTGTATTGGCCTTGTTATTAGACAGACTCTTAACCACTTGGTGATAAAGATGGCCACTTGCTCTAGACCTTCCTTCGTTATTCTCACAGTTGTCAATTCAATCAATAATAAAAAATCATTGCCTTTCCGCTATTAGATTAGAATATCATAGTTCCTACCAGGGTTCTGATTAGCCCATCTTGGGTTACATGCATACCCCTAAAACCAACATCATGACTAGATGGTAGAATCCTTTGGCCAGCACTTGTGTATCTGCCACTGTAGGTTGTGTGTATGAAGGTGTGGCATGGTAGTAGGGGAAGATTAACGCCACCAGAACCAACAGAATGGGTTCCCTTACAAAAAAAAGAAAAAGAAAAGATCCTGCTGTCCAGAGGAAGGGAAGAAGTGAAAAGGTACAGGGTTAACTATTTTCACAGTCTACTGTAGTACCTGACACTCCTTCTGAAAGCATCATGGACTTCAGTGTAGAAGTACATGGTATTAGAAGTGAGTTCTTGATGAGCACTGGGTATTATATGCAACTGATGAATTATTGAACTCTCCATCTGAAACTAATGTACTATATGTTGGTTAATTAAATATAAATTAGAAAAAAATGAGTTATTTTGATAGAAATGGATAAATCATTTTATTTATTTTTTTAAAGACTATTTATTTGACAGAGCGAGAGAGCACAAGCAGGGGGAGCAACAGAGGGAGAGGGAGAAGCGGGCTCCCCGCTGAGCAGGGAGCCTGATGCGGGGCTAGATCCCAGGACCCTGGGACCATGACCTGAACCGAAGGCAGATGCCCATCCATCCGAGCCACCCAGGCACCTCGATAGTTCACCATTTTAAAAAAATTGTATTTCCTAATATTTTAACAGTTGTCCAGTATGGTAGCCACTAACTAACTACATATAGCTATTTAAAAATTAAAATTAAATGAAAATTCAGTTCTTCAGTTGCACAAGCTACCTTTCAGAGTGCTCACTGGCTACATGTGGCTGGTGGTTATCATATTGGATAATACAGATTATACATTTACATAATCACAGAAAGTTGTATGCAGTGCTGATCTAGACCAATGAAGTTCCCTCCCCCCACCCCTTTATACCCCACTTTGTCCTCTCTTGCTTATCTTTCTAACAGGTTTTGTATGTTTTCTTCTGTGGCAGTGCTTTGGAATTTTCTACACACATTTTTTTTTGCTTCTAGGATGTTATGTCAGTCTGTTTCCCATCATTCGTAGTGATGAATTTCTTTGAATCTTTATTTTATAATGTAATTACTGAAGAAATCGAGGAGGGTCTTGGTGGGGAAGGGCAAGGAGTTATACCTAAGAGAAAGGGGTGTGTGTGTGTGTGTGTGTGTGTGTGTGTGTGTGTGTGTGTGAGATAAATGGATTTTAACTAGATGGGAAAGTTGTCTGTGAAAAGTGCCTTTGTCATAATCTTGTATAATCATATAACAGAAACTCTCTACCCTTTTTAGGAAAAGTTTTCATCAAATCAAACATCTAATTGCCTGGCTCCCTCCCTTTATTTTTTGCTTGGGGCAGGAGCAAAAGGCTATTTTGCAACAACACAATCTATAACCTCGCACCAATGAGAAAAGGTAGAGAAATTTAATTTTTCTCCCCATTTTTTCCTTACATACATGCACAGAGCTTTTTTTGGGGGGAAAAGAAGCTTGGTAATAATTTGAAACCTTTTTGGAACCTGTTCTGGTTATTTTTCTAACAGAAAAATGTGTGATTAAGGTGTCTGTTTTTTATCTGTGGACAAAAATTGCCTGTTTAGATCTCCCACAATTCTTACAAACCTTGGGAGAGCAGGGATGGCATCTAACTTGCTCACTGTTGTACATCCAACATCACAGTTGGTGCCTCTGGCACACACTAAGTACTTGATAAATACTTTTGAATAAAGATTTCCATTATTCAGAGACTAGTTCTTCCATGTCTGGGCTATTGTTTTCCTCCATTCTCCTGCTTTTAAGTGTCTTTCTTCCCTTAGAAGTATGGAAAATACATTTGTATATAATGTCATTTTTCAGATCCTCTTAAGCAGCCATGATAAGAAGTGGATGTGTGGAACAGGATCATTTCTACCCTCTCCCCAAAAAGCTAATTTTTTTTTTTTTTGCTTTTTCCTATTGTACTTAATTTGTAGTTTTCAAAATTTGTTGTTTGAAAAGCTTTCAGGCTTCCACTTTCTGCAGATTGGAACATGTAGCCATTTGAGACCATGCCTTGTACAGAGTTTATTCTCTGCCCTGCAACATGACCTTTATGCTCGGCTCACAGACTTCCTTTACTTTGTCTATTTAGCAACTTTATTCTGTATTCCAGCCTAACCAGCTGAGCATTGAAAATAAAATTTTATATTTCTATTCCCCTAAGGTCTCACATATTATATATAAAAGCACAGTATTTTTGGATCCTGTAAATATGAATATTCGGAGCTGACCCTTTTCCCTCCCGCCCTCTCCCCCCCCCTTCTAGGACTATCCTTTTAAGTGTAATCTCATTGCTCAATGAGCCCAACACCTTCTCCCCAGCCAATGTGGATGCTTCGGTTATGTTCAGGAAATGGAGGGACAGTAAAGGAAAAGACAAAGAATATGCTGAAATCATTAGGTAAGGTGTTTTGTTACCTTCTGTTTGGTTATACTTCAAGTCTTCATACAGAACTAGAGTATATCCTAGAACCATGGCTTTAAATCAGACTTAAAATATCCACTCCATTTCTCTCAATTAGATTGTTTGGGAAGAGATTTCTGCCTGAGCCTAATGAGTTTGTATGGCTCTTGAGAGAGCGCATACTAGAAGGTAATGCTGTAGCAGATCGTACTTCCTGGGAACCAGAACTTCCAGGTTCTGAACCAGTGATGTTCTCAGACTCTGCCTCCGAATCATTTTAGGGACACTGTTCAGGATTTTCAGTATGTCCTTTAAGTATAGCAAACACCCAGAGTATTCTAGACATTCTAGATATTTTTGTTTTCAAAAATTTTAATGAAGCCATATATAGTTTATTGGGGCTTTTGACCATAGCAGCAAGTATCTTCTAGGTATTATTATCAGCAACACTAGTATATGGTTTAACAGAGCCGTAGAAGCTTCCTCTCATTGGGAGACTTGGAATCTACCCCTAGTTCTGTCTCCCTTCATACGACCTTTTATCAGTTAATTTTTTGGGTCTTTGTGGTTTTTCCATCTGTATAAATGGGGGAAAAGGTAGCAGGTATTGGGGCTGAACCATTCATCTCTCGATCATACCCTGAGTAGGACTTAAGGTTTTATTTAAGATTTTCTTATTTAAGATTTTATTTATTTATTTAGACAGAGACACAGCAAGAGAGGGAACACAAGCAGGGGTAATGGGAGAGGGAGAGGGAGAGGGAGAAGCAGGCCTCCCACGGAGCAGGGAGCCTGATGGTGGGGCTCAATCTCAGGGTCCTGGGATCATGACCTGAGCCGAAGGCAGACGCTTAACGACTGAGCCACCCAGGAAGGTCTTAAGGTTTTCTTAACAGTACTCAAGAATTGATACTTGAATTGCAATGAATTCATTTCCTCTTATGTCCTTAAAATAGAGCCCAAGGACTGTTCCAGCACATTCTGCATGTGGTTTAGTAAGCACTACAATTTATACAAATAGTCCCTCTTTATAACTCTAGTCAGCACAATGCCATGGGATGTACAAAAAAAGGGAAAACTGCATAGAAATAAAGCTGAGTAATATATAGATCAGCAGTTTTCAACGTTTTCTGCCCACTAGAATCACCTTTAGACTCCCTTCCATAATCCGTAGTCATTTAGTGAGATTGTAAGGGTAAAATCTGGGCATCTATATTTCGTTTTTACCAGCCACCTAGCTGACTAATGTATACCAAAGACTGGAGATAATTAGTATAAATAAATAATAAGGACCTAGAGATTTAGAGGAGCTGGAGTAGGTTGAAGATTGAAAGATGGGAGTGCTTCATAAAATAGGATTAGAGCTTGAGCCTGATGTTCAAGGAAGGGTAGTATTTAATAAGTGAAGAGTTAATATCCCTCAGGCATTTGTATTCTTTCTATTTCTTAATTTAAGGGTTTATCTCATTCTTTAATTCTTTCCAAATTTATTATACACCAGCTTCATGTCAGGTACTCGTTAGGTCATGAAGGCAGTCTTTCTCCTTGAGTTCACACTTTACTTAGCAAGAATTTGTAAACAAATGACCCTATAATAAGATGAGCGCATAAACAAGATACAGTGGAAGGAATATATAGTGCTGTGGAGTTCTAGGAGAGATGATGTCTCATAACCCGGACTTTTTCAAGTAGTAAGGGAACGAAAAAGCCCCTTCAGGGAGCAAACAGGCTTGCTAAAACACAGGTAGCTAACCGCATGGCATGATCAGAGAACTGTAAGCAGCTTTATGTTGCTTGAATATAAAGTCTCATTTTGCAAGTAATGGGAAATTCAGAGAGCCATCAGATCTGTTTTGTGTGTTTGAGAGGCATCAGATCTTAAAAGACATTTGAAGTGAAAATAAGGCTTTCGTTCTTAGAAGTGATGGGGTATCAAAGATTTTAGGAAGGGAAGGGAAAAATCATATTTGAGTTCTGAAAGAATCCTAGTTGAGGAGACTGAGATAGGGAGGAGAAGCCAAGATGAAGACTAAACAGAGGCAGTGGCAGTGAGAAAACAAATTTGAAAATAGGGCTTTGGCATGAGGTTTAGAATTTTAGGAGGTAATGCTCTTAGAAGAAAAATGGGAGAAGGTAGCCATAGAGGTCAAAAATGACAATTGCAGACTTGCTGAGTTAGGGTCCCTATGGAACACGAGGGTGGAGACATCCCAAAGGCTTATTGAACTATGTAGGGCTCAGAAGATAAGAGGCTGGAGCCTGATGGTTTGAGAGCTGTCAGCATGAAGGGGAATGGTGGCAAAAACCATAGGAATGACTAAGGTGGCCCAGGAAGAGACAGGGAAGAGATTCAAGCCAGGATGTATCAGCAACACCAGGATGTCGGGCTTGGCAAAGTAAAGCAGACAGCAAGCAAGATCAGTGGGGAACCATCTAATTAGAGGCAGCAGAAGGAAGATAAGGAGGGTGGTGGTTTGTTGTCGTATGGTCAGTTTTTATATTTGTTGAAGGAAACTTCACCCTTCCATCCATCCAGTCAATAATTTTGTGCACAGCTGTATGTGCCAGGCTGTATTCTAGGCATTAGGGAAATAGCAGACAGACAGTTCTCCAATGAAGTTCACATTGGGGGGTGAGGGGGATGGGAAGGGGAGGAAACTGATAGAAAAGTTAACAAATGGGGAAGATCATAAGAAGAAAAATGAGTAGATAGTGGTTAAGTAGCATGATGTGAAGGAGTGACTAGTGGCTGCTTTAACTTGGGTTGTCAGAATAGGCTACTTCTAGCCAACCATGTGTAAAATCAGGAGAAGAGCAATTGAGCCACACAGAAAAATAAGTGTTGTTCAAGGTACTAAAAAAGAAAAGGACCAGGATGGCCTGTATATTTTGGGTGACGAGAATGAAGTGGGAGGCAGGTGTGTCATGCGACTTCGGAACCCTCCCTAGGCTATTTGGAATCTAAGTGTCAATGGCAAGATTATTGAATTAAGAAGAGTTGTTGGGACTGCATTCAGTCTGGTGTGAGACAAGGCAGGGGGAAAAAACATCTCTGAGGTCATCTCTGGCTAACCAACATCTAAGATCCACTGCTTTTAAAAACCCTTCAAAGGGTCATTATTAAAGTGTTCTTCAAAACAGTACCTAATGGGCAGAGAACCTTTGGTGTAGTATCTGTTAGATGCTTTTAGGCAGGCACTGAAATTCAGAAACGTGAGTCATAAGGAATCTTTTTTTTTTGAATAAGGAATCTTGATTAAGAAAGGCCAGTTGTAAATCCATCTTCAAAACAGACTTACATAAAACTGTCTCCCTTCAGGAAACAGGTTTCAGCCACTAAAGCCGAAGCAGAAAAGGATGGAGTGAAGGTCCCCACAACCCTGGCGGAATACTGCATCAAAACTAAAGTGCCTTCCAATGACAACAGCTCAGATTTGCTTTATGACGACTTGTACGACGACGACATCGACGATGAAGATGAGGAGGAGGAAGATGCCGACTGCTACGATGATGATGATTCTGGGAATGAGGAGTCGTGACGTGCTCCTGCGGTGCCCCGTACTGCCCTGCCGTCTCAGGCCAAAGGGAGGGGAGCAAGTGGGGACCTAGCAGCGGCCCCTCAGCAAAAACCTATCACAGGGGGTGGGAAAAACAAACACGGCTTCTGCTGACTCCCCTTATGGATCTCAGTTTGCTCCTTTTTATGGACCTCTTAATGGAGAGAAAGTAATCCTCCACAGAATGTCTGAATTCTTGCATTCTTTACCCTTCCATCACTGTATTGATTCTTTTTTTTTTCCTTCTTTAAACCCAAACTCTCGCCTCACTTCGTCTCTACAGAGTGTTCACAGCAAAACACGTTTGGTCTGTTTTTAGATTCTTGAAGAATTAAATAGTCTTTCATCGAGACGTTTAATGTGTTTAAAGCTGGGAACCCATTGGAAGTTCACAAGTGCTGCATATGCTGAGTAGCAAAAGAAAATGGAAAAAAAAATATAAAAACCCCACAAAACAAACAAAAAAAAAAACAAATTTGCCAAGGTTTAGCTGCTCATTTAGTGTGTGTGCATTCGATCAGACCCACGGTGGTGAATTTTGTTTCCTTTCCCTTCTTAAGGCTGGGATACAGTGGGCATCAGGGACTTTGTGCTAAGCCTGATGAAATGTGTTCCTAAGGGCACAGAGCCCCTTCAGCCTCCAGAAAAATCATCCTAACCCAGGGGGCCTCAGCTACTCTGAGGAGAGAGCGCAGATTTTGTTTTTTGAAATCGATTGGGATCTAAAGCCTGAAATAAATATTCATACTTTACATAGAACTGAGCACTTGATTGCTATTTATTTTAAAAGACAGAGTTGTTACCCTCCCCACCCCAAGGGAGTGGGGAGAGTGGAGATTAGAGTGAGTGAGTGAGTGAGTGTGTGTGTGTGTGTGTGTGTGTGGAGTCTTAGTGATGGGAACAAGGAGTTTAAAATCACTATGCCAATTTTGGTTGATGCTGCTGGGGAAAAAAAAGTCAAAACTACTGGTGACCACTGTTGGGTGAGAGAACATCTGTTTTATGTGAACTTGGCCTTTCCCGCAAAGATTTTTTTTAAATTACTCATGGTGAGAGTGTAGGTAGCCAGTTTTAATTACTCAGTATTACTCCTAGGTGCATGTGTTAAGATTTTGTTTTCATTGAGCTGCTTATGCCGATAGTGATAGCTGTGGATAGGAGACATGAGTGACCAGTTCCCACTTTCCTCTTTGGATGTGACCTGGACTTCTCTCTCCTTTCGATATACTCTGGCTGTGGAGGGCAAGCAGAAGTTGTGCATGGAGCTTGCCCTGGGCTGCTTTGACTTTTTTGGCAGGGCCGAGGGAATTGGCTGCAGGCCATGTACAGGCAACGGCTAGATTCTCCAACTGTGCAGTGGCTGCAGCTTTGACTTCCCTGGTCTCAATCATGTGTCACTTCAATCTTGAGATCCATCAGCCTTCAACCAGGGACTTCAGAACTTGGCGGTGACTTTTCTTTCTTTGGGGAGTGGGCCGGTTCATAGGAGGGCAGTATTCTTTCAGTGGGGAAAATCATTATAATGTAAAATTACAGACTTCGGAAGGAAAATATGAGCAGAGACTGGTTATAATCCTCCTCCAGATCCCTGTGTACTGGTGTCAACTTTTCTTCAGATCATAGCTCGAAAGAACCAAAGGGTTGATGAGGGACGGGGGTAGGATGGATCCTAGAACAGAGTAGGTGATGCTTACTTCCTTAGCTCCTCCTTCCTTTCTGATCTCAGGGTTTTCATTCGCTCTTCAAACTCCAAACATTTGCTGACTAATGCCCAGCAGACCTCTCTGGCCTCTAAAGCTTGATTTGGTATTACGTGGGAACGTTAACATGCAAAGGTTCGTATGGGACAGTATTGAGCCTGGTTGCAGAATCTCTGTCCAATCCCCATGGGGCCAGGACTACTTGTACCCCTGAATCTAGTGAATCCAGTCAGATTCCGAGAACAGAGCAGCTCTTCGTGAGAAAACACTGGCTGCAAATTCTCACAGAAGGATGTTGGAACTAGCTTTTTACACCCCACACTTCTTAAGTAATGTTTCCGGATAACCTGCATATCTTCTGGAGTCCAAAGTCTCTCCTAATGCTCTGATTACCCCCTATCACCCCCACACACGTTTACAGCAGGTAGCTTGGTCTTCTCTCTTGGAGCGCTAAGATTAAGGCTTTTCTTTCTTCCCTTACCACGAAAGCATGTCTCTGCCCGGGCAGGCTGGGCACCTTGGCGTTGCGGAAGGTGCTGTGCTGCTTAGCCCTGTCCCAGTTAGACCCTGTTGGCCTCTCTTGCACGTTGACTCAGGGAGCCAGAGAGCCAGGTGGAGGTCATACCTCTCAGCCCTTTGGGGTGTTACTATTGAGGGCTGGCTTTGCCTCTGTAAGAGTACAATCAGTTCCAGAAAAGACTGGCATGTGTTGATTGGCTAGCAGGTAGACATTCTGATAACTCAGAATTAAATAACCTGTAAAACCCAGATGCTGGTTCCAGAGCTCTGTCCTGAGAACACATCCTGTGGCAAAAGAAAACTTGAGCATGTAATTTTTTTTCTTTTTGGGAGTAGAGGGCTCAGGCTCAGGCCAGAACCTTGTAAGTACAGTTGTGCTGATTATTTGGTGTTAACATGAATTCAGAATCCTGCATTTTTAGATTCCTTTTGATTCTAGTGGAGGCCTCTCTGGATGCTCTTCAGGTCTGTGTGTTTTGAGGCTGGGTGGAGAAAGTAGTATCACGATTCCGTTGTTGCTTCTCAGAGTCTTCCCACTATTTCACATCATTCCAGAGTTCTTTTCTATTAGCCAGACTTTTTTGTAGTCCCCTCTTTCCTCTTCCCTGGAAATTGCTTTATTTGCTGGTTTCCTCATGTTTGGGACATACGCAGTAAGAGACTGTAGGGGAAAATGTGTAGTTCTCCACTGAAAGTTAACTCCCCACCCCTCCCATTCTGATAAATATGGTTTACATTTACAAAAAGATTCAGATGCAATTTTCAACTATTCTGAAACCAGCAGGACACACCTGACTTTAATAGTTTTCTTAGCTCAAATTGTAGATGTTTTTCTTCAGTTTAACTTATGAGAAAAGATTATCTGATGCATTTTTGTGTTGAAC
Source organism: Eumetopias jubatus (assembly GCF_037043125.1). Taxonomy (NCBI): domain Eukaryota; kingdom Metazoa; phylum Chordata; class Mammalia; order Carnivora; family Otariidae; genus Eumetopias; species Eumetopias jubatus. The sequence continues at coordinate 57,485,064 of NW_028274821.1, forward strand.
TTCCCCTTTAGTGGTTTATTTTGTCTTTTTCTGCCCATCTGTCTACTAATAAAATGTGAAATAAAATATACCTGTATTGCTACTTCCCCGTGGGATGACCCTCTTTCTTTGTGTTAAAGAAAACTAAAAGGTGGTCTCAGTACTTCCACTGTTCCCTCACAGGTAATGCCCATGACTCAGATGAAAAAATAAAAACCAAAACTGAATCTCACTGACCTGCCTTTTAGGATATTCTGCTCAATTCACCTCCTCACGGAATACACATTCCCAGTCCTCACTAGCTTTTAGGAAAGGTTATTAAAGACACAGCCATTTGTTAACCTTAATTCGTAAGTAGGGCACAGTCTGCCAGTATAAGTAGTCAGTAAGCTATGAGGGCGCTCCACTGCCCTCCTTAGGTGAGCCTTTTGTTTTCATCGTCATTTGTCTTTGGAACTTCCGGCTGCTCGTTAATAAGCAGGGATCAGGCAAGAGATCGTATAAAGTCCCTATTTAGTTTCACTTGTGAACACTTACTTTTTTTCTGGCGGGGATCTCAAGCTGTGGGTCACCAGCAGCACATGCCCCATCTGCTGAAAGGACCACTGATTCTAGAGGCCAAAAACAGAAAAGGTGAAGCCTGACTCCAGGTTGGTTCTGGCACACCGACTTGACCAGTATTTGATGCCCCCACTCCGGTTGCTTATTTAGCCTAGTCGGGAGGGGTTACTTAGGAGTGAGAGGCTGCAATGCCTTGGGCAAAACCTGGAGGTTGGAGCACAGTTGTGCTGCAGGCTAGTGGGGCCATCTGCCTCCTGCCACACACACGGCTAATGGATGGCCCTGATCCCTCCCGGACTCGTGGCCTGGGAGCAGGAGGAAGGAGCCACACCGGAATCCTGGCCCAGGCGAACGGCTGCTTGGGACTTTCTGGAGCAAGTACTTCACCCCAGATCCACTTACCTACTTCACACCACCGTGACTCGCTACTCTTCTCTTCCACCCCATCCCTTGACTATAAACACCAAGATTCTGTTTGGTCGCTGAAGAACAAAGGATAGACAGGGTGAGCTGTTCAAACTTCCTCTCTCTCAGGCCATGAGAAACACATCCTCCGCTCTTACCTTTCAGATTTTAATGTCTGCTGACATTTGGAAATGAAAGGACCCCGCCCTGGTACTCCTTTTGACCGGGGCCTGTAAGAGATTGCCTTATCAAAGTGAACTTCCATAACCACTGCCCAGTGCCCTGTCAGCCTCATTTACCTTTCCACTCCGTGGATGCTGACCGGGACAAAGAAGGGATGCCAACTGAAGCCCTCACAACCCGCTGTCAGAAGACTGACCATGTGGGTTCTACTTGTACAGCTCTGCTGTGAAGTCCACGGTGCCTGGAACAATCACGAAGCCGGCCTGTGCCCTGAGCTCACCCTTTCAGTCACACCACACAGACACCGTGCATGCTCTCAGAACTTTATTAGGTGGAGATTGGGCAAAAGAGAAAACCCCTGAAACAGTCGCCCACCTGGTTCAGGACAACTGGAATAGAGGAGCCTTTGCTTGGAGACGTGCTCTCACTGAGGTGAAGGTGTATCTTTGATTTTTTTTTTTTTTTTAAAGGGAGCAGACTGACTGAACATCTCTGAGCACAACTTCAGACGGTTTTAAAAAATGGTCAGCCAGAGGAAGGCAAGTTTCTTGGGGACAAGACCAGAAGCAGAAGCCTCTGGTTTGTATGAAGACAAACAGGTGCCACTTTCATGTTGAGCAGGAAGGACATCTCTGCTATTCCCAGATGAAGATTTGGTAGGAGAGGAACATGACAAACGACAACAAGGGCCAGTTTCTCAAAAAGAGAGAGGGCTAAAGTCATTACACAGGGAAGGAAACTCAAATAATGGCTTACAAGGGAGCGAGATAAGTCGTGATTCTTCATTGGTACCTGACCCCAGTCCCCAAACTGCCTTAAAAGCAGCCCTTCCAGACACTGCTCCCAGCTGCCCAAGGGCTGGGAGGCCACAGAGAAGGCCTGAAGGCAAGAGTGGGAAAGGGGCGTATTTGCTACAGCGAGCAGGGGCTCGAGTCGGGATTGCAGACCTGGCTAAGAGGAGCAGCTGTACCCCCCCAGGCCCCCAAGACTTCTATCACATTTACAAATACATACATAAATACATTACATACAATAGCGAGTCTGGGAGGCAGGCTCCCCACAGAGGCTCGGCTGACACAGTTACACGTCTCAGGAATTCTAGGAAAGGGCGCTGGGCTTCCAGAAATGGGCTCCGTGTGTTCTCTCCTGCCCAGGGTAAGCCCCGCCCGAGCCCACCCCTCTCTTCAAAGGTTCAGTTTGTCCAGTAGGGAGAGTTGCCGTAGGCGGGCTTGGAGGCTTGCGACTTGGGCTGCAGGGAGCTGGGCTGGCTGCGCTGACCCGAGCCACTCTGAGGAGGAGGAGGAGGAGGAGGAGGAGGAGGAGGAGGAGAGAAGGCTGTAAGGGCTGGAGCAGGCCCCCGAGGCTAGGGCAGGGTGGCTGCCTCCATCACTGGGCTCACCTGGGCATCCTGTGGCAGGTGGTGGTGTAGCAGCTGTGAGTGAGGCTGCTGGTGGGCAGGGAGGATGTGCAAGAACGGTGGGGGCGCATAACCGGGGGCCGCACCGGCGGCCAGGGGCCCTGTGGAACCCAAGGCCGAGGGCAGGCTGAATGGTGGAGGAGTCCCTGCGTGAAATCCCTGCTTGTCAAAAGTCTGCAAGGTAAAGAGACCATGGTAAGGGGCCAGTTTGGGCGGCATCTCCCACCGGCAGACCCATCCAACCGAATCCTCCCTCACCTGAGTCTTGTTGTACACTGAGCCGCTCATGTCAGGTAAGCCGGTGGTGCTTGAAGACACGGACACGCCTAGGAGGGAAAGCAGTTGTTCCCATGGCCGTTGAGCCCAGCTCCAGCCTCCCCCACCTCCAGGGGCACTCTGGGGTAGCCTTGCCTGAGAAAGAGTCAGTAGAAGACAACTACTCTGGGCCTCAATCCTGGAAAGGAGGGGTAGACGCTACCTTTGCCAGGCCCAGAACCTGCAGACTTGTTTTGTCCCTGTGATGATCCACCATAGCCGCCCTTGGTGTAATCTCCTGCTGCTGTCCCCTGGGTCAGGTCGTCATAACCTAGCATGGCAGGGTACAAGAGGCACGTGTGAGCTAGGCGAGCCTTCCCACCTGCATCTCTCCGTGCTGGGAGCACCTCTCACCTGTGCTGTAGCTATGCTGGCCGTAACCGCCGGCCTGCTGGAAAGGGGTGGTGGGGGTGCTGAGGTTCACACCATGCTGCTTGGCTGAGGCCGGAGGGACCTGGCGGCGCAAGCGGAAGAGGCGTCAGTGGAGGAACAGGGCAGAGGGGAGGAGGTGAGGTATCCCCCGGCTTCGCCCCAGGCAGCACAACCACAAAGCACCTGCGTTCGGTAGGCCGGCCCGCGCTGGCCATAAAAACACATGGGAAAGGAGCTTTGGCCCCAGCCTAACACACTGCTCACGGCCAGGTGAGACCGGGTAGGGTCAGGTCCCTCCCTCCCTGCTTCTGGTCCCCACAACTGGAGTAACAACACCGCCGACACTCACAAACATCGTGGGCCCATACTGGAAGGCACTAGGCACGCCTGTGTAGTAGGGGAGGCCAGTGTAGCTGTAGCCAGGGGGCAGCGCAGGATTCAGAAAGGGCTGCTGGGCTGTGTGGTGGGCCTGGGACTGGCTCTGCTGCGGCTGAGCCAGTGTGGTGGGGGGTGCAGGGGATGCAGAGTCACCTCGGCCAAACTTTGTGACATCACCTAGGAGAAGAGGAACACTGACTCGAATCACTGCCCCCACCCCCTCCTTATCCAACAAGGAAAAAAGCCAGACTGGCTCCTGTCAATAGGGACAGGTCTGGCTGCCGGCTCAACAGGAAGCGAGCAGGCCTCGCTCAGCCCTTCTGCTTCTGTTTCCAGATGCTGGCATGAGCTGCGGACCGGTCCCAGGCCCCCCCGCCCCCCACTCCTCACCCCTTGAACAGACTGACCTGAATACGGGTTATTAGCTAGGCTCCCATCTCGGCTGGCCAGGGCTGTGGGCGTGGCAAAGGGAATCCCATAGTAATCCTAGGAGAGACCACGGAGGCTCCATCAGCAGAAAGGCCTCGGCCCAGTCCCAGGAGAGCAGGCCCAGCAGGAAGCCCAGGCACTCCAGGTGATGCCCCGCTCCCCGGACAGGCTGGACTGCAGGGACACAGGCACACCCCCAGAGGGCGGCCCCAAATTCAAAGAAAGTGGTGCGCATTGGAGTTGTGCAATGTGGCAGCCGCACAGTGTGCAGACGCGCTGACAAGTCCGTCAGCCTTCGCCAGGCAGAGCCCCAGACGGCCCAATCTCACGGTAATTTACGGCACAGGTGGGCGCTGGTAACGCCACAGGCCAAACCGACTCCACTGGCTTTTCCTAGGTGACAGACTCTAAAGGGCAGCTAGGAGAGCTGACTGGATTACAGCACCCTGAAAAGGAACCAGCAGGAGAGGGGGTGCCTGAGGGTTTAACAGACGTCAGAGCAGCAATGCCAGGCAGGCATAGGTCTAAGAGGACCCCAGGTAGGGTCCCCAACTGGCCCCTTACCACCCACGCTGTCATGGCAGCACTGACCATGGGGGAGCCAGGGCAAGTGTGGGCACCAAGAGCGCAAACAGCGGAGCTCTGTGGGGCAGGGGAGGCCTGACCCGGCCCTCACTCACCACCCAGGGCTTTGCCAGCACTGGACATATGGCCCCCTGGCCTCTGGGCCCCACAGGGAGCCTTCCTGCTTTCTTCGTGGGCAACAGTGCCTGGTCACAACCAGACAGGATGGCACCTCTACCCTCCTTCAGCTTCATCTCCACTTAACCTCCAGGAAACCCATTAGCTTCCTCAGCCCAGAACCCCAGGAGGCGGCAGGACCAGGAAGTCGCAGAGGTAGCAAGAACACAACCGGGGACAGACCGAGAGCAAGCCCAGGAGGGGGAGCTCTTTCACAGAAAAAAAGGAAAAAGTAAAGGTCGGGACTAGGCACAGAAGTACCAGACTCTATAATCAGTGAACAAAGGGTTGAAAAACGAACATAATGTATGTCAAGAGGTGGGCTCAGAGGTGATTTCTGCTGAGGCACAAAAGGATACAAAGACTTACAAGGCAGGGTGACTCCCAGGACTGGGATCCCACCGAGTCCCTCTTGGGGGCCCCCACCAGGACCCCCTCTGACACTCCCATCTGATGCCTGGGGCTCTCAGATCAGGTGGCTACAAGGTTTCCTTCTGAGAGTCAGGGGGCCAGGGCCACTTCCAGTTCCTGTTCTGCAAAGCCCTAAGGCTCAGGCATTCCCCAGAGACCCTAAGTTCTGTTGACCACCCCAGAAATCTGCCATCATGTCTTCAACATCCACTCTGGGTCCTTCGGAGACACGGGCGCAGTCGTGTGATGGGCGGCACCCAGGGGGAAGAGCCGCCTAGCCACCCACCTCTGCCTCTGGAAATACTTAAGCAGCCGGAGAAGCATTCTCCTGAGAGACAAGAGCTTCAGCCAGCAGGCCCAGGAGGTGGAGGGGATACCTGCAGTCCCCTGAGCTCTTTGTGCGCAAGCAGAGCAGGGGGCAGCCGATGTGAAAGAGTTAAGGAAGGATGCCACACTGGGGGAAAACCTCACATGGAGCAGGGGCGTTCAGACAGCTCTCTACTTTCCAGCACCGTGAGTCCAGCAAAGGCCAGAGCAAGGAAGGCAAGGCAGGGCGGGGCGGCAGGTCTGTCAGGGAGGGAGCACACCTCCTTCAGCACCGCCCCCCGCCACCCCCCCCAAGACCTGTGCACTGAGGTGCCCCAGCCTGCGAGCAAGGGTCGGATGAAAGCTGCAGCAGCCCCGGCCTCAGAGTGAGGCTGCACAACGAGGGACTCCCTGAGGCCAGCGCGCTTGTAAGCAGTGATGGCAGGTCGGCTCCACAAGGACCCTTAAAGAGTGTCAGCTCCAGCGGGTCACCCAGCCGGGGACTGACGAGCCATGCTGCCATCCCAAGCATCAATGATGGCCACTTCAGAGGCCATAAACACTGAACGGCACTTCAAAGAAGACGTGAAAAAAACTCTAGAGGTGGTCAGGCAACCCCACGTCTACGCCATATGGTTTTCCTTTTTCAAAATGGGGGGGGGGCTGAAGGAAGAGAAGGACCCACATGTAGTAGGGAGCACTGCCTCCTGGGACCCCAGGTCCCAACGGTCTCCAAGTTCCCAAGCTGTAAGCACAGGACACTCCTGCCCAGCTACAGTGACATGAGGCACAACGCTCGAAGGCCAGAAGCTTTCTCAGTAGGGTGGCAATGAAGGCCTAGGGAGGAAGAATCTGTGAAAGAGCCTGAAGCCCCTCATCCCCCACCACATCCCACTCACCATTGGCAGCCGTGACTGCAGCATCTGGAGCTCGTCATAGCCATAGATCTGCGTGAGGACCAAAAAGAGTGTTAGGGACCATGTACCATCCCCTGGGAAGCCCAGGCCCATGTAGGGGCCTAAACAAGGTTGGGGAGATGGAACACGGGGACTCAGACCATCTGCTGTGGGAAGACACCTTGATGAAGGTTCAGATGAGGGAGAAATATTAGGGAAGGAGCAGCCCAAGGCCCGCGTCACCAGGTCCTGCCAGGTGTCAGCCTCTAAGGCCACAGGAGCCGGGCAGCCTGGAGCTATACACCATGCACTCACTGGATAGGCAGGAAGCAGTCCTCCAGGGCCCACGAGGTACTGGTTGTGCAGCAGGGGAGGTACTCCCTGGGGCAGGTTAGGGGGTGCTTTGCCTGTAAAAGCAAAAATCAAATGAGTGAAGATGCCACCACAAAGAGTGAGCTGCCTCAGCTACTGTGGGGGAGGGGGAGCTGAGCTCACGGTCACAGTGCTGCCCTATATGGGGCCACCACCAAGAGGGGAGGGCAGCAGCTGAGAGACACAGAAGGCTGTTCCAGGAAGTAGGGGAGACAAAGCACGTGATACCACATTCAGGCTCTTTCCACATCAGAGGGTTCCATGCCCAGACAGAAACACCACCCCTCACCCACTCCTGTCACACAGCACTGAGCAAACCTGAACATAAGGAACAATCTGCCTCCTCAGAACAGAACGAAGGCTGGGTGGTGCCAGCAGAGGGGGACAGGCTGTGTCAAAAGTAGCTTTCAGGAGTTTCTACCAAACCACAGTTTGCTTGGTCCACATAGACTGCCCAAGTCTGGCTGAAGGACAATCAGTGACACTAAGTGGCCAGAAGGAGCCCAAGAGAGCTGTTCCCTGGTCCATTCACATCACCAGGCCATCTCAGCTCCAGGGAGGACTAAGGACAGAAAAGACAGGGGACCTACAGGCACAAAGGCTACCAGGAATCCTGCCCAGGGGGAGCCCACCAGAAGACTGGTTTCACCCATCCCCACACATCATCACTGGAAGGACTGGGACTCTCTAAGAAGTCAGTGGAACAAAGTGGACCAGGGAGCAATGGCAGAGCTGGAGGGAGACCAAGATGTTCCTATGCCTGTAGCTACCCAGCATGCCCAGCAGCCACCTCTAGGCATCCTCCCTGGGAAGTCAAGCATCACCTTCTAAGGCAGGGGATAAGTAGGAAATGTCTGGGGAGCACACACCTGAGGTCACCAAGGGCGTGGCCCTGGTACTGCTGCTGGGGGCACTCACAGTGGTCCCCCCCAGGCAGAGGCTGTTCACTGTGTTCATGCTGCTCGGCAGGCTGAGCCCTGAGGACGTGGCACCCGAGGCAGAGGTTGCTGCCGTTGAAAAGGTGGCTGAGGACTGGAGGGAAGGGGAGCTCTCCACACTGGCATGCTGGCAAAACAAAAAAGCAAGGACACATGGATGTGGTGGCGAAACACAAGAGTGCAAAAGAACCTGGTCTGGCATCTGGGTCTGCACTCTGAAGACCGGTCTGAGGGGCTCTGTGCTCCGTGCTCACTGTGGGCCCCCACACTGCAGCTGGATGAGGCCATCAGGAAGCAGCTCCGGAGCTGAGTATCACGCAGTTAAAGCTGAGCTTTGCTGACCAACACCCTCTTAAAGGTCATTGTTCGAGCTCTGCTGTCTTACCTGAGATACAGACACCCACGTAAACTTTAGGTCAGATATGAACCCTGACCACTGGCATGTGAGGTGAGAACCCATCTCACAGAAAAGCAAGCAGTCTCAAGGGAGTCCATCACGGCACCACAGGCAGCCCAGCCCAAGTCAGAGCCTTCTGGGGACAGCTGCCTTCTACTAGGCTTCCTAACTAGTCTGATATGGAAGTCACAGGGGGCTAAGAGAGGCCTTTCCTCAGAACCTGGGGACACTGTGCAGGCCACTAAGACCTACCTAGAAGGGCATGGCCTGCAACTCTGCCTGTTCAACAGGATCCACCTAGGATGGAAGGGTGAAACCCAACAAAAGCTCTGAAGAGTTCCAGGAACCCTGGCCAACTGCTCAACTCCAGGCAGGAACAAGGTACCAGAAAGGGCTTCAAGGGCTGAGGGGTGGGTAGAAGAGACGCACCTGGTTGCACAAAACAACGCCCAACAAAGGAAGAAAAGGCTCTGTAAGACTGAGACCAGCCTTCAAACCAGAGCATGTACAGAAAAAAGTACTCTGGAAACTCCTGGAGGAGAAGCCTCAGGAATAGGAAGCTCCAGGAGAAGGGGGACAACCATGCAATGGTCTTCCACTACACAGCTCTGTGTTAGGTCCCAGCCTCACAGGCTGCCCTACCCAGCTGAGCACTGACCTTAAGGTCCTGACACCCAGAATCAGTTCAACAAGGTGACGACAGCCAAAGTTGTGGTCTCCTGGGGCACCCCAGGACTTGCTGACGGAAGCTGGGTAAGGAGAGCCCCAGGGGCAGGGAGAGGCGAGGCCATCCTGTCCCAGCACCGGCTCCACATTCCTCTGCACAGAGCCAGGCTGACCACCCGCTACACAAACAGGAACAGCTCTGACCACTGTGCCTACGTGTCACTAGTCAGAGAACTTTTTAACTCTTTTAACCACAGGACAAAAAATTACTATTCCCTAGTCTGGGGAGAGGGGGAATCCACAAAAGAGCAGCTTACTAGAAAATCAGTGCCTGATTTGCTGAAAGGAACTCAAAGTCGCCCAGCAAGCTTTCCTACCGCCAAATGAACCTGACAGCGCTCCTGTCCCTGTCCCTCACCTGTCCAATCTGTGAGTGCCATGGGGGGCTGGCCTAACTGCCCTCCACTCCATTTAAACAGCTCATACAGTGGCTCCAACGGGGCGCTGGAGCTGGCTCCTCAGAAGGGGCCCAGAAAAGCGCAGCTGCACCAACCCTTCCACAACGACACAAAAGGCAGGAGAAAGCATGGAGATTTCCTTCATAAACTTCCAGGGGAAAGACCTAATTCCAACAGAGTGTGAGAAGACCGTTGTGTCTGACTATACAAAAGTCAAAAATCAAGTGACAAACCTGAGAAAAGTATCTGCACCTCCCATCACAAAGGGCTACTTTCTATTCTCCTGCATATGGATTGCCTAGAAAGAGACACCAAGGGCCTGACAAAAATGAACAATATGAAGAACTCGCTGAAAAGGAAATTCAATGGCATTCTAATATATTAAAAAAAAATGTTCAATCTCATTCAATTAAACACTGTACTGACAGGTCATTTTTCAATTAACACAGGGGAAACATACAAATATTTGGTAACATGATTTGAGGAGGCAGCGGGGGAAGAGCACATCTCCTTCATTGCCAGCGGGAAGTAAACAGGTTAGAATCACTGTGCAGTGACTGCAATTCGGCAATTTGTATAAAACATCAAATGCCTGGGGATTCAACCTCCAAGACTGCTTCTGCAGACACAGCAAGGTAGAAAGTTATCGAATGTAACATCATTTATAGTGTTCAGACAGAAAACGGCCCCGCATCTCCAGCAGTGAGTGATTTAATAATGTGACGTAGTAGAGCTATGATAAAGAAGACAGAATCTATGTTTCAACACAGAAATATCTCAGAGAAACACTGTTACATTGGGGGGGGGGTGGACGCTGAAGGACACTATCTAGGGAACACTCCCATACATGTTACAGGGGGAAAAAATCAAAGAAAAAGGGCAAGAGGCAGAGGAAAAGTGACAGTGTATGCATTTCCTACTTTATGGGTTCAAAAAACCTCCAGCAGATCAAGAAAATCGTAGGAGGAGGGGTAGAGCCAAGCAGACATGACACAGAAAAACACTTCAGTGTGTATGTCCTCATACTTCTCATTACTGAATCCTGTAACTGTACTAGCAAAGCAGCAATTCTGGCTCATGACAAAGTCTGGGACACCCTGGATGAGGCCACTCTAGCCGTGGTGGTTTGGAGTTTCTTGCTAAGACACGGAGAACGGCAAACCCACACGAGCAAGAACACCAGCTCTAATGCACCAGGGCCGGGGGCCAGGAGGCCAGCTGTCCAGGGCTCGGGATGGCGACCACCCAGAGCTCCCACCAGCCAAACAGCAGGCACAGGCAGGGGGCCAGGCGCTCACTCCGAGGACAGAGGTGTCCACCCTGTACTCTGCTATAAAGACGGTGATCTATGTATTTTATGACAAAGAATTTTGTGCAAGATTTCACTAGGATAACTCGAGTTAGCCACATCTTGATGTAAGGAGAGTTGACCCTTCGCCATCACTCCGTTCTGTAGCAAATAACCTCTTCTTCAGAGGACACTAATTTCTCAAATTTCTAATTTCTCCTATTGATCTGTACCCCAAACTTCCTTCCCTGCTTGGGGATCCATCTCCTGCTATCTGTTCTCTGTACGTGTCTGCCCACCCTCAGGCTCAGGGTCCCCCAGCTTGAGTGAAGAACCCCACTACCACCCTGCCTCTTCGCCATCTCACCACCTTGCATTCCTCCACCCACCACAAGCTATACAGACCCACCCCTGAAACTGTGCCCCCAACTCCGCACCTTGAGAAGCCACACTTTGATAGCCATCACCCAGGGTTACTCTTTAGCACATTAGGATGCTTGCCAACTGGCACCCCGCTTGTACTTCCATGCTTGACTCTCCACACTCCAGGCTTCCCTCTTCATTATCAACCTTCACAAAGTCTGCCTCTGAGCTGGGGAGGATGGCCTGAGATGGCACGAAGGAGGAGTGGACAGAAAACCTCAGGCCACAACGAGGAACGTCCCCATGACCACCCACAAACTGGAATGCAGTTACACTGACAGGGCTAAGAGCCAGGGCTGGGAGTCTGAGAGAGAGAGAGACATGTGCATGTGGCAAAAGACAGCTAGTCCTCACACAAGCTCTCACTTTTCCCTCCCAACATTCTCTCTACAGTGGCCTTCCCAAAATAACAGAAGGTAATCTAGAACAATGCTCTTGATTGAACTTGACTTCTGGTGGAGCACAAGCTGAAATTAGCAATGAGCCTACTTCAAACACCTCAACATGACCAACCCCAAAGTGGGTTCAAAAGGCTCCTCTAACAAACAAGGAGCTCAGTGAATGCTTAGGAACAAATCCAGCCCCTAACCAGTTTAGGAAGCAAGATGTCCTCCATGGTGCCTAGGAAAATCAACAACTCAAACCACAGGCCTAGACTGAGGTAATATACCTGAGCAATTTGAGATTATCTTAAGACATTCAAAACCCACAAACCAAAGCTCCACCTGCACAGGACAAAGCTCTGCCGAACTTGCTGAGTAGGGTGGGGGATGATGGGACCGAGAAGACACTTACTGTGTGTGATGTGCTGGAGGAGAGCGTTGCGTGTGCAGAGGAGAGGCTGCTCTGATGGCTGGAGAGTGAACTAGAAGACAAAACAGAGCACCACGTGTCCACCCCACCAAGTCACCCCACAGGAGAGGCCCACGTGTCCAGGTGGGCTAGGTCTAAGTTTGCCCCATCCCTCCAAGAGGAGCCCTGGCTTCACACCCATCATTCATCATCACCTGGGGGCCCAGACCAGGTGCTGGGATGTTTAGAAATGATCTAAAGGGTCATTCACCATGAGGATCTGGGATATCATGGCCTGGGAAACCTCCAGAGCCAGCTTCGGCCAACTAAAATCATTTGCTCTTTAGACTGTAAAAAGTAAGAACAGAATTGCACTAAGAACACTGGCCAGCCACAGAGACCCCATTCGATCTGTGTGCGAGGGAAGAAAGTTCCTACGTTCAAACCCCCACCGCCCCCATGCCAGAGCCTGACTTCCCATCAAATCAAGAATTCAAACCAAAGGCTTTTATTCCTGGCTAAGGGGGGGAAGAGGTATACTCTACATACTCTACTCCAAAGACATAGGATGAGGACCAAACAAAATCCATTATCCTACACCCTGTTCTAATAATTCAGTCTCTGAAGCCAGAACAAGAGCAAGTGAAAGACCTGCTCAAAAACCAAACATCGTTCTCATTTCACATCGCAGGGACCCAAGCCCAGAGCTGAGAGGAGGGGCCAGGCTCAGGGCACACTCCTCAGGGGTCCAAGAAGAGGGGCAGCAGCGACTCCCCGGCCCCCCCATTCCCAGAAGCCCCAGTGCTCTGCGGCAGCAGAGGCATTACAAGTAGGCACGGTTTACACATCTGGTGCTTCTGAGACCACGACCCAGCCAAAACCTACGCACTGACACATTATTGCTAAAGACCAGGCCACCATGCTGGGGGCAACAAGAGGGTTTTGTTCATTGCCACTGCTTTCTATAACGGTTTGGGACTTCACCCCAGTGTGCCTCTCATTTGGGGCCCTTATTTTCTCCATACCTGCTAAGCTGAGAGAGGGGACTGCTGGACAGGTCAGCAGGCTGGGACATGGAGGGCAAAGTGGCGGTGTGCTGAGACGCAGAGGGCAGAAGCGCAGTGCAGGAAGTGGTGCTGGGCAGGGGGCCCACAGACGGGAGGGCGGAGGGAGGATCTGTTGTCTTTGGAGCTGGAACGGATGAAGTAGCTGTAAGAAACAGATCGGTTTAGCTCCAGAACCAATCATAAGTATCTAAAATATGCTCAATGTCTTTTTTTTTTTTTTTTTAAGATTTTTTATTTATTTGACAGAGAGAGACACAGCGAGAGAGGGAACACAAGCAGGGGGAGTGGGAGAGGGAGAAGCAGGCTTCCCTCTGAGCAGGGAGCCCGATGCGGGGCTCGATCCCAGGACCCTGGGATCATGATCTGAGCTGAAGGCAGACCCTTAACGACTGAGCCACCCAGGTGCCCCTATGCTCTATGTCTTGTAACACATCAGGATCGGTTTGAGAAACATATAAAGTTACATTCCCCGGGGAAAATACACAAGCAATTTCTGTCCAATACAACCAATAAAACTGACAAGTGAAGGTAAGAACAACAGGACTTGGCCAAGAATAGGAATTGATAGCTTTTTAACCAACCCTAAACTATCCTAAAACGTGGACATACTTCCCCGAATTAAAGGAACCCAACCCTGAGCTGCACTAGAAAGGGCAAGAGGCTCTGAGACTGATACACAGGATTACAATGTGAGGCAAATTTGTCTCAAAAGGCACAAGGGATAGGACAAATCTGGTAGGCAAGACCGTCAAAGAGTTAGGTATTTGCTTCTATCAAGTCAGTATTAAATCAGGCTGACCTGGAAAAGCTCACAGCCAATTCGGGGCAAATGGGGTTTGAGAGCCCAGGGTACATACAGTGTGGAGTGTTACAGATACCTAAAAGCCACTGGCAACACCCACTTTCACATTCACAGTGAGCATTTCCTTACACAAACAAACAAAACCCTCAGGGCACACGAAGGAGCTTATTAGGCTTCCAGAAGAACATGAATATGATCAAACCTAGCCGTAGAAAAGACTCAGTTTTAGTTCTATCCACACGCGTAACTCGGATATGTGCTTGGATATAAAGCATCATTGTCTTTTCCAGTCAGGAAGAAAGAATAAACTCTACCTACCCACAGGACTCCCTGGGAACCGAATGGAAAACATACTAGTCTCTAAAAAGGACGATTTGAAAACAAACACAGATAGCAAGAGGGTCAACACACAACTTGGCCCATTCTTTGGGAGTCCTTATAGTCTAGAGGCTTGTTTTTTACTGACAGTCTATTCCAAACATGATACCTGTTGTTACAGACACCAGATGAAAACACCACAGATGCCCCTGACCCAAAACTCAGACTCATAACTTACCTCCCTAGGTCTTGGGTCACGCTGATAACAAGTTCACAAGAGACCTCTCAAAGAATGGGGGCGGGAGAGGAGAGGGAGGAGCGTGGGAAGTAAGACACAGATGGAGGATAAAAACCTATCTAAAATGCACACTGTTTTCCAGATATTTCATTTCTCACTATCTCATTTTAAATCTCCAAATACGGGTGCCTGGGTGGCTCAGTCGGTTTAATAATTTACTATTATTAAATAATAATAACCTAACTCATAATTTCAGGGTTGTGAGATCGAGCCCTACACTGGGCTCCAAGCTGGGTGTGCAGCCTGCTTTAGATTCTCTCTCCCTCTGCCGCTCTCTCTCTCTGCCCCTCCCCTACCTCTAAAAAAATTAATTACAATCTCCAAATAATCAGGGCGCCTGGCTGGCTCAGTTGGTAGAGCGTGTGACTCCTGATCTCGGGGTTGTGGGTTCAAGCTTTCAGGCTGGGTGTAGAGATAATTGAAAACAACAACAAAAAATCTCCAAATAATCTAGGACACCTCTATGTGTTCTCAATCTCATGCCTGTACTAAAGAAACTTGTCACCAAGGCTTGTGGAATGAGAATGTCCTCTGACATCAGAAGTTCTCATAGCTACCGTTATCTCCAAACAGCTCCGGCAGCCCAGCAATACCAACACCAATTCTGAGTAAATCACATGTGTCACTTTAATTCCAACTGAGGCCCCCTCTTGGACTGATGAAATTCCATGTCCACACTACCAAAAATCCTAAATAAAAGGAAAGTCTGAGGTGCCTGGGTGTCTCAGTCAGTTAAGTGTCTGCCTTTGGCTAAGGTCATGATCCCAGGGTCCTAGGATCGAGCCCCACCACGGGCTCCATGCTCGGCGGGAAGCCTGCTTCTCCCTCTGCCCTTGTGCTCTATCAAATCAATCAATCAATCAATCAATCAATCAATCTTAGGGGAAAAATAAAAAAACTCCTTCTGGCTTCTCTACCCAATATTGATACCCATTTGCCTTACTGAATAAAGAATGAAAATCATCAACAATCACAGATAACCAAGCCAAGAACAAAGGAAAGAAACAACTAACAGATTCACCTGCACCAACTCTAGATATCACTGAGCTTACGAGAATCGGGGGCAGGGAGACCCTCATTTTTTTCCCCCACATGTTTATAAGTGAAGAGCATTTGACCTCTCTTCTTTGCAACAGTCCACTAGATTCTGAAGACAATGAGCATGTCTTTCCTGAACTAGCACACCAAATTTTTCTTTTAAAAGTTCTTCCCAGGGGATGCCTGGGTGGCTCATTCAGTTAAGCGCTGCCTTCAGCTCAGGTTGTGATCTCAGGGTCCTGGCATCGAGTTCCACATCAGGCTCCCTGCTTAGCGGGGAGCCTGCTTCTCCCTCTCCCTCTGCGTGCTGCTCCCTCTGCTTGTGCTCTTTCTCTGGCAAATAAATAAAATCTTAAAAAAAAAAAAAAAGTCCTTCCCAGTATTGAAGAGCTCTATGACAATACTGGAACCTCTACCTCAAAGCAAAGCATCTTTTAAATCCATACCACAATCTATACCTGGGGTGCAGTCGACTAGAAGAGAGTGATATGAGGCTACTACCTCCTTCCTGCTGTAGTTATGACATTATTAACAGCTACAACCTACTCACACGGGAATCTCTAGCTGACCTTGTAAACCCTGTCAAAGAAAAGATGCCAATGTGATGGATCAGAAGTAACTATCAGAAAAAATGCAAAAGGACTATTTTTGCAGAATTAGTCACTGGCCCGTTGTTTTCCCCATATTAGCTACACTCTTTTTCTGTTTGATTTCCACCAGCTAAAACAACAATGGTTAGTTTATATACTTACTGTCTATTGTCTGCTGACTTCGACCACCACTATGTCCATTCTATAAGGAAAGAAAAAGAAAGTAAGCAAACCCACAAAACCAAATGACAATTTATCTGAATTTCTATTGGAATTTAGCCAGAAACATATGAAGTATAGGTCAGTCAAGAAACAATGGCCTGTTTTATTCTGTTTGGTTTTGTTTTTTGTTTTTTGTTTTTTTAAGATTTTATTTGACAGAAGAGACACAGCAAGAGAGGGAACACAAGCAGGGGGAGTGGGAGAGGGAGAAGCAGGCTTCCCACATGGAACAGGGAGCCCGATGCAGGGCTCGATCCCAGGACCCAATGTCAAACTACTAAAGAATGGGGCACCTGGGTGACAGTTAAGCATCTGCCTTCAGTTCAGGTCATGACCCCAGGGTCCTGGGATCAAGCCCTGCATCAGGCTCCCTGCTCAGCGAGGAGCCTGCTCCTCCCTCTCCTCCCCGCTCATGCGCTCTCTCACTATCTCTGTGTCTCTTTCTCAAATAATAAAAAATCTTTTAAAAAAAAAAAAAACTACTAAGGAAAAAGACAAACCTTATAGATGTTGCCTCTGTATTAGCCCAAATCCAGCACAGTTTTTTTTTTAAGATTTTTTTTTTTATTTATTTGATAGAGAGCACGAGAGAGGGAACACAAGCAGGGGAAGTGGGAGAGGGAGAAGCAGGCTTCCCACCGAGCAGGGAGCCCGATGTGGGGCTCGATCCCAGGACTCTGGGATCATGACCTGAGCGGAAGGCAGACGCTTAATGACTAAGCCACCCAGGCGCCCCTCCAGTACAATTTCTGTTCAAGAAATGTTATTTACAACACGTTTTTTTCTTTAAAACAATTTGAAGTTACTTACAAGAAATGTAGACTATAAAAGATTAGAACTTTGAGAGGGAGAAAACCAAAAATGAGTTAAAATAAAAGACTGGGGACGCCTGGGTGGCTTAGTTAAAAAAAAAAAAAAAAAAGACTGAGGTCAGGTAAAGGGAAACACAATATACCTTACCAATATATACAGATAAGTAGAGAACAATCAAAACTCCACTCTCTGCCCCCCTCTAAACTAGAGTTCACTATACACTAAATACATAGACATAACACTGAGCATGTACATCCAAACAGCACAAATGGCAACATCCAAAGAAGTGTTTTCAAAACCACACCAAACAGAAAGAATAAAAAGGGGTAACAGAAAAAGAGCAGCCATCAGACCTTAGGTATATTTTATCCCACCTTGAAAATCACTTTTTTTTATTTTTATTTTTTTAGATTTTATTTATTTATTTGAGAGAGAGAGACAGAGATAGTGAGAGAGAGCACAAGTGGGGAGGACAGGGAGCAGCAGGCTCCCCACAGACCAAGGAGCCCGATGCAGGACTCGATCCCAGGACCTCGGGATCATGACCTGAGCCAAAGGCAACTCAACCGATTAAGCCACCCAGGCACCCTTGAAAATCACTTTTAAAACACAATGGACAAACTGATACAACATGGGAACTACATTATTTGGGGTGGGGATAATTCTAGGCAGAATGGTGGGAGCAAAATTAAAGAAATACCAAATGGTCAGGAGAGATCAGAAATTACAGGGTCTCAGTTCAACTTAGCCAAGCAAGGAATGAGGTGAGTAATGACATGAGCAAGCAGCATACCAGGTGAAATTAGGGCTGGAGTTGAGAAGCTGAGCAGATGACATACACTTAAGCTCGAACAGCACATTGTGTGATTTATGTTTTAGAAACTACAGCCCAGTACTTTACAAGGAAACATTCTGCAATAAAGGGAATAATCTATACGGACATGTGTGTGTCCCTATACTGTAGCCACTATAGATAGTGAGCATTTATTTTATTTTTTTAAAGATTTTATTTATTTGACAGAGAGACAGAGAGAGAGAGAGAGCACAAGAAAGGGGAACGGCGGGCAGAGGGAGAAGCAGGCTCCCCGCAGGGCAGGGAGCCCAATGCAGGACTCAATCTCAGGACCCTGACTGAGCCACCCAGTTGCCCCGATACCGATCATTTAAAATGTGGTTAGTACATCTGAGGAACTAAAACTGTAATTGTTTATTTAATTTAAATGAACTACTACAGAATTTTACCATATACAGTGACCAGAATTTAAATAAAAAATTGAAATAAATTTTTTAAAAAAGTAGCTCTCACTAGTAATGCTTGAACATCTCTGCCTTTCAGGGAACTAAAATATTACAAATAAGACTATAGGTCCGCTGTGTCTCGCCCCCCACGCCCACCCCACAACCCCATGCAAAGCACTATGGACAATTTGGTATGTATCCTTATACTAAGCTTCTCGGTCCACTCATACACTCCTGTGTATGGGTGCTTAAAATGCAGATTTCACACCACAGCCCACTATTAGTAAACTCAACAAACTATAAGAAAGGCTAGCCAATTTCTTTTTTTTTAAGATTTTATTTATTTGGCAGAGAGAGACACAGAGCAAGAGGGAACACAAGCAGGGGGAGTGGGAGAGGGAGAAGCAGGCTTCCCGGTGAGCAGAGAGCCCGATGCGGGGCTCGATCCCAGGACTCTGGGATCATGACCTGTGCCGAAGGCAGCCGCTAAACGACTGAGCCACCCAGGTGCCCCAAAAGGTTAGCCAATTTCTAGGGGGTGCCTGGCTGGCTCAGCTGGTGGAGCATGTGACTCTCGATCTCAGGTTGGTAAATTCTATCTCCATGTTAGGTGGAGAGAGTACTTAAAAATAAAATCTTGGCGGACATTGGGGAGGTTATGTGCTATGTAAATGCTGTGAATTGTGTAAGACTGATGAATCACAGACCTGTACCCCTGAAACAAATAATACATTATATGTTAACAATAAATAAATAAAATAAATAAAAATAAAATCTTGGGGCACTTATGTGGCTCAGTTGGTTAAGTGGCTGCCTGCTCGGGTCATGATCCCAGTGTCCTGGGATCAAGCCCCACATCAGGCTCCCTGCTCAGCACTGGGGTCACTTCTGCCTCTCCCTCTGCCTGCCGCTCTGCTTACTTGTGCTCTCTGTCAAATATAAAAATAAAATCTTAAAGAAAAAAATAAATAAAATAAAATCTTAAAAAGGTTAGCCAATTTCTAAAAGAAAATCTCATCTAAAACCCTCAATTTCCCAAACTAAACACTGACCCTCCAAACAGGATTTCCTACAAGAAGAAACCTGAAAAGACCAATTACCGTGATGGTTCCTGGAGCGGACTCTGATGGACTCACAGAGCTTTGGTATGCAATTCTGTTATGCACAGAACTCTGGTCATAGGAGGAAGACGTTACTGGACTAGTGGAGCTCAGTGATGAGCTGGTCAGACTGGAGGAGGTAATAACTGAAGTTGTATAGGTGGAGTTCTGTACTGCACTGGTCACTGGTAGAGAGGTACTCAAAGAATCACTAGAAAGAATAAAAAGATTTAGACTTAACTTTGTGTCACTTTACATGGGTTCATCAAGAACTATTTCATCACTTTACTGCCATACTATAAATTAAATAAACATGTCTGTACCTACTACACATTTGTACTACTGCGTTCTTTAACGGTATTAAAAGGATGCATATTCAAAACACCCCTCCACTCCCAATCAGACCCACCTAATTTAAATGACAGGCAGAAGACATCTTTAAGAATCCTTAAGACTCTGTAAGGAATCCAGAAGTCTGAAACCACTTTTTTTTTTTTAAAGATTTTATTTATTTATTTATCTGACAGAGAGAGAGAGAGAGAGAGCACAAGCAGGGGGAGTGGGAGAGGGAGAAGCAGGCTCCCCGCTGGGCAGACAGCCTGATGCGGCACTTGATCCCAAGACCCTGGGATCATGACCTGAGCTGAAGGCAGACGCTTAACTGACTGAGCCACCCAGGTGCCACTGAAACCATTTTTAGAAAGAGCAAATATCAGCTTTTAGTTCTGGGCAGTAAAAAAATTAATAAAATCTAAAATCTGGGATTCTCTACTTATGAAACATTCCACTGAAGGAAAATACGTGTTGGCAAAGATGTACAAGAACTGCATCCCTCAGAGATTACTGGTAGGAAGGTAAAATGCTACAGCCACTATGAAAAAAGTGTCCTGGTTCCTCAAATGTTAATATAAGGGTTATCACAGGACCAGCAATTACTAGGTCTATATCCAGAAGAACTGAAAGGACAGAAAATTTGTAAATGAAATGTTCATAGCACCATGATTCTTAATACCCAAAAAGTGGAAACAAGCCAAATGTCCATCAACTAATGAACAGATAAAAAAAATGTGATATATCTACACAATGAAATACTATTCGGAAATAAAATGCATACAAGCTACAAATGGATGAACCTTGAAAACACTATGCCACATAAAAGAAGTCAGACACAAAAGACCACATACTGCATGATTCTTGCTTTATGAAATATTGGAATAGGCAAATCCAGAGACAGAGGATTAGCTGCCAGAGGATGAGGGGTGGCGGAAATTGCGAGTGACTGCTAACAAGCACAGGGTTTCTTTTTACTGTGATGGAAGAAAAGTTCAGGAATTAGATACTAGTCATGGGTGCACAAACTTACCACCACAGGGTGTATTGTCTCCACCAGGTGATTTCTTAGGCTCTATTTTGTTTTACTTTGCCAACAAAGGGCTTAGTTCAGTCAAAGCCAGAGAAATAAGAAGTTGTTTACCTTAAAGACTTCGAATACAAGCTGATGGGAATCTGTTTACTATTTTCACTGCTTGCAGCTGATCCAAATTCAGAGAGAGAAGGTTCTGATCCAAATTCCAAGGCGCCAAACTGAACATTTAATCCTGTGACATCTGCTGAACCAGGCATTTCCACTGCAGAAGCTGGGATCTGAAAAACAGAGCCATCACGTCAGGAACAGAGATCACAGATTCCACGTCCCAGAGGCCTCTAACAGAGCCAAATGAGTACTGGCTTCCCAAAGCGCTACTGGCACCCTGGAGGAACAAGGTGCAAGACATCCGAAACAAGGAAAAAGGCATAGGATATTTCAAAAAAGGAAGAGAAAAGAAAAATGAGAAGTTAACAGCAGAATGGTCAGTGCCACCAACTGCTTCTTAGAGCAGAGGCCGAAGAAATGGGGGCAGGCTGGGTGGTGGTGGGTGAGATAAGGGAGGAGAGCAGGCCATCTCTGAAAGCATTATCTAGTCAAGGAACCACTTATTCTCTATCTACGAGATGTAGGTAAATATACAAGACCAGCAAATTCTCTGACCCAGATCCTGTAATTTCAATGAACAGTCTCTGTCTCCAACACAAAACCATTCCCTCTCATCCTGGCCCAGCCACTCAGAAATGGCCAACTCCTCATTAAGCAGTAAGCTATGTGCTTGAAAAAAAATACCATGTCACCGTTTCTGAGCCTTACTAACCCAACCCTTGAGCTAAATGTTGAAATACATCCACCATTGGGCCTGTGACTTCTGGATGGAGAACACACCTTAGAAGCTGGAGGTATCCGCCGCTTCGGTAGTTTGATGTGTTTAGACTGTGGTTGGTGGGTAGTCACAGCAATGTTTTCTACAGTCATGCTGGGAAGCTGCAAAAGTTTGTTCACAGTGGAGGTACTGTCTCTGGGTGTTGACTCTCGCAGTTTTACCTGGGAAGGAAAGGACTCCAACCCAGGAGGAGGAACAGCAACGGCCTGAGTGTGGTGCTGCTGTCGCTGGCTCAAATGACTAAGAACCGGGGATGGTTCAGGCTGAGATTTGAAGTCTATGAAATATGTAAAGGGGGAGGGAGGGAAAGTAAGCAACAATCAATTATTTAGGAACGTGGGCTTAGAGCTCCATCTTCCAATATGACTGAGAGTGAAAGGTTGTAGTTACCACTTGTTTCTCCCAACAATCTTCTACGTGAGTCCCCTAAGTTGGGGGTGTGTGTGATCTATTATAACTGGTATATGATAAATGGAAAAGGATGCCTGAATGGGTTTATAAGTAATTTCTTTTGCAGAGAGGAGACATAGTTTACATTAAGACATATGGAGTGGGTAAAAGAGCATGGAGTTGCTACACATTTGGCCTTTAGCTAAGAGAGAATTATATTTTTGTTGCTTTATGGATTTCTTAACAAAACTGTTAAAAATTATTGTTTTTCAGTAACTAATGTGATATTACAAAATCCAAAAGGTAGAAAAACGTATATGAGGACTCTAAATCACCCTTGCAACCCTATCTCCAGATTCACTCCACAGAGGCAGACATTGTACCCAGTTTCTTGAATATCTTCAGAGATACTGTCTCAAAACACACATACACAGACACACACACATTCTATATATATAGCTTCCTCACAAACCATTTGGTTTTCAAAAATTGTTCCATATTGACATGTGAAGAGCTACTTCATTTTTATGGCCACATAGTAATCCAGGGTACAGAGGCATTGATTTTTAAAACCAGTACTGTA
The DNA here is from genome assembly GCF_037043125.1 of Eumetopias jubatus. Taxonomy (NCBI): domain Eukaryota; kingdom Metazoa; phylum Chordata; class Mammalia; order Carnivora; family Otariidae; genus Eumetopias; species Eumetopias jubatus. Next base: position 57,507,503 of record NW_028274821.1, read on the forward strand.
TTAACAGGCTTTTAGTTTTTCCAATATCTTGCTAAGAAAAACAATGCTGCAATGAATGTATCTTTATGTAAGACATTTTGCTCAAGTGCAAATATACATGTGGGATCAACAACTAGAATAGAGTTACTGGTTCAAAGAACAACTCTATTTTAAATTTTGACAAACACTTCAAAATTCTTTCAGTAGATAGAACACACTCTTTTTAATATGCTGTGATACCAATTACTTCTATCCTTCCTAATCTGAATGATAGAAAATGGCATAAAAGGTGCAATTTAAAATGATATAAATTCAATGAGGCATCATTTCATATACTCTAGTATTCTTTGCCTAGGAACTCTGATAATACCTCTTTGACCATTTTTTTTCCTTGGTTTAGTCTCCTTTGTTTTTAGTTACTCTTTTTTATAAAGGAAGCTAGCCCTTTATCTACATGATTTTCAAATCATAAAGAAGTGGGAAATTTTTTCTGGCAAAGAGCCAGGTAGTATATATTTTAGGCTTTGAAGGCCACCTGTTAGCAACTACTCAACGCTCCCTTTGTAGACTGAAACCAGGTATAAGACAATACATAATGAATGGTCACGCTATGTTCCAATAAAACGGTATTTACAAAAACAGGTGACAAATCCAGTCGAAGATTTGCCAACCCATGACTTGGTATATTTCCATCTTAGATGAGTCTATTTTTGGACTTTATATTAGAGGCATACATAAAAAAGATAGGATTTATAAAGAATATAGAAAGAACATGTACAAATCTAAAAATTCTAATTGCCCACTGCAGTGGGTCTGCAGAAAAAGGGTAACATAGGACTACAATTAGTATCAGAAATGCCACCTTGCTAAATTGGCTCTTGGCCGGTGTCTGCGAACACAGAATTTTAATATATTCTAGGCAAAGGTTGCCAAGCACTCTTCTTATCAGATAAAAATGACTCTCTACACCTTTAATGTTTGTACAATGTGGTTTACGGTGAACACTTGCTTTCCTACTGGGAATCTGGAATATTGTTATGTACAAGGCAGAGGGTACTTATGTATAACCAGCTCCCCAATAAAAAACTTTCAGTATTAAGGCTCTAATGAATTTCCTTGGTAGACATGACTCCAAATTTGGGAGTAGTCTCAGATACTTCCTTAACAACAAACTATTTCTTTCAGGATAGAAACGTGATTCCATGTCTTTTAATTAGCCCTAAACATAAACATGCCTAGGAAACCAACCCCATGGTTAATAACCCTCTGCTGTTCCTTAATACAGTGTGGTGTGTGTATGTTGGTGGAAAATGGGTGTTTTAATGTCACAAAATCTTTGGGAGTATAGTTTAGAAAACATCCAACTTAAATATGGTGCCTTTATATTATAAACCACTGACAATAAGGCTGGCACAAATCATGATAGATACATACAAACATTAAAATGAGAAAGCAACCCAGAGGGTGTGATTTAAAATTCCACATCCCAACTCTGTCCCCACAATATTATAATAGAGCTTAGAAAATTCTGTCCAGGCATTTACTCAAAGTGTTATTTCCTTATATTTGTAGGGCTTTACCATGCTTTGGAACATCTCTTCAAGATATGTACTACTACCACTACTGATAACAACAAATAAATGCAGGTATTTATACGATACAAAGCTATCTGATTTAATTCACAAACACCACAGAAATTCTATTAAAAAGAAACCTCTCTGGACAAATTCCACATTACTATTCACAAGTCAACACACTCTGGTAATGTTTAGCATGTCCTCACTAGGGGCTAACCACCACAGAAAATGTATACTTACCAAAATGACTAAGGACTGAGGACTGGGAAGTTGAGGGCTTGAGGTCCCAAGAAGAAATGGTTGTGGGGGGACTCGTACTATTCTGCTGTGAACTTGGGGTAGTGGTAAACTGGCCCAAACTTGGAGCTTTCAATTGGTCCAAAATCTGGGAGCTGGTGATGTTTGCCATTTTGGAAGGTGCAAGCTCTCCAAATCCTGAACCAAGGACGGATGACTTTAAAAGGAAAAAAAAAGCAAAAAACACTCAGCAATACAAATCTCTACTCCAGAATTTAAACACATCAAGTATTTTCATAAGAACTTCAAAAACTATAACCTAGAACATCTGAATCAATAAGACTCACCTGAGAAGATCCTACATGAAAATATTACTATACAACAAATTCTGACTAAATCCAGCAATCCTTCTGGATTCTGATATAAGAAGTTAAAGGGAAGGAGAATATTCTCCTTGGATATTAAGACATTGCTTTCTTTTTGGGGCTCAGTTGGTTAAGCCACTGCCTTCCGCTCAGGTCATGATCCCAGGGTCCTGCGGTTGAGCCCCGTGTCGTCATTGGGCTCCTTGCTTAGCAGGGAGTCCCCTTCTCCCTCTGCTCATCCACCCCCAAATCGTGCTCACTCTCTCACAAATAAAGTCTTTTTTCTTTTAAGATTTTATTTATTTATTTGACAGAGAGAGAGTGAGCACAAGTAGGGGGAGCAGTGGGCAGAGGGAGAGGGAGAAGCAGGCTCCCTGATGAGCAGGGAGCCCAACGCAGGGCTCAATCCCAGGACCCCAGGATCATGACCTGAACTGAAGGCAGCCGCTTAACTGACTGAGCCTGCCAGGCGCCCCATCAAATAAATAAAATCTTAAAAAACAAAAAGACACTGCTTTCTTTTTAAAAGTGATGTCACAGATTCACAAACAAAATACTACTGTTTTTTATAAAAATACCATGAATTCAATGACAAACACAAGCTTGAGAAACAAAAATACAGTATTTTCTTAATGTATGCAACAACAGCAATCATGTTTATAAGTTTGATCGGTGAATGGCTCAGCAATGTCATCCTACAAAATTAACTGCAGGTTCGAGCACTTACTTAAAAAGTTAATATTCTAAAATCAGATAATGATTTACACATGAGGTATCTTGTGTATTGAGCCGATACCCTGGGCACCACTGCATTTATTTGAAGTTGTTTTGATGACTAAGAATACCAAATACGCTCCTTAAGTATACAAAAGAAAATGTTACACCTCCTCCACCTATCCTGTCAGGTCAGATACCAAGAGCCAATGAGAATGATACATGTAAAAAAATGAAACTGGACCACTTTCTAACACCATACACAAAAATAAACTCAAAATGGATTAAAGACCTAAACGTGAAACCTGAAACCACAAAAGTCCTAGAGAGAGCATAGGCTGTGTAATTTCTTTCACATCAGCTAGAGCAGTATTTTTCTAGATATGTCACCTAAGGAAAGGGAAACAAAAAGCAAAAATAAAGTATTGGGACTACATCAAAATTAAAAACAAAAAAATAAAAACAGGACCCAAGGAGAATGAAAGCCTTGGCTAGTGAACACAGTGATAGATCAACTGCATTTTTACCTACCAAGATCCTTCAGTTTCTGAAAAGATATTTATCAAAAAATAACTTTTTAAGGGCACCTGGGTGGCTCAGTCAGTTAAGCATCTGCTTTCGGCTCAGGTCATGATCGCGGAGTCCCAGGATCGAGTCCTGAATCAGGCTCCCCGCTCAGTGGGGAAAATACTTCTCCTTCTGCCCCACCCCATTCTCATGCTTTCTGTCTCACTCTCTCAAATAAATAAATAAAATCTAAAAAACAAAACTTTTTGAAACCATTTAAAAGGTCAAAAACAGAAATGACTTGCATTCTCTTAAGAGATCAGATACAGAAAGTTGAAATAATTATTTCTGTTAACAATATCCAAAGGCATGTTGTTTTAAGGAAATTCAAATTCTCCAATCTGAGCAAAACATTAGGTTGTAAGTAGTTATGGCACATCAATCACAGAATCTGCTAACATTATTTATCACTACTCCAGAACCCTTCCTCATACTGTCCAAACACCTGCTCTTATGCTGCTACAAATGCACCAAAATCCAGTTCAAGCCCCCTTGTTCAGTAAAGGCTTCCACAACGATACTTCTATTCTTCTGATCTCTATCCTGCATCAGCTAGTATCATCAAATGCATTTTCTGCATGCTTCGCAACACAATGAAATCACTGAATCAAGGACTAGCGCTTTGCTTCACGTTGATTTACCACAGGACTTCTCAATTTCACCTACATTTCAATCAATGGGGGCTTTAAAATTTGTGTATTGATACACCAATATGCATGGACTCACATATACACAAACATACACAAGTGCCCAACTTGCAATTCCAAGATTCTGACTTATTTGGTCTATGTGGACTCTGGCATTATTTTATTATTATTACTGTTGTTAATTTACTCAAGTTCCCCACTGATTATAAAAGTACAGTAGGTTGAGCACCACTGTTGTAATACGCTAAACAGTATCTGTTCCAGTTTCTCAAGGTGTTGTTCATTATCAAAGGCAACACATCCGAAGGCACTGTTGGAAAAAAACAAAACAAAACAAAACAAAAACCCTCCTCGTGTCCTACCTATGTTCTGAGCACCCTGGCTAAGATTCCAGATAGAAAGGCAGAAGAGGAAAGGACAGGAACGGTTCAATCAAAATGTGAGGGTACTGGGGTGTCTGGCTGGCTCAGTGGGTGGAACGTGCAGCACTTGAGCTCAGGGTTATAAGTTTGAGCCCCACACTGGGTGTAGAGATTACTTAAAAAAAATTAAAAAACAAAATAAAAAACAAAGCTTGAGAGTATTATTAGACCTTACTACCCTCTCAAAACAGAGACACCGTGGGCTGTCCTACTTCAAGCACTGACACCCTCCCATACATAATCATTAATGACACTAAAAATGCCAAGTTACCAAGCCAGTTATGACATGATGTGTCTGTGCAGAGTATAAGCCAGCAATGAAAAGTTTACATATTTCATTCTCCATTTTATTAGGGTTCAGCAAATGATTTTTGAGTCGACTAGGGGGAAAAGTATCATATTCATAAAAATTCTGTTTCTCAACCATAGATTTCAGGTAAAACACAGCAAATGAACCAATAATTACCACTAGTGAAAGCTGTGGATCTGTATATGGAGGTATTCCAACCCCTCCCCCCACCCCCACTGCCAACTGAGAACTGCCTACAGTTGGGCCTTCAGTTCACCATTCTGCAGCTACATTGCTTGACATTCTATGCTCTAAGATTTTATTCCCATCAGCCTATCTTCATACCCTTCTCTACCAGTTCCTGGAGTCCTTTCTGTTAGGAGCTAAATTCTCATGGGAAGTTAAAGCCAGATATGCAAGCAGCAGGTGCCCCTGTTTTAATGAAAACACATCCATATTATAAGGGCCTCCACTAAAGTGGCATGTTAAGAAAAAGTACACTAATTTTACAAATAACAAAACAAGAATTGCCAAAAATATAAGCACCTAGGCAGACTTGGAAAGAACTGTTTTAGCATGATTTTAGCAAGCTTTTTCTGACAAACATTTGCATTTAACTAAATTGGAAAACAAATGAAAATTTTAATGTCATAAGTACAGACTTTCAAACAAAATCCAAGATAAAAATTATTAATAAGAAGGATGCCTCAGTGATTACGACTTAAGATTTCAACGAATCATAAAGAAGTATTTTTTATTTTTGTCCAGAAAACTCAGAGTAGCTGAATTCCACATGGCATCATCAGATATGTGCTTGGAAATTATCACATCATTGTTTTCTGGACTGAAATCTACTGTAGATATGTTTATATTTAGAAAATAATTATAAGGCATGTATCATTCTAGAATACATTTGTTTACGGGTACATTCCTTCAAATCCCATACTAAAATAAAAGCGAGTTACCAGACTCTGAGGAGAATAGGAGTTGACAGCAGTGGAGCTGCCAGTCCCTGGTGCCATCTGATTGTTGTGCTGAGAATTTGTGAAGACAAGGGCTTGACCAAAGCCCTGCTGTTGGGAAGTCTCAAAGGAGTTGACTTCTGAGGCTTGACTGGGAGGAACAGGCTTCTGGAGCAAGGCTACCAGATCAATGCTAAGCAGACAAAAAGCAAATGAGGAATGAGTCAAAAGCAAATCTTATCAATAATGAATTTGAGAAGTGAATCAATACAGAACCAATTCATGTTAAAAAATAATCTAGGGCGCCTGGGTGGCTCAGTTGGTTGGGCGACTGCCTTCGGCTCGGGTCATGATCCCGGAGTCCCGGGGTCGAGTCCCGCATCGGGCTCCCTGCTCGTCAGGGAGCCTGCTTCTCCCTCTGACCCCCCCACCATGTACTCTCTCTCTTTCTCACTCTCTCAAATAAATAAATAAATCTTTAAAAAATAATAATAATAATCTAAATGAGGAAAATCTTTGGAAACTGGAGTTTAAAGGAGCCAAGAGGACAGCATTAACTAAAAAAAAACAAAACAAAAAACAAAAAACAACATACAAAGCCACAGAGACTAAAGCAGGGCTTGGCAGAGAAATGAAAAGGTGCACCAAGACAGTTCCACAGAAATAGCACAATAACAACTGATTTGAAAACCTGGAGCAAATAAGTAAATAAACAATTTTCTACAGTTTGGCTTATTTTCTGTAAAATATTTTTCCCCATTCATTACTCAGAACCAATGTTTCTTAAACTTGCCTCAAGGAAAGTGAATTCCTATTGTGGGAGAATGAGAACCACAGTCATGGTAGACAATTCAAGCAGTTTCCCATTTGTCATAAATATCCCTGTGAGTTCTATATTCTAAGCTATAAGTTTATATAAATCTCCAATAATTTTCTCTCTTAAATATTCAAGAAGGTGTGCCTGGGTGGCTCAGTTGGTTAAGGGTCTGCCTTCAGCTCAGGTAGAATCGAGTCCACGTCAAGCTTGCTTCTCCCTCTCCCTGCCACTCCCCCTACTTGTGCACACTCGCTCGCTCGTTCTCTCTGTCAAATGAATAAAAAACAAAAATCTTAAAAAAAAATACTGAGAAAAAATGCACAAAATATAAAAAATGCACAAATACTCTGTTAACTAAAACTCTTGTAATGTCCCCAGAAGAAGAGATATTCCAACCTGAGAATCATGGCCTGAAAACCTAAAAGCATGAGGAAGAACTACTCTTCTAGATCTATACTACCTGACATGTGAGTGAGCTACTAACTCTTCTCCACAGAAACTGCAAGGTGCTCAAGATTAACTAACATGGTAATTTGCTCCATTAAACCCTCTCAAAGGCCAGTTTCCAGTCAGTTTTCCTGTCTGAAATGTTCACCATGCAGGTGAGGCAGATTCTGGAAGGTCAAATAATTCATGGCACACTATTAACTGATAAAAAGTGAAGTTCCTAGGCCTGACTTCCTCTCCTTATGTACTACCCACTCTTACTTTCCCATAACCAGGTTAAAGTCCCAGACTAGTATTTTGGATCCCGAGGTAATTGTTCTAACTTATGATAGATATCCTAACTCCAGGAGTATAAATCCAGAGTAGTTATATTACATATAACCTATCTCAAAAGCTACTATTATCAGAAAAAACACAGGACGTTCTATTCTAAAAGACTGACAGGATATTCACCTAAAAACACTACAGCACTGTCTTCTGAAAAATAACCATTAAAGTCTATTTCTTTTTTTCTTTTTTTGGAAAAATGCCCTCCCATGCCCAATTGTGACCTCTGATCCCATCCTTTCCCTCCTGTTTCAGTGAGTAGGGGAGGGGACATATTTTTTTTTTAAATGAAAATGATCCTATGAAATTGAGTAATGAATACAATAAGGAAGTTATATCCACTTAATTATAAAACCTTTGTTCATTTTTATTTCCCTATAATGAAGTCTTATAACCATCTCATTTAGCAGGAAATTAAGCATGTCAGGTTCAAAATTTCCTTCAATTCTCAGGGGTCATACATAGAAAGGCTTTCATCCTCCTAGATCATTGCATTTTGAAACCATAATCAAAGGTTTTTTGAGTTATTATAGAAACCAGGATGTAAATAAACGCTTTTCAAGAATTCAGTACTGGGGGCGCCTGGGTGGCTCAATTGTTAAGCATCTGCCTTCGGCTCAGGTCATGATCTCAGGGTCCTGGGATGGAGCCCCGCATTGGGCTCCCTGCTCCATGGGAAGCCTGCTTCTCCCTCTTCCACTCCCCTCGTTTGTATTCCCTCTCTTGCTGTGTCTCTCTCTGTTAAATAAATAAAATCTTAAAAAAAAAAAAGAATTCAGTTCTGTACATACCAATAATGTTTCTATTTTTCTGAAAATTCCTTCCTTTTCTGTAATCTAAGAGACTAGATGAAAACCAGTAGAGCCCACAGTCGTTAAGCATCTGCCTTTGGCTCAGGTCATGATCCCAGGGTCCTGGCATCGAGCCCCGGATCGGGCTCCCTGCTCCGGGGGGGAAGCCTGCTTCTCCCTCTCCCACTCCCCCTGCTTGTGTTCCCTCTCTCGCTGTCTCTCTCTCTCTCTCTCTCTCTCTGTCAAATAAATAAAAATCTTAAAACAACAACAACAAAAAACTAGTACAGCCCATATAAAATAAGAAGTTTGTATTAGCCTTAGAAGATCTAAATAAATGGTACTATATATAGAAACCAAAGGATATTTGGTATTAAATTTATCTGTCAAAAAACAATATATTCATAAAAGTAAAGAAAAACCACTAAGTTTAAAATTATTAAATAAGCTTAATATTACTAAGCCAGCCTGGCTGGCTCAGTCAGTGGAGCCTGCAACTCTTGATCTTGGGGTTGTGAGTTTGAGCCCCACATTGGGTATTACTTTAAAAAAAAAGTCTTTAGGGGCATCTGGGTGGCTCAGTCGGTTAAGCAGCTGCCTTTGGCTCAGGTCATGATCCCAGAGTCCTGGGATCGAGCCCCACATCGGGCTCCCTGCTCGGCGGAGAGCCTGCTTCTCCCTCTCCCTCTGTCTGCTGCTCTCCCTACTTGTGTTCTCTATCTCTGTTAAATAAATAAATAAAAATCTTTTAAAAAAAGTCTTTAAAAATAAGTTAAATAAAATAGGTTTAACATAATATCTATCACAAATGATAACATATCAGAAACATAATCGCTATTTTAATTCATCAGAGAACATAATAAATTAGAAAATGATGGAGGCTCCGTCAGCTCACAAAGAAGGTTAGGGATAAAAAAAATCTTAGAAGGGAAAAAGGTAAAAACAGAAAGAGATTCAAGCAAAAGAAAAAAATAGAGACCTAAGACCCAAAACAAATTTCCTGAGCAAGAAATTTACATTATGCTTTGAACAACAAAAAAAAGGTTAAAGAAATTGTTTACCTTTGCCCAGGTGTGACATGATTCTCTGCTGGAACAGCTGAAGCAGTGAAGACCTTTGTTTCAGAAAGCTGTTTGGAAAGGAATAAAAAAAATACTTTGCTTTTATTTTATAGAACATAACACCAAAAATGTATCAAATTCCTGACAATTTTAGTCACCAGTACTCTTATTATACTTCACCCAAAAGTAGTCTAAAAGAAAGGAACTACATTAAGTGATCATGACAAGTAAGATTCTTCAAGTGAAGGCAATTTTAGGTTGGGAAACCCATAAAAAGGATTTCACATCAGGAAAAGAATGAAGTTAAGTCAGACGAGGGTTCAAGTCCTAGTCACACTACTCTATTAGACATTACACAAAATGAGAATACCACTAAAACCACCACAAATGCCAAACATTTGAAAAAGGGCAAAAAAAATTGACACTTTCTTTCCCCCAAAACAGATAGTTTCAATATTTTATTAGTAATCTGTGTTTCTTTTTTATTAAGTCATAGGTTTCCCTGTCTTTGTATAAAAACAACTTTGTTGAGGTTATATCACATTCAATAATCTGAATATGCTCAAACCGAATACCTGAAGTTTTGTCATATGAATATGCCCATGAAATCATCACAAAATCAAGACAATGAACATACTACCCCAAAAGTTTGCTCCAGTCCCTATGTAATCAATCCCACCTACCACTTACCTTAGTCCCCACAAAACCACCAATGTGTTTTCTGTCACTATAGATAAGTGTTGTAATTTCTAGAATTTTAAGTGGAATTTTAAAATATGCAAATTTTTTTGCTCTGGCTTTGTTCAGTGAATACAATTATTTTAGATTTATACATATGCTCTAAATGCCCTTTTAAAGTTTTAAGGTGCCCAGGATAAAATTTTTTGAAACCTCAACTCACATTATTGAAAGGTAGGCTCTTTTCACATTTTCAAAGCAAAGTATGGGCTATTAAAGGCTGAAGAATGTTGACCTAATGAGATAATGTCAGAAATCGCAGAAAATTCTTTTCAAAAAGACTGCTATAATACTTATCAACTCTAACAGTCTCAGAACTCTGAAACACTGTATAAAAATCAGGTTGACTCACATATTAATATTCTGGCAGGGACAGAGCAGACAGTACGTGCTCATTTTCTATAAAAACAAATAAAAAGTGCTGAATAGATTGCTGTTTCAACAAGAAGGGCTTTCAATGCACCCTGTTCCAAGGTAGTATCTTATAGAGCTCCCAAGGAATCCATTTTTGCCTTAACTCTAATTTAATATGTAAGATTCTATAAGACAAAGAGAAAAGCAATAAAGCAGTAACTGAAAAGCAATGGTAGAGTAGATCCAAAGCCACAAAAATATTAATCAGTTCAAAGCAAATGAGAACCACATTAATTACTGACATCCTATTTAACCCGGGCAGGATAAAGAAAATTAAATGGTTTCCTCCTTCTCTACTGTCTAAAAAAAGGAGAGGGGCAATTGCTGGCTCAGTCAGTAAAGCATGTGACTCTTGATCTCAGGGTCGTGAGTTCAAGCCTCAAGAGTGTAGAAGCTCCTTAAAAAATAGAATCCTGGGGAAAGGGCAGAGGGTCTGAAACATGGCGGACGACGTGGACCAGCAGCAATCTACCAACACCATAGAAGAGCCCCTGGATCTCATCAGGTTCAGCCTGGATGAGTGAATTTATGTGAAAATGAGAAATGACAGAGAGCTTCGAGGCAGATTACATGCTTATGATCAGCATTTAAATATGATATTGGGAGATGTGGAAGAAACTGTGACTACTATAGAAATTGATGAGGAAACACATGAAGAGATATATAAATCAACAAAACGGAATATTCCAATGCTTTTTGTAGAGGGAGATGGTGTTGTACTAGTTGCCCTTCCATTAAGCGTTGGCTGAAACAAAGAATTTATCATGTATGGAATATAGAAGCTTTTGTAAGATTGCCTCTTTAAATGTAGAAGACATTCAAAAGAGAAACCTGCGTAAATTTTGATATTAAGAAATGACCAAGGATTCTTCCACTCCTGAAATGAGTTGATTTGCGGATAACTAAAAAATTCTTAAGCTAAAGGGCATTTTAATTTTTTTCCAACCCTTTCAATAAATGTGATCACCAAGATGCAGAATTCTTTTTTTCAGGAATTGATTTGTTCTGTTTTCTCAGACAATTTCTGATTTTTTTCCTTTAAATTTGTTTCCTTTTTTGATTAAAAAAATAAAAATAAAATCTTAAAAAAATTATGTAAAAAGTAAGCATTCTCAGATTTCAAATGACACACGCCATATTTTAAAATTTGTGAAAAGAAAAATAACAGAAGAAAATACATAAAAATTATTTAAAGTGGCTGCCCTTAGGGGCAGCCTGGCTAGCTCAGTCAGTACAGCATGCAACTCTTTGATCTCGTGGTTGTAGGTTCGAGCCCTATGCTGAATGCAGAAATTAATTATGGAGAAATTAAAGGGGAAAAAAGGAGTGGGGAGGGAACGGTTAGTAGTTATTGCTGTTTTTGTTGACTTTTTTTTTAAGATTTACTTATTTATTTGAGAGACAAAGTATGGGAGTCAGGGGGTGGGGGGTGAGAATCTCAAGCAGACACCCTGCTGAACGTGGAGTCCGATGTGGGGCTCGATCTCACCACCCTGAGATCATGAACTGAGCCAAAACTAAGAGTCAGACACAATCAACTGAACCGCCCAGGTGCTCCAATAGTTACTGTTCTAAGCTCTACAAGGAATTTTCAATTTGCACCATGATTACTCATGGATCAATCACCATTATTTTATATAATTTCAGAAACGTTTTAAATTTTTTTGATAATTTCTGACAAAAAAACATCTAAATTTCCTATGCTAATTCTTTTCACTAATTACAAATTATACTATGATATAATATGGGTTCTCCAGAACATTAATCTCTATGGGTGTACATTTGAACTGCTTGTTAACAACATTCATTGAAAAACCTCATCTGACCCACAGAACCATTAACAGAAAGTTAGGCAGGACAACTGTTATGATATTCATTACACTGATAGAAAAGAGAAGGCTCAGTAAGGAAAGATGCATCACTCAAAGTCAACAGGTCAGCTCAGCTACAATTTGAATAAAGGCCTTTTTCATTTTTTTTTAAAGATTTTATTTTTATTTATTTGAGGGGGAGAGAAGGAAAGATAGAGAGCAAGCAAGAGCACAAGGGAGGGGGTGGGAGAAGCAGACTCCTCGCTGAGCAAGGAACCCGATGCAGAGGTCAATCCCAGGATGCTAGGATCATGACAGGAGTTGAAGGCAGCCGCTTAACCAACTGAGCACCCAGGCACCCCATGGTCTTTTGCATTCTGATCCCCTGCTGATTTTCTAACCTGCCTGCTGACCCACACAGGAGCGAAAGATCTAAAGCTTCTAGCACTGGGAATATTTTTTCCCCCAACAAACTCTTAGCAAAAATTCTAGTAACAAACATATTTAAAAGTTGGACAAGTGCCCACAGGCTGCTCACTCTGTCTTCATCACTGGTACCCATCCCTCCAATGATTCAAGTAACCACCCATCTAGTCCAGCATCTTCATATTACCAGTACCACAGAGCCTGATGACATCATACCCCAAAGATTTATGGTTAGTATATGGCAGAAGTGAATATATACCTTAAATCTCAATCAAATGAGCATCTCTATTGTCTTTCTTCCTCATACTCTACCCAGTTTGCTCACTAACAAACAAGATATAATACTGCTTCACAGGAGGACAGGGGTGGCATTACTGTAATTCATTTCTTTAAAAATATACCAGTAGGGGCGCCTGGCTGGCTCAGTACTTTAAGCATCTGACTTCCGCTCAGGTCATGAACTCAGGGTCCTGGGAGTTTGCTTGTCCCTCTCCCTGTGCCCCTTTGTTTGTGCTCTCTCAAAAAAAATTAAAATCTTTAAAATACATATACTTACAAAATAATACATTAAAAATATACTTGTTAAAACAGAATGGTAAAGGAGGGCGGAAATCTCAAGAAAAAATTTTCAAAGTCTGGGTCACTTTATGTGATATTAAACGTCAATACTTGGGGCACCTGGCTGGCTGAATTGGTAGAGCATGTAACTCTTGGGTCTTGGGTTCACGAGTTTGAGGCCCATACTGGACATGGAGATTACTTAAAAATTAATAAATTTAAAACCCATCACTTAAATAAATAAAGGTCGATACTTATAACCCCTTTATTCTCTTCTGCACACTGTTCATGTACATACACATGTTCTGGCGCTTGAGAGTCAAAGAGAAAAATGGTACAAAATATGTTATAGGGCTACTTGTTCAGTTACATTTTCTTTTTTAAATATTTTTTTAATCAAAGAATGTCTTATGCTGAGCCCAGAGTTATGGATCAACCCTACCAGAGCTAGTGTAGTACACTCAAAAATGTCTATGGAATAAAGGAATATAAAAAGAGCTAGTCTAGTTTTAAAAAGAAGGGGTTGGGCCTAGAACCAGAATCACTTGTTCAGGTTAATTTCAGGTGTGACCCAAACACTGACCGATTTTCACTAATAAAACTACTATAAAAAATAAACAGGTCAGGGGGCGCCTGGTTGGCTCAGTTGTTAAGCACCTGCCTTCAGCTCATGTCATGATCTCAGGGTCCTGGGATCAAGCCCCGCATCGGGCTCCCTGTTCAGTGTGAAGTCTGCTTCTCCCTCTCCCACTCCCCCTGCTTGTGTTCCCTCTCTCGCTCTATCTCTCTCTGTCAAAGAAATAAATAAAATCTTTAATTAAACAAACAAACAGGTCAGGCAATAGCAGTACTTGGTTATCAGAACAAACAAGGGGCACCTGGGTGGCTCAGTCAGTTAAGCATCTAACTTTGGCTCAGGTCATGATCCCGGAGTCCTGGGATCAGGGACGCTGCCTCTCCCTCTCCCTCTGTCCCTCCCCCTGCTTCAGCACTCTCTCTCACTCTCCAATAAATAAAATCTTTAAAAACTTTTTAAAAGAACAAACAAAACAAAAGATAAGCTAAAAAAATGATTTCAGTCTTGTTTTACAATTGGTCATTTTTAAGCGGATGCTTTAAAACCAAGTTTCTTAAAAATCTCAAAACACCAACTTCCTTCTGAGAAGCACTTGCTAAAAAACATGATAATCATAGATGTCTGAAAAGGAGCCATGAACAACTACAAGATGTCTCCAGCTTTCTTCAAGGAATGCATGCCCCAATCAGAAACCAAAAGGAGACGGATCTAATCTGATGCTAAATACTTACATCTTCAGTCCAGTCGTCTGTTGTCCACTCTTCCACAGAATTCTTCCAGGTTCCTGTTGACAATAATCATAGCTTATATCACAAAGCCAAATACTATCTTACTGCAAATAATTCTCTGTTGTATCCTGCACAAGATGTGTCATGTATCTCATTAGTAATTTAGTTTACAATCCAAGAAATATGAAGCTCCTGATCTATTCTCAGTAAAATGTCATGTTCTCATATACCAACTTAGCTAGGTACTATCCACATAAACTCAAAGCAATTTCTCAAACTGATCTTGCATCAGTGTAGATCATATTCAAGCAATTCTGCCATAAGTACGAACATAGCACAAATACACACAATGAGATCTTTATGATATATAAAACTTAGAACAAAATTATGAAGTGGTCTGCCTTGGACCCTAATTTCATGTAGATTACAGAGTTTCTGAATTTATACAAGCATGCTTTTTATAAGATATTTATTCCATTCAATGGTTTTCTAACAGATCCCCAGCAAAGGTTTGTCCTGTTCACGTGAAGTATGATGCTATAACTCCTGATTACGTACAAAGGATCTGCTCAAACAATTGTTACAGAACAAACATCTATCAAATAATTAAGTGCTTTAAAAAGAAAACATTTGTGGTGGCATCTGGATGGCTCATTTCTCTAAACCTCTGTCTTCAGCTCAGGTCATGATCCCAGAGTCCTGGGATCAAGCCCCAAATCGGGCTCCATGCTCAGCAGAGAGTCTGCTTCCCCCTCTCCCTCTGTCCCTTCCCCTACTCCTTTCTCTCTCACTCTCAAATAAATTAATAAAATCTTTAAAATTTTTTTTAAAGATTAAAAAAAAAAATTGTGCCCAGAAATGCTGACTTTAGTATTCAGAGATCCTGTAGAAGTACAGGACCATTATTTTAAACTATACATGCAAATACACACCCAGAGAAAATGGTTTTAAAAGAAAATATACCAAGATATCAACTATAATTACCCCCAGGAAGTAAGACTGTCAATGTTTTCATTCCTTCCAACAGGAAGAAATGAGCTGAGCATCTGACCTACAATGAGGTCTGTGTGTAGAGAGGACAAAAGGAAGAGAAGGGAACACTCTTGAGAAAAAAAGGCAGGTAACCAGATCTCATCTCCTTGGAATCAGGTCAATAACCTAATAACCAACTGCCTCATAAATAGATGTTATTACCTAGGAGTAGAGTCCTTCTCTATGGAATCTTTTGATTGGATGTCCCTAGTTTAGGCTGGTTATGGCAAACACAGAATTGATGCATTTATGCAGTATGGCTCCCTATAAAATAACACCTACGATATGCTACTACTTGGGAGATTTTTTTAAACCAGAGAAAACTCCCTGCTGTGAGAAACCTATACACATTACTGGTAGACTTCATCTATTATTGTGGATCATAGGGCATATATATTATAGGAAGGAAGAGGAGCAATACAGGCACTCATTGTTCTTCCCTGCCTCTCAACTGCATGTATCCTTGAAATGACTATAAAGATTCACCGAGAAAGATCTAAATTGACAATCTGATCCTTTGTACTGGTTTACTCATCATACCTTTTTTTTTTTTTTTTAATTTTATTTATTTGACAGAGAGATAGAGCACAAGTAGGTAGAGAGGCAGGCAGAGGGAGAGGGAGAAGCAGGCTCTCCACTGAGCAGGGAGCCTGATGTGGGACTCGATCCCAGGACCTCGGGATCATAACCTGAGCCAAAGGCAGCCGCTTAACCGACTGAGCCACCCAGGAGCCCCCTCATCATACCTTTTAGTGGTTTCCATAATTTTTCCATAAACATCATAAAACAAATATCCCAAAACATCTCTCTGAATTAAAATATTTTCTTAAAACTAGAAAAAAGTTATAGCCTAAGTGAAAAAACAAAACGTGCAATTAGTCCCAGTCGGCAATCAGTACTGAAAACTTGTTCTCTAAGACCTCTGCACAGGCTTCTTGGAGATCACCCTGTACACAAAGCTTATAAATGTAAGGCAAGCCATGTACATACTCTCCACTCTTATATTCCTTCTACAATGTGATTTTCTTCTAGGTACTAATAATACATAATCTCCAATCTTTGAATATATCTCCTTCGAAACTTCTGTAAGTAAATTTATAGTTTTAAAAGGACACAATTAGATTAATTTAAAGGATGGACAGTACACACTGTTCTTGGTGCCACCTCCATCTAACCTACCATATGCTCACGCTGTCAAATTCATCGTAAGAGACAGTATTCTAAAGATTAACAGATTTTGGGGTGCCTGGGTGGCTCAGTCATTAAGCGTCTGCCTTCAGCTCAGGTCATGATCCCAGGGTCCTGGGATTGAGCCCCACATCAGGCTCCCTGCTCAGCGGGAGGCCTGCTTCTCCCTCTCCCACTCCCACTGCTTGTGTTACCTCTCTGTGTCTCTCTCTGCCAAATAAATAAATAAAATCTTAAAAAAAAAAAAGATTAACAAAATTTATGAAAAGCTGAGGCTCAACCTAAGCAGTTTTAGGAACATTCTAAACAAGAAACAGAAAATAGGGACACCTAGCTATCTCAGTCTGTAGAGCATGGGACTCTTGATCTTGGGGTTGTAAGTTTAAGCCCCACACTGGATGTAGAGATTACTTAAAAATAAAATCTTAAAAAAAAAAAAAAGTGTAAGTGGAAAATAGCTAGAAAGATAAAAAGAAGGGATATTCCAAAGGAGAAAAATAACAATGAAGCATTAAAAAGCCTTCTATATAATATATTAAAAGTATCCTAAAGTTTACAACATACCTTTTTTTTCCAAAAATTTTTAAGTTGTGGTAAAATACTCATAAAATTTACTCTTGTGATCATTTTTAAATGTACTCTGTGGTATTATGTTAAAGCACACTTTCATACACATGATGTAAAGAGACTGGACTAACACTTAAAGAGACAGGGGTATTTTGAAAATAATTAAAACACAAATTTAGACATGTAGAATACAGTCAGAATCTGAGTACATTTAGTAACTGGCAGAAGACCATGTATGTAGTCACAAGCAGAAGTGCAACATGGTAAAGTGGTTATGTCAGGCAACAGAGGGGATAGCCCCTTATCAGAAATCAGGGCCAACTGTTGCAGTAACCCACCCTAAACACATAGACTATAAAAATTATGAGACATTACATACAGATGAATATGGTTCGAGTCCTAATCCTATTGTAAAATATTAGAATTTTACAGTAAGACTTTGGTCTCCATTATAGACCTATAAACCTACATCTCAAACTATGGGAAAATGTCAGTAACAATTTATTTTCAGCTTATAACAAATTTGAGATGCATGCTTTACGTTCAACTTAACTTGATGTTAGCCCTCTATCAAAAGCATACATAAGGCAACAACACAGGAAAAAGGAAAACAATGAGTTAAAAACCTGTGCTGTCTTAAAGACCAATCTATAAAACACTTCTATAATCAAAAGTTGGTATTTAATCAAGTAGTTGTAAAAATACAGTTTTTATAATTATTCATCTGAGGTTTTCTTAGCTAGCCTTGATTAAAGTGGAAGATACTGTAAGCATTTTAGAAGATTTTTTCTTTTTAAAGTAAGCTCTGTGCCCAACATGCTGCTTGAACTCATGACCCCAAAATCAAGTCGCATGCTCTGCAGATTGAGCCAGCTAGGCTCCCCCATTTTAGTAGATTTGTAACTAAGGGAATTTTTTAATTGAAACAACAATACCTTTGAGTCCATAAAAATTTTTGTTTGGCAGATCCTGAGCTACAATATGAACATTTGATGCCAGTTCTGCAGATCAATGTACAAGGGAAGGTCTTAACATATTAATGAAGGTATTCATCAAGAGAGAAAAAGGTCAGCAACTTAAATAAAGTAAAGCGTCAAAGCTATGTCTATGCTGTGCATCAGAGAAGAAATGTTCCTGCAGTCCATATTTGACAGCCCACTGTGACTTAACTATAAATCTTATTATTAGCCAGATGGCCTTTGAACATGCAACTGCATCAACTACCCTTGTTCACATTCCCATGTTCATCAAACTCCCTTCCCACTTGTCAAGAGCATTCTAATGTTTAACAAGTTATGTTTAGTATGTTTAAATTTAATAAATTAGCATTCTGACTACCCTTCAGTCTTTCTATTTTGGTTAATGGAGGTCTGCCTCTAAGGAATGGATTTATTATCCTGTCAAAAGTCAGGTTTCTGAGCCTATAATTATGGCTGAGGGCCATGCTTGGAACTCTGTGTTTTCAACAAGACAATGCCACTCTATGACCCCCCCTAGAGAAATACCCAGGCTCTATCAACAGAATCCTTTAACTGCATTAAACACGTTTGCTTAATTTTTAGCAAGGAATCGGCTACTCTAAATGAGAATGAGCAGAAGGAGGGGGAAGAGATAGACACAAGACAGAACAGGAGGCAGAATGAGAAAAAAGAAAAGTAACAGTTAATCAACTAATTCAACATTGTTTCAATACCTGATTTCAAAATCAATAAAGGTTACGAATAAAGCTGCTTTAGGGGCACCTGGGTGGCTCAGTCATTAAGCGTCTGCCTTCGGCTCAGGTCATGATATCAGGGTCCTGGGATTGAGCTCCTCATCAGGGAGCCTGCTTCTCCCTCTCCCACTCCCCCTGCTTGGGTTCCCTTTCTCGCTGTGTCTGTCGAATGAATAAATAAACATCTTTAAAATAAATAAATAAAGCTGCTTTACATTCTGTGCAGGTTTTTGTGTGACTATGTTTTCATTCCTCTTCAATAAAAAACAAGGGTTGGGGCGCCTGGGTGGCTCAGTCGTTAAGCGTCTGCCTTCGGCTTAGGTCATGATCCCAGGATCCTGGGATCAAGCCCCCATCGGGCTCCCTGCTCCATGGGAAGCCTGCTTCTTCCTCTCCCACTCCCCCTGCTTCTGTTCCTGCTCTGTCAAATAAAAAAAATCTTTAAAAACAAAAACAAGGGTTGGGATTGTAAGACTATATCGTGAATGTATGCTTTCACACCAGGAGTTCCGGTTATTCTGCCACCTTCATTAATACTTAGTACTGTCAGTTTCCTTCTACAGCCATTTTTGTTTTGATTTTGTTTTTTTTTTAAGTAACTTCTACACCCAACGTAAGTCTTGAACCTACAACCCCAAGATCAAGAGTCGCATGCTCTACTGACTGAGCCAGTCGACCCTCTAAAGCCATTTTTATGAATGAAAAGTGACAACCTATTATGGTTTTAATTTGTATTTCTCCTACAACCAATGATAATGAGCACATTTCCATCTTCCTCTTTGAAGTATATGTTCAAATTTTTTGCTCATTTTTTATTAACTTTTTATTTTGAAATAACTACAGATTGACTAGAAGTTATCCATCATCCTAATGATTACATGCCCCATAACTATAGTACAATAATCAAAAAAACTGGCATAGATACAAAGTGTGTGTATAGTTCTAGGTCATCTTTTTATTTTGGTAAAATACACTTAAAATTACTTGGTTTTTTTTTTTGGCAAAAAACTTACCATGTTAACCCTTCGTAAGTGCAGAATGCATTACCATTAAATATATTCACAACGTTATACAAACCAACACCACTACCCATTTCCACAACTTTTTCATTTTTTGTTCATTTTTAATTGCTCATTTATTTTATTGGGTTGCTTGTTTTCTTATGAGTTGTAAGAATTCTTTATATATTCTATATGCAAATCCCTTTTCAAATGGGGGTTTGGGGTGCCTGGCTGGCTTAGTCGGTAGAGCATGTGGCTCTTGATCTCTGGGTTGCAGGTTCAAGCCCCATGTTGGGTGGAGAGATTAACATAAAAGGGGCGCCTGGGTGGTTCAGTCGTTAAGCGGCTGCCTTCGGCTCAGGTCATGATCCCAGAGTCCTGGGATCGAGCCCCACATCGGGCTCCCTGCTCAGCGGGAAGCCTGCTTCTCCCTCTCCCACTCCCCCCTGCTTGTGTTCCCTCTCTTGCTGTGTTTCTCTCTGTCAAATAAATAAATAAAATCTTTAAAAATAATAAAATAAAAAATGGGAGTTTTATAAATATTTCCTCCTCAACTATGCCTTCTCCTTTCAACTTATTTTCTTCTCAAGAACGAAGTTTTTGGGCGCCTGGGTGGCTCAGTCATTTAAGCGTCTGCCTTTAGCTCAGGTCGTGATCCCAGGGTCCTGGGATCGAGCCCCACATGGGGCTCCCTGCTCAGCGGAGAGCCTGCTTCTCCCTCTCCCACTGCCTGCCGCTCTATCTGTGCTCTCTCTGTCAAATAAAATCTTTAAAAAAAAAAAAAACCAAGTTTTTGTTTTATAACTTGTGCTTACTGTGTCCTATATAAGAAATCTTGCCTAACCCAAGGTGGCATAAGATTTGCCCCTGTATTTTCTTTAGAAGTTATCTTTTCAGGTTTCACATTTAGAACTATTACCTACTTGATTTTATTTTTTTTGTGTAGCACAGTATAATAAATACCATTGAAGTGCCTTGAAACTGTTGTCCTAAGTCAATTAATTAGCCATATATCTATGGGTTTATTGCTAGATTTGCTATTACATAACCGATCAGTCTCAATGCTTTTGCCAAATCCACAGATTATTGTAGCTTTAACTTTTTAAGGGGCACCTGGGTGGCTCAGTTGATTAGGCGTCCAACTCTTGGTTTCCGCTCAGGTCATGATCTCAGGGTCATGAGTTCACACCCCATGTTGGGCTCCATGCTGGATGAGGAGCCTACTTAAGATCCCCGCCCCCCCCAAAAAAGATTCTCTCTCTCTCCCTCTGCTCCTCTCCCCTCCACCCCCAAAGAAAGAAACAAACTTATGAAATCAAGGCGTATGATCTAAACGTTGTTATTCTTTTTCAAAATTCTTTGGGCTATGCCAGTTCCTGTATTTGCCTATAAAAATTTATTTATTTTTAACATTTTATTTGACAGAGAGAGACAAAGTGAGAGAAAGAACACAAGCAAGAGGAGAGGGAGAAGCAGGCTTCCCGCCAAGCAGGGAGCCCAATGTGGGGCTGGATCCCAGGACCCTGGGACCATGACCTGACCTGAAGGCAGATGCTTAACTGACTGAGCCACCCAGCTGCCCCTAAATAAAATGTTTTTTTAAAAAAATAAATTTTGGGGGCACCTGGGTGTTTCAGTTGTTAAGCGTCTGCCTTCAGCTCAAGTCATAGTCCCAGGGTTGGGCTCCCTGCTCGGTGGGAAGCCTGTTTCTCCCTCTCCTGCTCCCCCTGCTTGTGTTCCTTCTCTCGCTCTCTCTCTCTCTGTGTCAAATAAATAAATAAAATCCTAAAAAAACAAAACAGAAACATTTTATTTATTTGCGAGAGAGAGAAAGCGCGCATGCGTGCATAAGCGGGGGTGGGGGGGGCACCAGACAGGGGGACAAGTAGACTCCACACTGAGCAAGGAGTGCAATGTGGGACTCCATCCCAGGACCCTGGGATCATGCCCTGACCTGAAGGCAGATGCTTGACTGACTGAGCCACCCAGGCATCTCTTCTATAAAGACTTTAAAATCAAGTTAATTTACACAACAATAATCTGCTAGGTTTTTTTTTTTTTAAGTATTTATTCGAGAGAGAAAAAGAGAGCATGCACAAGTGGGAGAGGGGCAGAGAGAAGCTGACTCCCCACTGTGCAGAGAGCCAGATGCCCGACTGAGCTTAAGGCACCCCTGCTAGGATTTTGATTCAACTTGTACTTCACCTAAACACCAATTTGAGAAAAAGTAACTTTTTAATAATATACTGAATGATCCAGTTCATAAACACTGACTATCTTTCCCCTTTGTTGGGTCTTGATTATTTCTCATCAAGATGCATAATTTTCAACATACAAATACTGCACACATTTTAAGTATTTCATGTTTTTATAATACTGTAAATAATACTTTTTTTCCTTTTTAATTCTCATTTGCAATTGTTCATTGCTAGTAGAGAAACACAGTCTTGATTTTAGGGGTGGTCACAGAAGTATATGCATTTGTTCGACCTCACCTACTTGTACCCCTTAAAAAGGATAAATATTATTGCCTATAAAATTTATCTCAATAAACCTGACATTTTAAAAAACTAGCAAGATAAATTTTCACAAAGTGGAGGACCATGAATTAGTATGTCCAAAGAGTCAGTAAAAACTAAGTTTCACAACAATGAGAGTTGAAATATATAAAAATATATAAAAATGGTATCTTTCCATTTATTGAAACTTTTGATTACATATTTTAAATATAAGATTTAACATTTTCATAGGTAGAAGTCTTATCATCTTGCTCAACATTACACTTCTTCCTAAGCATTTTATGTTTTTGAGGCTCCTAATTTTTTTCCATTTTCTCTTTGTTGATGGTTTATAGAATATATCTTCTATTGAACTTCTACCTAGCACCTTTTAAAACTCCCTTATTAACTTTAATATTTTATCTAGATTTTTATATCACTGCCAGGAATGAAAGGTTCTTCCTGTCTTTCTAAACCTTCTGACTTTTTTCATTCTTTACTGTAATGATTACAACCTCTAGTGTATTGTCATATAGAAATAGTAAGAGTAAACTCCTTTATCTTGTTCCAGAGAAAAAATATACAACACATCACCATTAACCGTAACACTTGCTTTAAGTTTTGTTGATATCCCCTACCTGATTAAGGAAATTTCCTTGTATTCCAGATTTGCCAATTTTTTAAAAAGTCAGAAATGGATGTTGGGTTTTGTCTGAAATGCTAAGAATTTTCAGCTTTACTCAACGTATGAATAATACTTATGTTACTGAGATATAATTTATACAGCATAAAATCCACTCTTTTAAAGCACACAACTGAGCAGTGTTTAGTATATTCACAAGTTGTACAACAATCATGACTATCTATTCGAGAATATTTTCGTCACTCCCAAGAAGAAATCTTGAACCGATTAGTAGTCACTCCCCATTTTTCCCAAACATTCCCAACCGTATGCAACCAATAGTCTACTTCTATGTATCTGCCTGATCTGGATATTTCATACAAATGAAATCACACAATATTAAGTATGTGGTCCTTTATGACTAGCTTCTTTCACTCAGCATGTTTTTAAGATTCATCCAGTTACAGCACGCATTAGCACTTCCTTTTTATAGAATGAATATTCCACTGTATGGATCATATACCACATTTTACTCAACCATTCACCCACTGAGGGACATCTGATTTGTTTCCATGTTTTGGCTAATATGAATTATGCTTCTATGAACACTTGTACACAAGGTTTTACATAAAGCTAGGTCCTCCATTCCCTTGAGTATGTATCTGGGAGGTGACTGGTTTTTTAATGTTAAAGAAACTTGACTACCAAGAATACATTTAGGGGTGCCTAGGTGGCTCAGATGGTTAAGCGTCTGCCTTCGGCTCAGGTCATGATCCCAGTGAGCCCCACGTCTGGCTCCTGGCTCAGCAGGGAGCCTGCTTCTCTCTCTCCCTCTGCCTCTCCCCTGTTCATGCTCTCTCTCTCTCTCTGGATCTATCTGTCTCAAATGAATAAATAAAATCTTTTAAAAAAAGAATGCATTTAAAATGGCCATGATGTATTATCCTTTTTTATCTTACTGAATGGTTTTCCAATATCTTGGCTTAAGACTTTTACATCTGTGTTGAAGAGACTAACCTGTAATTTCAAATGTTAGCACAAAATTTATTGACATGAAGTATCTTACAATCTTCTAATATCTGATATTATAATTGTAATTATAATTATATTAAAATATAAATTATATAGAATACATATTACAATTATAATTAATATCAATATCCTTTTTTTCATTCCTATAACCAATTATGTATGCTCTTCTTCACTTCATCAGTCTCCGAGTAACCTTACCAATTTTACTAGTCTTTTCAAATTACCATTTTTATAACTTTTGTTGATCCTCTCTATATTATCTTTGATTTCTAGTTCATTGATTATGTTTCTGTGGTGCTGACACAGTTCTGTTTTTTGACCAGGATAGATATTATATGGATGTTTCCTTTTAGATTATTTATTGAACTATAATTTTATATTTGTGGTTAGAATTCATGAATTGTCAAAACAGGTTTTTATAAATATAAATGCAATAGTTAATATCTATATTATCATGAAAAAAATTCTAGGAGCTCTATTAAATAAACACACCAATTAACAAGTATTTATCCATGAATTTCCAAAACAAAACTATCCAAAAACATCAGGATCCAGAAAAAATCTGCAGAAGCACTTGGTGCCCAAACCTACCTATCACCCACCACTTTATCTGGCCAAATTTATGTCCACCATCAGGAACGGTACTTCCCAGTAACAAGTCTTCCCCTGAGAAATGATATATATACACTGATATTTGAGTGTGATTTTGTACTGATTTACACAGATTAATTAAAGGCTCTCCCTCAAAGTGAGGAAGAAAAAAATCAAATACCTGATGGTCAATGAGATTTTTAAGTGAGACTTTGGAGGGAAGAACCAACTAATAGTCTCAGAGGTAGGACAGCGGCCTGTTTTTCATTCTTCTCCATGCGCACACCTTTATATGTTAAAGACTCAAACATTTAAAACACATCTTTGACAACAGACACTTACCAGTTCCCTCATCTGCACCATTCTGAGTAGCTTCCCAAACTACTGGCTTTGTAACACACCCATCTATAGGTGGAGAATCTGAATAGTCCGCAGGATTAAATGTCCTTAGGTTTGAAAAAAATAAAGAATTTAAGGCAAAGGCAACAATTACCAAAGTCACAAAATCAACCATACATCATCTTCCCCCCCACGCAAAAAAACCCTGTCCCTTCTAAAAGCCATTATAAGAAATTTCACCCTCCTTCTCCTATTTAATTATAGCTAATTCTTCTGGCCATCAGGATGCAGATCTTCTAAAAAGCAGTGATTTACTAGGGATCTTCCATACACTCCAGTATGATGCCCTTACTTCCCTAAATTGCTGCCCTCTGCATCCTAAAGCAGATGTACACAACTATAACTGTATTAGGAAGAATAAGGGCTCTAATGGAAAGCCCTAAAAACTAAGGCCAGACTTAAACACACAGTCTTTCTTCCCAAGTCAGAATCCAGATTCTTTTTGTATAGCAATGGTAGATCTAAAGACAATGTTTCATTTAGGTTTTTTTTTTTCCATTAAAATTCTAAACACCCATGATTCAGAAGTCTAACCAAAGCCCAATCAACACTATCTCTAAAATTTTCAGAACAGAATTTTAAAATTTCTTTCAGCTTTATTGAGATTATCATTGACAAAAAAAATCATTAAAGAATATTTTTGAAAGTAAACTGCAAAATCTACTAAACAGTCTAAAGCTACTGAGCTGGGCACATACAGTATGTTTAAGTGTTCCAGCCAGTTTGCCCCCTATGTATTCATCCTTCCTCCATCCACAATGAGCTCATGCAAGAAACTGAAATGGCAAGAGGTATCACTGAAGTCAGCAAACACCTCCTTGACCCCGCCCCCCAGTGCTGCCCTGGAGCTAGGAAGGGACAAAAGGGTTTTGCTGGAACCAATTCCCTTCCTGACTGTCATCTACAGATGGCTTCTACAAGAAGCTTAAAACTTTGCCTATTCCTAAAATTCCAGGGGAAGTTAATGTATTAGAAGCAGCAAAAGGTGAAAGAATAATCAGAAATTATGGAATAAACAACAGATTATATTACCTATGGGGGGAAAAAACTATCACTTTTACATACATAAACATTGCATTTACTCATCATTCAAAGAAAATTGCTGTTATTTATCAACTTAACTCTTAGGCAGTGGTTTTCAACTAGGGGTGATTGTGCACCTCCCTCCCAAGGAACATGTCTGGCAGTATCTGAAGACTTTTTTGATTATTACAACTTGAGAAGGGGTGCTACTGACATCTAGTAGGGAGAAGCCAGGGATGTTGCCAAACATCCTACAATGTAAAGGATACCCGACCACCTCAACAAACTATTATTAAATCTAAAATGTCAACAGAGCCAAGGATATAAATTCTACTCTAAAGCCCACTGCAATACAATTTTATTTGTACTATTTCATTTTTTCCACTATTTCCTCTTTTTAATATAGAATTAACATGAGACTCACCAGGATAAATAAATTGGGTACAGGACAAAGGAAGAAAAACATTGGCAGTAATAACTAGAGAGGGTAGTAACTATAAAAATAGGATGGCTCAGACTTACCCCATGCCTTGTGTTGAGAATCTTCCTGCCCCTCTACCTCTTCCACGTCCAAATCCTTGAAAAGAAAACAGTACTGTTAAATAGTATTTATGTGCTCCACAATTATAATTCTACCAACTTCATTCTCTTATGCACCCACCTACACACCACTGTCATTGTTCCTAACAACACCAACATTCCCATCCAGCACACCCAATCTGCCAGTCCCTACTCACACAACTATACAGGCAGTTACTGGTATTAAAGGACAGAAAGGATTTAATTCTGCTTATATACTACTTGTGATATGCAGCTGACATTACTAACTATTCTGGGGCTGCCTGGGTAGCCCAGTCGGTTAAGTATCTGACTCCTGGTTTCGGCTCAGGTCATAATCTCAGGGCTCTGGGATCAAGCCCCACATCAGGCTCCGCGCTTAGCACAGAGTCAGGTTATCTCCCTCCCCCTGCTCCTCACCCCGCAAGTCCCCTCCCCAGCTCGCCTATGCGCATGCACACTCTCCCTCAACCACATAAAATCTTTAAAAAAAAGAGAGAGAGAGAGAGATCATTTTATTCAGTGACTCTCCAGGTTTCCTTAACATCCCAAACTGTGAAATAAAGACCTAAATGCAAGAGCTGTAACTATACAACTCTTACAGAAAATACAGAGCAATAGCTTCATGACACTGAATTAGTAAAGATTTTTTTAAGAACTTTTTTTTAAATCTTTTATAAAAAAAATTCTTATTTATTTGACAGAGAGAGAGAGAGAGACAGTGAGAGAGGGAACACAAGAAAGCAGGGGGAGTGGGAGAGGGAGAAGCAGGCTCCCCGTCAAGCAGGGAGCCCGATGCGGGGCTCGATCCCAGGACCCTGGGACCATGACCTGAGCTGAGGACAGACGCTTAATGACTGAGCCACCCAGGCACCCCAGTAATGATTTTTTTTTTTTTTTAATAAGACACCAAAGACACGGGCAAAACAGACATTAGATTTGTGCATCAAAGACACAAAAGGGCACCTGGGTGGCTCAGTCAGTTAAGTGTCTGCCTTCAGCTCACGTCATGATTTCAGGGTCCATCAGGCTCCCTGCTCAGTGGGGACTCTGCCTCTCCTTCTGCCCCTACCCACCCCCACTTGTGCTCCCTCTCTCTCTCGAAAAATAAATAAAATCTTTGGAGGGAAAAAAATACTAGCTCACTCAGTAGAGCATACAACTCTTGATCTCAGGGTTGTAAGCTTGAGTCCCACGTTGGGTGTAGAGATTACTTAAAAATAAAATCTTAAAAAAAAAAAAGAGGGGTGCCTGGGTGGCTCAGTCATTAAATGTCTGCCTTCAGCTCAGGTCGTGATCCCGGGGTCCTGGGATCGAGCCCCGCATCAAGCTCCCTGCTCAGCAGGAAGTCTGCTTCTCCCTCTCCCACTCCCCCTGCTTGTGTTCCCTCTCTCGCTGCGTTTCTGTCAAATAAATAAAATCTTTAAAGAGAAATAAGAAATTAAAAAATAAAGATATGAGGTACGTGGGTGGCTCACTCATATGAACTATATGGTATATGAATTATATTTCAAGAAGTTATTTTTGCTCTAAAGTTACCAATGAAGAAAGCAAGAGAAACAACACAACTGCCCTTGATAGGTGGACTCAAAATACCCCTTGTAAGAAAAGAAAATTCATTTCAAAATCATACAAGTGACAAATGGCACTTACAGTGGTTAAATATTAAAAAAACAGTGGCAGGATTTTAAAGGGGGATTCTGCTCAGAAATTATTAAACAAACTTGGAATACTTGAGCTGGAAAGCAAGATGTTCATTAGAAAGAGAAAAAGGAATATATACAAGAAGCACGTAGCCTAGGGCAAAAATTGAAGAAATCTTGCAAGTACCCTAGAAAAAGTATCAACTACATATATATGTATGTCTCCAAAGATCAAAAGCTGCTGACGTAAATACTGATCACAAACATGCCAAATATCGTAGGTAGATTTTAAAAAGTCAAATCAATTATTCCCATAAATTTTTGCAAGATAACGAAACTGTTCTTCCCTATTTACCTGCCTAGTAACGCTATCAGTAACATTGTTTTCTGTGTATATACAATTTTCCTACATTCTTATCTGGTACAAATAGCTATTTCTATCTAATAGCTCATAATAAAGACTTGGGGTCTTTTAATTTTAAAAACAAAAACACAAGACTAAGTGGCTTCAAAAAATAAAGAAAATTTAAAAATAAATAAAATTTAAAAAAAAACACAAGACTAAAGAATATTATCATAAAGAATAAACCAATATTATGATACATGCTATCTTTTCCCCTAGAGATCTCTCTAGGAACTCTGCACCACATCTTTGTTGCATGACTGCTCAAGTTTTCAGTTGTTTAATATTTATGTTTTCTATACTAAGAGGCTGAATAGAAAAGTTGCTCATTTCCCTTGAAAAAGCCGTAACACAGAAAACAGGCAATTGTCTCTAGTGGAGGCAGACCCTAAATGCAGACATTCCCCACCCACCCAGGGCCCAACATGCGTGACCTAAATAGAAGCAAGTAGGGACAGTGATCCTAATCTAAGATGACGGAAAGCAATCCCTCTCCGTCATCCCCACAACACTGTATGGAGAGCTTTCCCACGGACAAATGTGCCAGAAACTGTTTGATCCTGAATTTATTACTGCACGCTCTGAGTCATGATATGAAACATCTTTAAGGTCCTGACTAGTACTAAGGCTTTTTGTATAGACAAAAGTTCCCAAATTTGCATGACTGGTTCATCATAAAAACAGTTGCCATGCTGACTATGAGCTGCCTCCATGACCAGAGAACTATTCAGCCTATACCAAGAGTAGGGCATCTCTGGGGCCCGCCGGGCTCAGAGACTTGGGAGTCAAGCAAGTTCTGCCTTTCTGTCCCTAGGTTAGAGTATATTCTCAGACAGGAATATGCCTTTCCAACCCTAAAGCAGCATAAACAAGTTAAATGACAATAGCAAAATCTCCCTGGGATTCAGCGAGGAATAAAGCTTAGAATCCACCCTCATATCCCATTTATTAGCTTGTCCTTAGCAAATAACTCTGATTCTGAATGTGTTAGAGGGGCACCTGGGTGGCTGAGTCATCGGAGCAACCAACTCTTGATTTCAGCTCACATCATCAGGGTCATGAGATTGAGCCCCAGATCAAGCGCTGTGCTCAGCAGGGAGTCTCCTTTAAATTCTCCCTCCCTATCCCTCCGCCTGCTCCCTGTCCCGTGCTCCCAGCACTCTGTGCTAAGCACAGAGCCTGACATGGTGCTCAATCCCACTACCCTGAGATCATGATCTGGGCCAAAATCAAGAGTCAGACGCTTAACTGACTGAGCCATCCAGGCACCTCAATAAATAAATCACTTAAAAAAAAAAAAAAACCCATAAATGTATTATGGTAAATGTTGCAAGAATTAATGGACTCTAAAACTAGTAAATAAAAGTCTGATTTTTTTTTTAAAGGATATTTAGGGAGACGCAAAATGCCAGGCCTACAGGGGAGCGTGTGGGACGCCACGAATTCCGTTTGGAAGCATCTTGGAGCTCGCAGAGTAGACACCATGAGCAAAGCTCACCCTACCGAGTTGAAAAAATTTATGGACAAGAAATTGTCATTGAAATTAAATGGTGGCAGACATGTCCAAGGAATATTGCGGGGGTTCGACCCGTTCATGAATCTTGTGACAGATGAATGTGTGGAGATGGCAACTAGTGGGCAACAGAACAATACTGGAATAGTGGTAATACGAGGAAATAGTATCATCATGTTAGAAGCCTTGGAGTGACTATAAACAATGGGTGTGTTCATCAGAAGAAATCAACTGCTTCCACATGTCCCCTCCATAGTACCTGTTTTACTACAATATAAAAATCAGGTCGTGTGCATTTTCATATTGAACTTTTTTGTTAAATAAACTTTAATAGTAAAAAATAGTTTTTTAAAAAAGTTTTTAATAATAAAAAACTTTTAATAGTAAAAAAAAAAAAGAAAAAGGATATTTAGGAAATACTCCTCTGAGCTGGTTGCCCAACCCCTGTGGCGCTTCACCCCCCTCTGCCACTAGCTGAAGGTGTTAGTACACTGAAAAGCCATACCCTGGATGCCATGCATCCTGCTTGGCAGGGACTGATTGGGTTCCATCTCCTTCCACCCAGAACCAGGAGGAGACTGACCCCCTTTTGGACTGAGTAAGCTTCCCCTTTTTATTTATTTAAAATCAATTAATTAACATGTAGTGTATTATGTATTTCAGAGATAGAGGTCAGTGATTCATCAGTTGCATATAACACCCAGTGCTCATGACATAACATGTGCTCCTTAATGCCCATCACCCAGTTACCCCATCCCTCCACCCACCTCCCCTCCAGAAACCTCAGTTTGTTTCCTATAGTTGTCTCT
This sequence comes from Eumetopias jubatus, assembly GCF_037043125.1. Taxonomy (NCBI): domain Eukaryota; kingdom Metazoa; phylum Chordata; class Mammalia; order Carnivora; family Otariidae; genus Eumetopias; species Eumetopias jubatus. Next base: position 57,538,550 of record NW_028274821.1, read on the forward strand.
CATGCTTTGTAGCCTTCTCTGATTTGATATTTTGTTTCCCTCCTTTCCTCTGTGGTGATAATTTTAGAAATTCCCAAATAGGGGGTGCCTGGGTAGCTCAGTTCCTTAAGCTTCTGCCTTTGGCTTAGGTTATGATCTCAGGGTCCTGGGAATGAGCCCCACATGCGCTCACTGCTCAGCGGGGAGTCTGCTTCTCCCTCTCCCTCTGCTCCTCCCCCACCCTTTGCTTGTGCTCTCTCTCAAATAAATAAATCTTAAAAAAAAAAAAAAAAACCACAAGTGGAAGATAATTTCTCCTAAGCCCCACTTCAGGCAGAGCTCTTCCAGATGGCTGAAGGAAAAACCCAATTCAAATTAGCTAATGCAAAATAGGCGATATTAATTTTATATAATTGGGGTAGTTTGAGGTTTAGCATTACTGAATCCAGGGGCCCTTAACACACACAAAAAACGGTATTTACATAGTCTCAGAATACTTCCCTGGAAAAGTATTTATTAATTACAAAGTGCAGGGTAGTAACTTCACAGAGGAGAAACTTGGCAGAAACTACTGTTCTTAAATAAGTAATCAAAACTAACATCACTAGTAATGGGATAAACCTGTATCATGTGCCCTTTAATGTGATGCACGGAAGTCAGTGATCCTCACTTTGTGGTATTCCTGTCAAAAGTAAGTAATAAGTTAACTATACTGGCATTAAAATAAAAGTTGAAAACACCAGATAACATTAATCTATTCATGAGAAAGCTTCTCAGACTGATATTAAAGGATATTCTATAAGAGAGTCCATACGCTTCAAAAGCATTAAGGCCATTAAAGACCAAGATTATTCCAGACTGATGAACTATTTTATATTGAAGGACACTAAAGAGACATGAGAGCTAAATACAATGTGTGATACTGGACTGGATCCTAGACCAGAATACTTTTCTGCCATAAAGAACATTACAGGATAGGGCGCCTGGGTGGCTCAGTCGATAAGCGTCTGCCTTCGTCTCAGGTCATGATCCCAGGGTCCTGGGATCAAGTCCTGAATCGGGCTTCCTGCTCAGCGGGAAGCCTGCTTCTCCCTCTCCCACTTTCCCTGCTTGTGTTCCCTCTCTCACTGTGTTTCCCTCTGTCAAATAAACAAATAAAATCTTCAAAAAAAAAAAAAAGAACATTACAGGATAACTGGAAACTTTTCAGTAAGGCCTGTAAATTGCATCAATACTTATTTCCTGATTTTATCACTGTAAGATACCTCCATAAGGGAGTATCTTTCTTTCTTAGGAGAAATACACAAAATATTAAGGGGTAAAATGGCATTATGTTGGAATTTATATTCAAAGGTTGCAGGAAAAAAAACAGTACATATAAACAATAAAACAAATAGTTAAATATCAAAATTCAGGAAATCTGAGTAAGCATTACGCAAAATTCTGTTTTATTTTATTTCAAGGTAAAATGTTAAAACTATACCCTGAGCACTTCCATGTATATTTTATATTCCCATAAGTAGTTTTTAATTATGTAAAAAAAAAAATCCAAGTTGTATTCCATGTTTACATTAGCTGCTCCTTCTACATAGACTGTTCCTACCCAGGGGCACCTGGGTGGCTCAGTCGTTAAGCGTCTGTCTTCGGCTCAGGTCATGATCCCAGGGTCCTGGGACTGAGCCCCGCATTGGGCTCCCTGCTCCACGGGAAGCCTGCTTCTCCCTCTCCCACTTCCCCTGCTTGTGTTCCCTCTCTCACTGTTTCTCTCTGTCAAATCAATAAATAAAATCTTTAATAAAAAAAAAAAAAAAAAGAGTGTTCCTACCCAGACTTTCACATGGCTTTCTTCCTCCTCAGCAACCTCCTCAGGCCACTCAATCTAAAGATGACCCTTATAAGGGCGCCTGGCTGCCTTAGTCAATAGACGCTAAGATTCCTGATCTAGGAGTTGTCAGTTCAAGCCCCACATTGGGTGTAGAGATTTATTACTAAAAAAAGTTTAAAAAGAACAAAAATAATAATAAAGAAGACCCCACTGACAGTTGATCACCATTTTCTTTTTTTTTTTTTTTAAGATTTTATTTATTTGACAGAGAGAGACACAGCGAGAGAGGGAACACAAGCAGGGGGAGTGAGAGAGGGAGAAGCAGGCTTCCCGCTGAGCAGAGAGCCCGATATGGGGCTCGAACCCAGGACCGATCATGACCTGAGCTGAAGGCAGACGCTTAACGACTGAGCCACCCAGGCGCCCCACCAATCATTTTCTTAAGTCAAATAGTGATTTTACTTGACTGTCTCTTCTCCTTTCCCACCCATATGTGAGGGACATTGCTTATTCCCAGCATTATCTGCAACAATACAATAGGTATTTAAATATTAGTTGTTGCAACATCAAAGAAATACAATTATAAGAACATATTATGAGCAACTTATCCAAACAAATTAGATAATCTGGAAGAAATGGGACGCATTCCTAGAAACATATAAACTACCAAAACTGAAACAAGAAGAAACAGAAAGCCTGAACAGACCCATAACTAGCAAGGAAATGGAAGCAGTAATCAAAAATCTCCCAACAAACAAGAGCCCAGGGCCAGAAGGCTTCCCAGGGGAATTCTACCAAACATTTAAAAAAGAATTAATACCTAATCTTCTGAAACTGTTCCAAAAAACAGAAATGGAAGGAAAACTTCCAAACTCATTACCCCAAAATTTAGATTACCATATTAAATCCATGCTGTTTCATAGTATTTTTTAAGCCAATACTATGCAGATTAAGGCAAAAAATAAGGAAGAAAAGTTTCATTAGCAATTTCAATTTTTAAAGATTTTATCTGAGAGAGAGCACGCGCACATGAGGGGGGAGGGGTAGACAGAGGGGAAGAAGCAGGCTCCCTGATGAGCAGAGAACCCGATGTGGGGCTCGAGCCCAGAAACCTGAGATCATGACCTGAGCCAAAGTCAGACGCTTAAATGAGCCACCCAGGCCCCCCAACAATTTGAAATGTTAGCATTTAATCACAAATGTAAATTAGTATTCTAAGGGAGAGCCAATGGAAAGCCTGCAAGAGGAGCTTACAAGTATGGTCAAAATCTAAGAACAAATGCAATGGAGACTTTAAAGAACTGTCTTTTTGTTTTTAAAGATTTTATTTATTTGTTTGACAAAGAGAGAGAGAGACAGAGAGAGAGGGAACACAAGCAGGGGGAGTGGGAAAGGGAGAAGCAGGCCTCCTGCTGAGCAGGGCGCCCGATGCGGGGCTCGATTCCAGGACCCTGAGCCGAAGGCAGATGCTTAACGACTGAGCCACCCAGATGCCCCAGAACTGTCTTTAAAGTATACACTTTACAGCATATACTTGTTCCTAACCCTAACTCTTAATATCTGCATACTACCCAACAAACCAAAAATAACTGGAAAGGAACAGAACAATGAACTGTTCTGTTTTGTTTTTTTAAGATTTATTTATTTGCGGGACGCCTGGGTGGCTCAGTTGATTAAGCGACCGCCTTCGGCTCAGGTCATGATCCTGGAGTCCCAGGATCGAGTCCTGCATTGGGCTCCCTGCTCAGCAGGCAGCCTGCTTCTCCCTCTACCTACTGCTCCCTCTGCTTGTGCATGTGTGCGCATTCTCTCTCTCAAATAAATAAAATCTTAAAGAAAAAAAGATTTATTTGAGTGAGAGAGGGAGAGAGAGCATGCACAGAGGGAGAGGGAGAAGATGACTACCTGCTGAGCAGGGAGTCGGACTCAGGGCTCGATCCCAGGACCCGTAACCAACTAAGCGACCCAGGTGCCCCCAATGAACTGTTTTAAAAGGCTAATTAAACAGACCACAACAGAGTAAATTAAGACATTAAATGACTTACAACTAGTCTTCTGGTAAGTAACATGTTAATAAAACAAAAGACATTTATTCCTTAATTATTAAAGTAAACTATTTGTCCTGCACCATTATTAACTTACTATCAAACTGTACTAATATTCATAAGCAAAATAACTGTGGTTTTGAGCATATAGGATACTGAATGTTTTCCCCCTCTTGCCCCGGGCTGGATGTCAGATTCAAAGCAATTCAAAGAAATCTCCAGACAGACCACAACCCTTTCAAGAATTTATTTAAATGTACTTAAATATAGGTATTATGATACAAAAAAAAATTTTTTTCAAAAAGTAAAGTTTAAAGTACACTTTTTAAGCATTTTTATTTAGTAATTTATGGGGCGGGGAGGGGAGAAGCAGAGGGAGAGGGAGAGAGAATCTGAAGCTCACTCACTGAGCGCATAGCCCGATCAATGCGAGGCTTGATCCCACCACAGTGACACCATTACCTGAACCAAAACCAAGAGTCAGACATGTAACCAATGGAGCTACCCAGGCGACCCAGAAAAAGTAAAGTTTAACTGAAAAATCCCATACACAAAACAACGTCCAATTCATTTCTTTGAAAAAGTAAGTTTAATTAAAATCATACATATAAAACGATGATAAAAAATTTTATCTCAGGGCACCTGGGTCGCTCAGTCAGTTAGGCAACCGTCTCTTGATTTTGCCTCAGGTCATGATCTCAGGGTTGTGAGATCCAGCCCCATGTCAGGCTCCACACTGAGCATGGCAACTGCTTGGTATTCTCTCTCTCCATCTGCACCCTGCTTGCGCTCTCATTCTCTCTCTCTCTCTCTAAAAAATAAATAATTTATAACTCATTTAAGTTTATATGTGAGGGTAGAGTAGACTGATTTTTTTTTTTTTTTTGGTCAAACTTGATTTATAAAAGGTCAATCTGAGTCCCTTACCACTACTTTACATCTTTCTTAAAAAGGATTAGGTAGGGGCGCCTGGGTGGCTCAGTTGTTACATGTCTGCCTTTGGCTCAGGTCACGATCCCAGGGTCCTGGGATCGAGCCCTGCATCGGGCTCCCTGCTCCGCGGGAAGCCTGCTTCTCCCTCTCCCACTCCCCCTTGGATGTGAGGGCGATCTGGCTGCAACATCTGTCACCCCATTGATCGCCAGGGTTGATTCGGCTGATCTGGCTGGCTAGGCGGGTGTCCCCTTCCTCCCTCACCGCTCCATGTGCGTCCCTCCCGAAGCTGCGCGCTCGGTCGAAGAGGACGACCTTCCCCGATAGAGGAGAGGACCGTTCTTCGGTCAAGGGTATACAAGTAGCTGCGCTCCCCTGCTAGAACCTCCAAACAAGCTCTCCCACTCCCCCTGCTTGTGTTCCCTCTCTTGCTGTCTCTCTCTCTGTCAAATAAGTAAATAAAATCTTTAAAAAAAAAAAAAGGATTAGGTATTGAATTAGGGATTTTAAAGCAAGCCAGTATCATCATTTTATCAGATTTTACTTGCTTTGGCTCCTTCAATTCAGAGTGTCTCATAATAATAGTTCCAAGCAGACATGGTTTCAGGGTGACCCACTAGTTAAGTCCTTCCAACTTTTCATAAAGAAAAGCAATTTATGTCCACCTCTAATATTAAAAAAAAAAAATGAATCCTTGAAAAAGGAAGGAGGCAAGATAGATAACCAGTCTACTATCCACTTTGACTCTTTCCCATCCGCCCTTCATCTCCCTGAAGAACCTGGGTTCCAGAATAGGTAGAAGTAGTTCAAATCCTGACCATGTACAAGTAATCTGCCTCTCTCAAGACTCAGTTCTCTCATCTGTAAAATGAGAATACCACCAGCAGCAACAATAATCCTCAGACGTTTTACTGGGGGAATTAAAGGAAAAAAATGTAAATTACAAGTAAAAGGCCTACTACACAATAAACACCCACAGTAAATATTAGCTATTATTAATTATTCCATTTTTGTCCAACTCACAGAGAGAAAAACATTCTGTAGATAGGTAACTCTGAAGTCTTAGGTAAGTACCCCAAAACAGGCCTAGCTACAGCCCTCAACATTGGAGAGACCAAGCAAGGCCCAATGCTGTCCCTGAGCAGACTACTCGTCACAAAGAAAATCAAGAATGGAATTACATATGCCGCAATCTTCATCTCCAATTCCAAGAGAATTCTTTTAAAAACGAAACCATAGGGGTACCTGGGTGGCTCAGTCGGTTGGGCAGCCAGCTCTTGATTTCAGCTTGGGTTGTGATCTCAGGGTGGTGGGATTGAGCCCCATGTCGTGCTCCACCCTCAACTCAGACTCTGCTGGGATTCTCTACCTCTCCCTCTACCCCTCCCCAAGCCTGCTCGCATGTGCTCTCTAAGAAATAATATCTTTTTTAAAAATGAAATTAAATTTAAAAAAAATAAAATAAAAACTAAACCATAAAAACCAAGATAAGGATTATGTTCAGAAATGCAGTTAACCTAATACCTGACAAACTCACTAAAAATGGACAACTCATTCATTAACCTAAACAACACTAAAAAAATTAAATGGAAAACATAAGCAGGTCTTCTGATGCAGTGCAATATAGAATACATAACCTCCTCTATGCTTACCCAAAAAACTGAGCTTGAATCTAATCTTTAAAACTAACTTACATTTACAGTAAATAAGGGAGCTAAAGAAATAAGCTAAGTGACACCACAAGAAACAAAAAGACCAATGCATAATGTGAAACATGACACCTAAAGGACAAGTAACATGGTTCTGACAACAAATCAATGGTAAGGAGAAAAAAGGGGAGGTACAAAGAAGTTAGGAAGAATATACTCTAGATTAAAGAGAATCAAAATATGTAATGTATGAATCTTGTTTCAATCCTGATTCAAAGAAATCAACTACGAAAAGACATTTTTTAAGTAATCAGGAAAATTTATACATGGGTTAAATATTAGATGACACCAAAAGTTTACTATGACTTTTTGAACTCTTAAAATAGCATTATGATTATATATGAAAGTGTCTATCTTTTTCAGAGGTGCTTACCATAGTAATTAGGGATAAAGTGACCCAAAATATCTACTTTAAAATACTTCTGCAGCGAAGGAAGGTAGGAAAGAGATCTATAAAACCAATATGGCGGGGCGCCTGGGTGGCTCAGTCATTAGGCACTTGCCTTCGGCTCAGGTCATGATCCCGGGGTCCTGGGATCGAGCCCTACATCGGGCTCCCTGCTCAGCAGAAGCCTGCTTCTCCCTCTCCCACTCCCCCTGCTTGTGTTCCCTCTCTCGCTGTCTTTCTCTGTCAAATAAATAAATAAATAAATAAATAAAAATCTTTAAAAAAAATAAATAAATAAAACCCAATATGGCTAAAATCTTTAAGTGTTGTTGACTAAGAAGGAGGGGACATTTGGTTCAACTAACTATTCTCTCCACTTCATCTAAATTTGAAATTGATCATAATTTTAAAAGGCTAGAAAAGGGAATTAAAATTGGTTTAGATGGGGTTGCCTGGGTGGCTCAGTTAGGCATCTGCCTTTGGCTCAGGTCATGATCCCAGCATCCCAGTATCCAGCCCCACATCGGGCTCTCTACTCAGTGGAGAGCCTGCTTCTCACCCTCCCCACCAGCCTGCCACTTCCCCTGCTTGTGCGCTCACGCACTCTCTCCCCCTCTGTCAAATAAATAATTCTAATCTTATTTTGACTCTGCCGGTCAAATCAGTACATAGTTTTGCCTTCTCTCATCTCTGGATTATCATTTACCTTTGGCAAATATAGTATTTTAGTAAATGATAGTTGAATGAACAACAAAGGGAGTTGGTACTATACATATTGCCTATGTTCTTTTTTTAATTTAAATTTTAGGTAATTAACATACAGTGCCTACATTACTTCTATGCTTAATAATATTGCTGATCAAAAATTCTGCCACTATGAACTGCTCATGCAGAGAACAGTCACAAAACTGCATTTAATAATATATCAAACAGAGGTTCCTGGCTGGCTTGGTCTGTAGAGAATGAGACTCCTGATCTCTGGAGTTGTGAGGGTGTGAGTTCAAGCCCCACGTTGGGTGCAGAGATTACTTAAAAATAAAATCTTAAAAAGAAAAATGAAACAAAATGGTTCAAACAACACGTCAGTTCAGGTAGCTCATCCACTGAACCAAAGCAGTATCTGCATATTTCCATCGTGTATCTTGATTTTATGACCCTGAGAACTCTAACATATACAAAATTACATTATTAAAGTAGCTTAATGACATCCCAAGTTAATAAATGTTAAGAAATGATCACTAACAGGGGCACCTGGGTGCCTCAGTCATTAAGCGTCTGCCTTTGGCTCAGGTCATGATCCCAGAGTCCTGGGATCGAGCCCCGCATCAGGATCCCTGCTCCATGGGAAGCCTGCTTCTCCCTCTCCTACTCCCCCGCTTATGTTCCCTCTCTCTCTGTGTCTCTGTCAAATAAATAAATAAAATCTTAAGGAAAAAAAAAAGAAACTGATGAATCATTAAATTCTACCCCTGAAACTAATAATATACTATATGTTAACTAAATGGAATTTAAATAAAAATTTAAATAAATTGGGCGCCTGGGTGGCTCAGTTGGTTAAGCGACTGCCTTTGGCTCAGGTCATGATCCTGGAGTCCTGGGATCGAGTCCCACATCGGGCTCCCTGCTCAGCAGGGAGTCTGCTTCTCCCTCTGACCCTCTCCCCTCTCATGCTCTCTCTCTACCTCATTCTCTCTCTCAAATAAATAAATAAAATCTTAAAAAAAAATAAAAAAAATTTAAATAAATTATGAAAAAAAAAGAAATGATCACTAACAGAAAATATTGAGGGATGGGAAAGAGAGCTAATGAATGGGCAAATACTTTTAAGTTTAAAACCAGTATCATATGGGTAAAACACATCTATTAAAGTCCAAAAGAGGGGCGCCTGGGTGGCTCAGTTGCTGAGCGTCTGCCTTTGGCTCAGGTCATGATCCCAGGGTCCTGGGATCGAGCCCAGCATCGGGCTCCCTGCTCTGCGGGAAGCCTGCTTCTCCCTCTCCCGCTCCCCCCTGCTTATGTTCCCTCTCTCGCTGTGTCTCTGTCAAATAAATAAGTAAAATCTTAAAAAAAAAAAAAAAAATCCAACAGAAAAATTTAATGATTGTTTGATCAGAGCGTCAAGTTTTTTGTTTTTTTTTTTTAAAGATTTTATTTATTTATTTGACAGAGAGAGACACAGCGCAAGAGGGAACACAAGCAGGGGGAGTGGGAGAGGGAGAAGCAGGCTTCCCGCTGAGCAGGGAGCCCGATGCAGGGCTCGATCCCAGGACTCTGGGATCATTACCTGAGCCGAAGGCAGACGCCTAATGACTGAGCCACCCAGGCGCCCCCAGAGCATCAAGTTTTAAATTATTCATTTAAAGGGCTTTCTCAGCTCAGGTGAAACCAACTAATAAGTTTTCTCAAAATTACATAAATCCAAACACTTCATTCATAGTCATCAGTAAAGAAACCAAAGATTGCAGAAGACCTACCCGTCTCTCAGAGCACACTGCCATGCCTATACCAATAGCCTGTCTCCTCCTTCCAATCAAAAGCATCTCCTTCTCCCTCATTCTCTCTTACCTCTGCCACGAGCTCTCTTGCCACGGTCGGAAGGCTTGTCCCTTTGGTTGCAATCAATTCCATTCTCTTCGCCTCTAACTACGGGAGAAAAGAGCACCTCTTGTACATAATTGTACATAAGAGCTATCAAAGGGAAGGACAAAAAAATTTTAACAAAAGGGATCAGAAAACGGTAAAAACAAAACCAAGTAAAAGTGGCTGAAAAACTGATGACAGCACATCTTGCTTAATTTGTAGGCGAAAATTCTGTAAGGAAATAAAAACGATGTACCACTCTTTCTTTCTTCTAGTTGGACTTGCCCTCCCCTAAAGCAAGTCTGCTTCAAAAAACCACATTTGTTATGCAGCTATATGTAATACACACCAAAACTGGCTCACTGGTTAGGTTCGAAGCCTGGAAAGGCCTAGAGGAGCAAAACAACAATACCAAGGAAATAACGAGTTGCTAAAAAAATTAAGTGTTAGAGACAGGTTTTCCCAAGATGCTATCCAGAATATGCCAGCAGAGTCTTATCTTCTCCTCATACCTATATTGGAATTAATGACTATATAATACATAAATTTTGAGCACAGCTTGCTCTCCTTATCTCTTTCATGGCCTACCCTAACTCCATGAGTTGTCGATGTTATCCCATGAGTGCCTTCCTTGGCCACTCCGTTTAACTTTGTCAATCCCCTCCCTAAAACCACCATCTTGCTGCCTCTGTTTTTCCCCCACAGTATAATTTCCACATAAAACATCATTAAAATATCGTATATTACTGCAAAACATGTTAACTTCTCTTTCTTATTGTTACATCTCACTCTATCTCCATTAAAAGTTTTAGGAGGACAGGGGCGCCTGGGCGGCTCAGTCGTTAAACATCTGCATTCGGCTCAGGTCATGGTCCCAGAGTCCTGGGATGGAGCGCCACATCAAGCTCCCTGCTGCCCGAGAAGCCTGCTTCTCCCTCTCCCACTCCCCCTGCTTATGTTCCCTCTCTCACTGTGTCTCTGTCAAATAAATCTTAAAAAAAAAAAAGTTTTAGGAGGACAAAGATTTGTTTTTTCATTGCTCTATGCCTATTAAGAGTACCTGCCACATAGTAGGTACTCAGTAAACATCCGTGGAATAAACACACTGGTAAAAGTTTCTAAGATGGTTTGTCTGCACAAAAGGTTGTGCTGTTATGGGTAATAATGCCAAAATACGGGTCAAATGAAAGGACTGAGAAAAATCTTCCCTATTCGACAAACTCCCTCTTAATCTAACCCTTGCCAATTACAATGAGTATCCATTAAGTGGGAAGAATAAACAGCATTATCTATCAGTGAATGAAAACCCTCCTTTAAAATTAGAGGGTGCACTTGATAAATAACAGAAGGCAGTCTTAAGACACACAACACACCTACCTACAGCCAAGGTAAGTGCTAATATGAAACTGCATCAGTTATGGTTCAGTTGTAGCTCATTATTAAGTGTTACCTATAAAAACAAACACTGCATTGAGGCACTAGATCTATGGGCATTCAATGGACCACTCTTTCAGCTTTTCAGTGTGCATAAAAATTTGTGAAATATACTTACACTCTCTCCCACGATTGCCACCTCTTCCTTTTCGGTTGTTGTTTCCACGTCCACGATTTATTTCTCTCTCATTTCTTTTCTCTCTATTCTCTTTGTTTTCTGAACTTTCTTTTACAAAATTCTTCTTCTTTCCCCCTACAGTCTCCCATGAAGTCTAGCAAGACAAGAGTGGTCATTCAGAATTGTCAAAGTGTATACAATTATCAAGGATATGTGCATATACATCTTTCAGACCTAATAACCCATGCCTTGCAGCTCACTTGCCTACCATTTTAATTCTAATCCATATAGTTCTACTTCCTGATGAAAAAGACAGCAAATCTCTTGCTAAGCTCCTGTTGCCACACACAGCACAAAAGAGTACAGCAACTAGCTGAATTAACAACACACTATATGTTGTCCCACCACAGAGCCTTTTCCTATGCTGATTTAAAAATAAAAGGTCGAGGGGCCTGGGTGGCTCAGTCGTTAAGCGTCTTCCTTCGGCTCAGGTCATGATCCCAGGGTCCTCAGATCAAGCCCCACATCAGGCTCCTGCTCAGCAGGGAGCCTACTTCTCCCTCTCCTTCTATTGCTCCCCCTGCTTGTGCTCTCTCCCTCTCCCTGTCAAATAAATAAATGAAATCTTTTAAGAAGAGGGGCGCCTGGATGGTTCAGTCAGTTAAGCATCTGTCTGCCTCCGGCTGGGTCATGATCCCAAGGTCCTGGGATCGAATCCCACATCGGGCTCCCTGCTCGGCAAGGAGCCTGCTTCTCCCCTGCCTGCCATTCCCCCTGCTTGTGCTTGCTCAATCTCTCTTTCTCTGTCAAATAAATAAATGAAATCTTAAAAAAATATATTTTAAAAAAATAAATAAAAAATAAAAATAAAAGGTAATTTCCCCAAGCTCCCGCACTATGCCACCTCCACCTACCTCAGCTGGCCTTAAACCTATGAATAAGTAGATTAGCTCAAAGAATACAAAATTACATTAAAGTCCTTCCCTAAAACCTCAGGAATAACTTGCTCTATTCAGTTAACCAAAGTAACCACCTAAAAAAATTTAATGGTAGGCAAATAAAATTAGGGGTGTTTTTTTAAACTAAGTGACCAAAATTTCAACCTCAAAGACGTGTTTCTGGGTGCCTGGGTGGCTCAGTTGGTTGAGCGACTGCCTTCGGCTCAGGTCATGATCCTGGAGTCCCGGGATCGAGTCCCGCATCGGGCTCCCTGCTCAGCAGGGAGTCTGCTTCTCCCTCTCTCTTCCCTCTCATGCTCTCTATCTCTCAAATAAATAAATAAAATCTTAAAAAAAAAAAAAGACGTGTTTCTAATGAGAAGTCAAATAATAACCTTCTCTGCCTCTCCTCTAATGGTGACTGAAATCAAATCATATATATATAAACTGCTGAGAAAAGAACACTTCGTTCTTGTGAAAATAATTGGTATTAGGATATCAATAAAGGTACATTACTGAGAAATCTCCAAACTGACCCATTTGTTTCTTTTTACTTTGTCATCATCCACCTCATTTCACAGGAGATTTGAAGTGATTCAATCCCAAAATAAGAGCAACAACTATTTTAAGCTTAAAAAATTCTTAGGAACAAGAGGAAATTACTAATATTGTATATCCAAATAAACATAAGCACTAGAAATTAATAAACTAAAATTAAAGAAACATAGCTGAATTACTTCCAAAACAGTGGAGGCCAGATTTAAAACACTTTTTTTTTTTTTTGAGATTTTATTTATTTGCCAGAGAGAGACACAGCGAGAGAGGGAACACAAGCAGGGGGAGTGGGAGAGGGAGAAGCAGGCTTTCCACCGAGCAGGAAGCCCAATGTGGGACTCGATCGACCATGACCTGAGCCAAAGGCAGATGCTTAACAACTGAGCCACCCAGGTGCCCCTAAAACACACTTTTTTAGAAAGAACTTTTTGACATCTATAAGCCTCTACTCAACCCATGTATTTAGTTACATATAAAATCATTAGATGTGAAAAAAATACTAAAACAAGTTATTTTCCAACTTTAAGCTTTTATCAATAGTTTTTAAAAATCAACAACTGACAGTTACAGCAGAATAATATGGTATATTCACTTCTGGTGAATACTGATCTATTCTAATCTTCCTACAAGTCTACCTGGGAATAATAATACCCAAACTTTAGTTAGTTCACAGCTTTGACCCAGCAATTCTATTTCCAGGCCTTTATTCAAAGGAAATACGCCTCAATCGGTCAAGAATTTGCCTTCGGCTCAGGTCATGTTCCTGGGACCTTGGGCCCTGGGATGGAGCCAGCATTTGGCTTCTCCCTCTCCCTCTGCCTCTCCCTTCCACTCATGCTCTCATGCATGCGTGCATGCTAATAAATAAAATCTAAAATCTTTAGGAAAAAAAGTTATCCAGATGTACACAGAAAGAGATCCATGATATAAGTGTAGCAAGCTAACCAACTAACAGTGTATAAAATAGGATTACATTTTTTAGTTCAAAGAGAAGCCCGTGTGTGTGTGTGTGTGTGTGTGTGTGTGTGTGTGTATACACACACACACTAAAGAAAGTAGTTATCTAAATGAGGATGTTTAATTTAACTTTTTATCATTCTGCATTACTTTTTTTTTTTTTAAGATTTTATTTATTTGAGAGAGAGACCGTGAGCGCACACAAAGGGACAGGGAGAAGCAGATGCCCTGCCAAGCGCAAAGGCCAATGTAGGGCTCGATCCAAGGACCCTGAGATCATGACCCAAGCCGAAGGCAGATGCTCAACTGACTGAGGCACCCAGGCATCCCTCTGCACTGCCTTTTTAATTATAGAAAACAATAAAGCTTATTTATTCCAGAGAAATAATTCTGCAGTGTACAAACTCAATTACGCTTGTTAACATGAACAAACAAGACACCTATGCAAGATGGAATCCTGTCCTTAGGTTAACAGTAAGTAAAAGTCCTAGAAAAATTACACGTGGTACAGTCAACACAGGTGCATGTGTATACAACTTATATTGTCTTTTTTTTTTAAAGATTTATTTATTTATTTGCGAGAGAGAGACAGTGCACGAGCACAAGTAGGGTGAAGGGCAGAGGGAGAAGCAGACTCCCCACTGAGCAGGGAGCCCGAATGGGGACTCAATCCCGGGAATCCCGGAAAATGACCTGCGCCGAAGACAGATGCTTAACCGACTGAGCACCCAGGCGCCCCTGTATGTGAAACGTTTGAGAAAAATATCTTACCCCATTTCATTCAGCAAAGGACACCCATAAGTAAGTCTTAGGCTTGTGAAATCTACGAAGACTGACAACAGCTTATTTGTGCGGGTAAGTAAGGAGAGCAAACTTAAGGGGCAATTGGTCTAATGCCACTATAAATGCTAAAGAGAGTATCGCACACTTGACACAACAGTCTGTGAGCATGCACACAAAGCTTTCAACACAAACCAAATAATCATAAAAGGTTTTCAACTGAACTTCTGACAACCTTTGTCATCCAAATTTGGCTACTTGCAGAATAGGTCTTGAAAAAACTCTAAGAGGAAGAATGGTCCTCCCAGACACTACATTTAGTAATCAGAAAAGCAGCTTTCCAGGCCAGCTAATTAAAAATCACTCTCCCACCTCTTCTTATTTGCCAACACAAACAAATTACTTTTTTTAAAAAAAGTACATTAATGCAAGAGACTGGTATTTCAGAACTATTCTGTGACTAAAAATAGCATCATAATGAAATAAAAGGTTTATTAGTACTTATGATCATGTTCAATGTTTTCCTTTGTGACAGCTCCTCTAACATGAGAAAGACAAACTCATCCTTAAAATTATCATGGACAATTACTCCTAACATTTTTTTTTTCAAAGTAATAATTTTGTTTCAGGGGCACCTGGGTGGCTCAGTTGGTTAAGCGGCTGCATTCAGCTCAGGTCATGATCCTGGGGTCCTGGGATCGAGCCCTCTATCTGGCTCCCTGCTCAGAGGTAGCCTGCTTCTCCCTCTCCCTCTGTCCTTCACCTGCTTGGGCTCTCTCTCTCTCGCTCCCTCCCCCTCAAATAAATAAATAAAATCTTTAAAATAATAATAATAAGGGACGCCTGAGTGGCTCAGTTGGTTGAGCGTCTGCCTTCGGCTCAGGTCACGGTCCCATGATCCCTGGGATCCAGTCCCACATCGGCTCCCTGCTCGGCAGGAAGCCTGCTTCTCCCTCTCCCACTCCCCTTGCTTGTGTTCCCTCTCTCACTGTCTCTCTCTGTCAAAGAAATAAATACATCTTTAAAAAAAAAATAGTAATAATAATAATTTTGTTTCAGAAGATCCTGGCACAAAAAGGACAAGATTTGTTTGCTTTCATAGTTTATTTTAAATGTTCTTGCTACTGGCAACCCTATAGTATCTATTTTGTCTAGCACCTCCACTCCAGTGAACTCTATCCCAGTCAGGGGAAGATATTCCTTACAGCTGCTTAGCCATGGCTCCTACAGAGAGCAATCAGGCAGGGGAGAAGACCAACACTATGGAAGAATGATCCTAAGCAAACCCGAGTTTCAAAAGGACTTTCCCTCTGCCTCTCCATTTCTACCACAGCCTTCTCATCTCTCAACCAGCATACGCCTTTTGTGTCTGTGTTCAGGCCCTAATTTGCTGTTTTCTGATCTATGAAGAAACCAAACTAGATCCTAAATCACTACGGGTTTTCCAGATTCAAGGTAACCAAAGATATGTTCTTTATCATTCAAACTCCTTTGGCTGAACTACCTCCTTTGGGTTCAGTCCCAAAGGATCGTAATAAGTTAAAACTCAATAAAACACAGAGAACTGGACATTCATTTAAGACTTAAAAATTCAGCCCACTATCACAGAAAGAGAAGGAAGTCAGCTAGAGCTAAAGTAAAGGCAACACAAAGTTGTATATCCTGACCTACCTACAATAAAAAGAAAACAGGCCCTCCAATTAACAGTTTGGAAATATTTCACTTATTCACAGAGATTTTATGAAGGAGGTAGTTTAGGGGCACCTGGGTGGCTCAGTCAGTTAAGCCTCGGACTCTTGATTTTGGCTCGGGTCATGATCTCAGGGTTGTGAGATCAAGCCCTGAGTCAGGCTCTGCACTGGTACGGATCCTATTTAAGATTCTCTCTCGCCCTCTCCCCTATGTCTCTCCCCCACTCTCTCCCTCTCTACAGAAAACAAGACAAAAACAAAAACTGAGAGCCATTCTACACCACATCCATTAGCAATGAGGTAAACACATTCCCCATATTTAATAAAACACAGAAAATATAAGCCTAAGTATCAGCAAACAAAAACTATTCAAAATTTTATTTCGTCACTTAACATGATGTATTTACCCAACAGACAGACTAGTGTTATCTTGCATGGAATTTTACCCACAGATACTGCTATACTCAAATAGTGAAATACTATCCCAAACATCTGATTTTTTTAAATTATGTAACTCATTCTGTTTATTTCATATTAAATAAAGATAATTCTGAGCTTGTCACAACAGTTCATTTTTATATAGTCTGTCCCTAATACAGCCTTATCCTTAAAAATGAGAACCTGATTAAACCTGAACACTGACAGGAAGGCACTTTTGGTTTTGTTCATCTTTATACCCCATTTTAAGGAGAATCATTATTTTGTTTTAATCTGTTTTGAAATGGTGATTTGAAAATACAAATGAGGGGCGCCTGGGTGGCCGAGTCAGTTGGCAACTGCCTTCGGCTCACTGTCCTGGGAATCGACTGCCACGTTGGGCTCCCTGCTCAGCGGGGAAACTGCTTCTCCCTCTCCCTGTGCCCCTCCCCCTGCTTGTGCTCACTCTCTCAAATTAATTAATTAAAAAAGAAAATACAAATGAAATACTGTACATGGTGCGTGGGTGGCTCAGTTGGTTAAGCAGCTGCCTTCAGCTCAGGTCATGATCCCACAGACCTAGGATCAAGCCCCGAGTTGGGCTCCCTTCTCTGCTTCTCCCTCTCTCTCTAACCCTCCCCTCACTTCTGCTCTCTCTCACTCACACTCTCTCTCTCTCTCTCGAATAAAATCTTATAAAGAAAAAAAGAGAAGAGAAAAGAAAAGAAAAGAAAAACACTATGCAATCTCAATGCAGAGATCAAGAGATTAGTGAGAACTGCCTAGTGTGGCTTTAGTTGTATCCTTCCTAAAATAAAAAGGATAAGCTTTAGTGCGCCTGCATCCTCAAAGTTTACTAAGCTTAAAAACAACACCACCTTTCTTTCTTATTTTATCTGTCAAATGGTCATGAAAATGTGTCTGTAGAATATTCACACATGAACAAATAGATATACCAGCAAATTCTGGTTTACTGTTAGAGATATACGGAGTAGTAGAGATGACAATTGAGATGAAGAAACATGAGCAGAGAAGCCAAGAGAAGTTTTTCAGGTGGTGAAAATGTCCACAGGCCCAGAGAATTTGGGAACTGTGTAAGGCTGGAGCAGATGACCAAGTTCAATTTCAAGTCTTCAGATTCTACAACTTCATGAAGAAACCATATGTAACAGAAACAGTCATTTCAGGTTAGTGTTCTTTCTGGTCTTAAAACAAACATGGAATGGAACCCATAATGCCCTCCACCCCCACCCCCAAAAAAGGTGAAGTCCAAAATGCAATATGGAATTGGAGATAAATCTTAGCACTGCAAATCAATTAATAATACTTATTAATAATTCTTACCGTGTCTGAATTCCCTTCCAGCAATATATTGATAGCTTTGTTCACATCTCCATTACAGTCATGTAGGGCCACTATGCATTCATCCTGATTTTTCCCCGTCACTTCCATAAGCTGTTGAAATTATAAGAATATGGTTAAGGGGACCCCAAAGTGGCACAAGATATCAACTTTAAGATTTTTTTTTTTCCAGATTTTATTTATTTGAGAGAGAGGGAGAGAGAGCACAGCAGGGAGAGAGAGCACAGCAGGGGGAGCAGCAGGCAGAGGGAGAGGAAGAAGCAGGTCCCCCACCGAGCAGGGAGCCAGAGGTGGGGCCCGATCCCAGGTCCCCGGGATCATGACCTGAGCAGAAGACAGACACCCAACTGACTGAACCACCCAGGCGCCCCTAAAATTCTTCTATTTACAAATAGAAATCACACAATCCTTCCACATGAATATGGCCTCCTTCCAGACTCTGAGCTTATAATGCAAGAACAGGTTTCCCTGCTTTTTGTGACCATCACTTGTCTTTTCATCAATACAGAAGAGTCAGACGACAGATCAACTCTCCTCCAAGATGACAAAGTATCAGATTATTAATCAGCGGTATACACATACATATATACCAACATTCTCAGCATACTCAGGATCAGCTCTGACTACTCCAACTTAGTTCAGTGGCCTGGGATTCCCAAAATTCGCAACGACTCAAATAGTAAGTGTATGTGGCCACCATTAACTGAACATCTAGTCCAACTATTTTGTACAAAGAAAACAATCCATATGTGGTTTATCATTGCTTGGATTAGAACACTCCACATACATAGTAAGTGACAACACCCAAAGGTCTCACAAGTGCAATTCTACAGCTATCACAAACTCACTCCTAGACATAGTACTTGTGCAAGCAGCTTCAACAGCGTGCTATGTTTGAAGTAATCAAAGAAATCCCCTTGGTACATTCTCTTTAACAAAGGAGATTAAGCTACTTGACATTTTCAACACAAACACAATCACAAATTAGGTACAAGTTTCTAAATTTTTAGTGAACAAATGTATGATTTAAGTATCTCTTGTGTTTTTACACACATTTAACTGTTTTAGTATGTACCACCTGTTCAAAACATTTTGACGCCAACATGTGAAGTGATTTTTCTGTGGTCAAAAAGCTAATTAATAGGAAGGCCTATCCGGAATCCAGGTATCCTGATTTCTTTCTTTTTTTTTTTTTTTTTAAAGATTTTATTTATTTTTTGAGAGAGAGAGAGAATGAGAGAGAGAGCACGAGAGGGAAGAGGGTCAGAGGGAGAAGCAGACTCCCTGCCTAGCAGGGAGCCCGATGTGGGACTCGATCCCGGGACTCCAGGATCATGACCTGAGCCGAAGGCAGTCGCTCAACCAACTGAGCCACCCAGGCGCCCGGTATCCTGATTTCATAAACAGAGTTCTCTGCACTATATATAGCACTCTCTCTCTGCTTTCTTCCCTGCATTGCACAGTGCAAGTTCTACACACACTACAGCTTTCCAGTCCTTTGGTCTTTGGGTATCGACTAGCATCAGTTTTTATCAGTGTCTGTATTAACTCAATACCTGTAATATGCAAATGATAAGATGAACATTAAATAACAAAATTACCCCCCAGTGACTGGATTAGTAAGAGATCAAACTACAGTTTAGGTCCATTTCTGTATCAGTTAGGGAGGACGTTAGGTTTGAGGTTGGTGTTGAGAATAACTACCATGACTTCCAGTGCTTTGACGAAACCTCAGATGCGAGGCGTTCTGGCCAAGCGTCTGCAATTTCATATTGTTGGAGTGTTCGCTGTATCCCTGGGGGTTGCAGCTTTCTATAAGTTTGCTGTGGCCGAACCAAGAAAGAAGGCATATGCAGATTTCTACAGAAATTATGATTCCATGAAAGATTTTGAGGAGATGAAGAAGGCTGGTATCTTTCAGAGTGCAAAGTGATTTTGGAACGTAAAGAATTTCTTTGGGTTGAGTTCCACTGAAGTCTGTCACTGACCTGTGTTCCTGAACTATGAAACACGAATACTGGGTTATGGAATAGTTTGTCTTGATAAATAAACAACAAATTAAAAAAAAAACAAAAAACCCTAAAGTTTAACCATAAAACTCTGAACTCCTGGACCAGTTCTCTTTTTTGTGTATCTGCTATACTATTCAGACAAAAGACAATACCATATGCAGAAGTATGTCTCAAGCTATACATAAATCTCATTCCAGAGAATAAGTTCTATCATTTTTAATAAATGCTTTTTGAGGCCTTCTAAAATTATTACCATTAGTCTAATGACAGCAACTCTAAGTATAAACAAAGAGTTTACAGAATAAAGGGCTAAAAAAAGTTAGGCAGGAAGCTAGGCGTGAGCAATAGGAGGATGGACCTTAGATTTCATAATGGAGAGCCCCAAGTGAGGACAGCCTGGGGACCACCCCATTTGCCCCATCTAGCAATGGGTTTGTGGTTACAACATCCTGGGCAGGAGTTAAGAGCTAAATTTGCTTGTTGCACTTATGCAGAAAGCAGCAACTTGTCCTTATTTAACCTAATGTCTCTAATAATGTTGCAGTTTCTTACCCCATGCAGGCATTTTGAATACACACAACTTCAGAAAGTTAGCTAATTATTATATAATCCAGGCCTGTTACTCAAATGTTGCAACCCTTCGGCCTGCCCAAAAGAAAAAAATGATAGAAGGCCACACCACCAAGTTTCCAGGGCCATTGTCTCTCTCGCCTAGCCCGCTTCTCCCTTGGGGGTATACTTTAATGAAACTGCTTTGCTTTCATTCTGCTGTTCTGTAATTCTTTCTGGTAGGAGTGAAAAGAACCAAGGTTTCTTTCCTTTTCCAGCTAACTCTCAGTAACAAGTCCACTGTGGGACATTCACTCAAGGAACAATTACTTATAGACCTCTACCAAGGTCTGGACTGAGGTAAGAGTTATACAGCTTGATTTCTAGAATCTTGAAGGGAAAAGAAGCCTTATCAGGAGAGAAGATTTTGAAATTTATATTATAAAAAAGGCCTCTCATTAAAGTTCTAAATGAAGACATCACACTAAAATTTAATGTTGTATTTTATATGTTTGGAATCAACATGTTGGAAAAGGCAATTCAGTTCTTAACATTAAACAAAATTTTCTGAGAACTTGCCAAATACTAAATGTACTCTCTATACACAGGTACAGACAAGATCAGTGTGCTTCTTCACCAATGTCTAGCTCATTGTTGGTAACACTATAACTAGAAGATTCTACTGTCAAAATAATAGTATCTTTGCCACAAACATACCTGTTTAACTTTAGCTTCAAATTCTGAATCATTTTTATCGAAGATCACTTGAGCAAGACGCATCTGTTCGGCTGTTGCCTGAAAAGTACATACACAATTGTTAAAAAGTTCTGAGCACCTAAAATACAAGTTAGATGCCAAAATCTGCTGCAAATAGATAAAAAGCTCAAGCACTACAGTTCTATGGTAACAAAACTACTGATTAGAGTTCTCAAATGCTTACAACCTGCTTCCATAAGCCAAATAAACATCAAATTAAATGGCATAAGGGTCCCATTTCTTTGGCCAAATGACCTAAAGTTATTATTCATCTTAACTGGCCATGTGACTCATTTAAATATTCTTTCCCTTGGGGAAATGGAGTAAATAAGAACTATAGAAAATTACAACAGGAAGCAGTGGAGACTGCTAGGACACAGGCTTAGAACCAGCATGTCTGTCAAAAAACAGAAAACAAAAAAGCTCTGCTGTCAACTCT
Source organism: Eumetopias jubatus (assembly GCF_037043125.1). Taxonomy (NCBI): domain Eukaryota; kingdom Metazoa; phylum Chordata; class Mammalia; order Carnivora; family Otariidae; genus Eumetopias; species Eumetopias jubatus. The sequence goes on from NW_028274821.1 coordinate 57,560,017, forward strand.
TTTAAGATATCCTGATCAGCTCTTAAGAAAAATGGCTGTATTTAATGTAATAAAAATTATCTTGGGGGGGGCCTGGGTGGCTTAGTCAGTTAAGCATCTGCCTTCGACTCAGGTTATGATATCAAGGTCCTGGGATTGAGCCCTGCATCCGGCTCCCTGCTCAGCGGGGAGCCTGCTTCTCCTCCCTCTGCCTCTCCCTGCTGCTTGTGCTCTCTGTCTCTTTCTCAGTCTCCCTCTCTCACTCAGATGACTAAATGAAACCTAAAAAACATATGTATTTTTTAATTACTTTTTTTTTAAGCCACAATTTAAAATTTTTTAAGAAAAAGGAAACTTTAGGGACACCTGGGTGGCTCAGTTAAGCGGCTGCTTTGGGCTCAGGTCATTCGTGATCCCAGGGTCACATGGGATCATGTCCCGCAGCAGGGAGCCTGCTTCTCCCTCTGCCTGCTCTGCCTGCCGCCCCCCCTTCTTGTGCATTCTCTCTCTCCTTCTGACAAATAAATAAGACCTTAAAAAAAAAAAAAAAAACTTTCAAATGCTACAATTAGTCACCCTAACAGAAAACTCTCTTCCTGTGGCTTTTCAGCCAAAACATTTGTTTTAAATATTTTTTAAGATTTTATCCATTTAGGGGCGCCGGGGTAGCTCAGTCGTTAAGCGTCTGCCTTCAGCTCAGGTCATGATCCCAGGGTCCTGGGATCAAGCCCCGCATCGTGCTCCCTACTCCGCGGGAAGCCTGCTTCTCCCTCTCCCTCTCCCACTCCCCCTGCTTGTGTTCCCTCTCTCATTGTTTCTCTCTGTCAAACAAATAAATAAAATCTTTAAAAAAAATAAAAGATTTTATCCATTTATTTGAGAGAGAGAGGCACAGCGAGAGAGAGAACACAAGCAGGGGGAGTGGGAGGTCATGATCCCCGGGTCCTGGGATCGAGCCCCGCATCGGGCTCCCAGCTCTGCGGGGAGCCTGCTTCTCCCTCTCCCACTCCCCCTGCTTGTGTTCCTTCTCTCACTGTGTCTCTCTCTGTCAAATAAATAAATAAAATCTTTAAAAAAATAAAATACACTTAGTAATGTTACACTGATAAAAACACTAAGAAGTAACCAAGCTAGAAAATCTTCATGTTGTAACATAGTAAAGATTAGTGAAGACAATAATCATTAATAAATGCTAATTCTAAGGGGTAAAATTGCATGAGGAATAGACTATTTGCACATGGTCTCTAAGTGTCCCCACACGATTGTTTTTTAGCTGCTAGATGAAACATAGTTAAGAATAAATTAGAGGAAATGGGCAAAACCTGGACTGAATGAATCAATGTCAACTTCCTCAATGAGGGGCAGATAGCTATCACATAACTCCACCCATAATCTGAGAAATACTCAAAAGTCCTCTATGTAGTATTCCAATCAGAGATCTATAACCTGAATCTAATCATGAGGAAATATCAAACTCCAATTGAAGAATGTTTCTTTTTAAAGATTTATCTGTTTATTTGAGAAAGAGAGCATGTAAGCACGCGAGCAGGGGGAGAGGCAGAGAGAGAAGCAGACTCCCTGCTGAGTGCTGGGCTTGATCCCACGAACCTGAGATCATGACCTGAGCTGAAAACAAAGAGTCGGACATTTAACCAACTGAGCCACCACCCAGAAGTCCCAAAGAATATTTTATAGAACTGGCTTATATTTTTTTCAAACTGCCAGTATTTTGGAAGACAAAGGCTAATAGCTGTTCCAGAAAAAAGAGACATGTCAAACAAAAGGTGTATGTGATTCTTTACTAGAATGGGGAAACATGCTACAAAGGACATTACCAAAATAACTGACAATGGAATAACTAAATACTGGAATAACTAAAAACAATGCATATATTAATACATGCATGCAATGTGCGTATGTATACAGATATAAAATACAGAAGAAAATAAAAGAACAAAAGTGGCACCATGCTAACAATATGGAGTGTATTAAGAGTTCTCTAAAACTACTCCTGCAACTTTGCAACAAAACCAAAATCCCATGGACAATATACCACAAAACTAGATGACAAAGGATCTCTCACAAACCTCAAAATACAAACAGATGAATAAAAACCACCCACAGGTAAAGTATCTCAATCCCAGTACCCTGAGATCATGACCTAAGCCAAGATCAAGAATGGGATGCCTAACCAACTGAGAAACCCAGGTGCCGCCCACCATTATCAACTCTTGAAACTAACCAGCTACGGGCTCTCATTAAGAGAAAATGACTAGTAGAATCAAAATTAAGCCACATAGGGACGCCTGGGTGGCTCAGTTGGTTAAGCGTCTGCCTTTGGTTCGGGTCGTGATCCCAGAGTCCTGGGATCAAGCCCCGCATCCAGCTCCCTGCTCGGCGGGGAGCCTGCCTCCTCCTCTCCGTGCGGCTCCCCTTGCTTGTGCTCACTTGCTCTCTCTCTTTCTCTTTCTGACAAATGAATAAATAAAATCTTAAAAAAAAATTAAGCCACATATACAGGAAAGAAAAGAAGGTCCACAATGGTGGAGAAGGGGCCAGGAAATCTCAGAAAGTAAGCCAATGTAATTACACAGAAAAGAAACTCTCTAGGATTTATTAAATTAATTTTATTCTAAATTAGAAAAGCCACTCAGAACCATGTAGCCATCTGAAAGTCCAAGAAAACTCAAAGCACATAAATATGAGCAAGAGAAAAATAAAGCTCAAATCCCATACAAACTTATTTTAAGAAAAACAGAGTAAGCAGCAAGATAATACCCCCATAACCAATGAAAACACAACAACAAAAAAAAGTACCTAGAGAATAAAGCCCTGGGGCACCTGGGTGGCTCAGTCGTTAAGCGTCTGCCTTCGGCTGGGGTCATGATCCCATGATTCCCGAGTCCTGGAATCTAGCCTGGGGCTCCCTGCTCAGCGGGAAGCCTGCTTCTCTCTCTCCCTCTCCCACTCCCCCTGCTTGCGTTCCCTCTCTTGCTGTGTCTCTGTCAAAAAAATAAATAAAATCTTTAAAAAAAAAAAGAATAAAGCCCAACTGCTATCTTCTATCTCAAAACTAAAAGGCACTGAGCATGGGGTACCTGGGTGGCTCAGTCGGTTAAGTGTCTGACCGAAGGTCATGATCTCAGGGGAAAGGAGTCTGCTGCTTCTCTCTCTCTCTGTACACCCTCCCCCTGCTCATGCACTCTCTCTCTCAAATAAATATTTTAAAAAGGCACTGCGCATAAAGAAAATTATAAATACATAATATAAAAGACATAAATATGTCTTTTTCTAACTCAAATAAAATGAGGACTACACACAAAGAAGGAACACAAAAATAAACTTTTAACAGTTAATGCTTCAAGAGCAATAAAAGGTGAAAGGGTGAAATATTTTAAGTAAAAAATTTAAAAAGGAAAAATAAATAAAAACCTAAGAATTAATGACAGAAGGGGTGACCGTCTCGCTCAGCTGATAGAGCATATGACTCTTGATCTCGGGTTTGAGAGTTCAAGCCCCATGATGCGTGTAGAGATTATTTTTTTTTTAAAGATTTTATTTATTTATTTGACAGAGAGAGACACAGTGAGAGAGGGAACACAAGCAGGGGGGCTGGGAGAGGGAGAAGCAGGCTTCCCACAGAGCAGGGAGCCTGATGCGGGGCTTGATCCCAGGACCCTGGGACCGTGACCTGAGCTGAAGGCAGACGCTTAACGACTGAGCCACCCAGGAGCCCGTTCCAAAATAGTCTTTTTTTTTTTAAAGAAGGAAGTAACAGAGACAACAATAAAAATAAACGAAAAAGACAGTAGAAAAAAAAATCTGACTCTTTGGGGAGGGGGGAATCGACAAAACTGACAAACCTTTTAGCTAGATCAGCCAAGAAAGGAGAGAGAAGACTAAAGTCATTAAAATTAGGAATAAAATTGGGGACATCACTACCTATGTTAGAGGAATAAAAAGGATTATAAAATTCCATAAACAAATGTATGCCACAAACTGCATAACCTAGACAAAAAAAATTCCTAAAAAGATACCACTGAAACTACATCAAGAAAAATGAAAATTCTGTAACAAGTGACTGAATTAGCCATCAAAAAGTTCCCACAGGGGAGCCTGGCTGGCTCAGTCAGAAAAGCATGCGACTCTTGATCTCAGGGTCTTGAGTTCAAGTCCCATGTTGGTTGTGGAGCCAACTTAAAATAAATAAATAAAAAGTTCCCACAAAGAAAAGCCCAGGGCCAGATGGCTTCAATGGTAAATTCTTCCCAATGATGAAGGAATTAACACGTGTACCAATTCTTTACAAATTCTTCCAAAAAATATAAAGGGAACACTTCCTAACTCATTCTACAAGGTCAGTATTATCCTGATAACCAAAATCAAAAACATCACAAGAAAAGACACCTACAGAAAAATACCACTATGGATGAAAAATCTTTCACAAAATCCTAGCAAACTGGGACACCTGGGTGGCTCAGTCATTAAGTGTCTGCGTTCAGCTCAGGTCACGATCCCAGGGTCCTGGGATCAAGCCCCGCATTGGGCTCTCTGCTCTGCGGGGAGCCTGCTTCTCCCTCTCCCACTCCCCCTGCTTGTGTTCCCTCTCTCGCTGTGTCTCTGTCAAATAAATTAAAAAAAAAACCTTAAAAAAAAATCCTAGCAAACCAGCAACATACACAAAGGATTATATAACATTACCAAGTAAGGTTTATCCCAATAATTCAAGGTTGTTTAACATCTGAACAATGTAATACATCATATTAATAAAATAACAAAACCCATGAATATTTCAGAAAACACAGAAAAAGCATTTGATAAAATCCAATATCCTGGGGCACCTGGGTGGCTCAGTCATTAAGCGTCTGCCTTCAGCTCAGTCATGATCCCAGGATGCTGGGATCAAGCCCCGCATCCGGCTCCCTGCTCGACGGGAAGCCTGCTTCTCCCTCTTCCGCTCCCCCTGCTTGTGTTCCCTCTCTCGCTGTCTCTGTCTCTCTGTCAAATAAATAAATAAAACCTTAAAAAAATCCAATATCCTTTCATGATAACAAAGACTCAACAAATCAGAAATAGAAGGGAACTTCCTCAACCTAATAAAGGCAACTACAAAAAACACAGCTAACAACATACTTAACAGTGAAAGACAACTGAAAGCTTTCCCCCTAATATCAAGAACAAAACAAGGTGTCTGTTCTAACCTTTTGTACTGGAGGGTCTAATTAAAGCAATTAGACAAAGTCCTGAGGCAATTAAGCAAGGAAAGTAGGAGGATATAAAGATGGAAAATGTCCAAATATACACCCTTATAATATGCATGCAAACTTCAGAAAAACTCTTATACAGGAAAGGGCCAACAACAATCTGGCAAGCAGCCATCATGAAATTCATCTTTCATTACGATAAAAAAAAAGTTCCTATTATAAAAATTATTAAATCGTGAAGTGGAGCTTCAATCTTATTCCTAGGAAAGATCTTAGACATAGTAGTACAGTTCAAAACCATAGTGTCCCCTAAGCAATTTACTAACACTTTATGCTGGGTGTTAAAAGCACAGGGATCCTAACTACCAGAGGTATGTAGTGCCGAGTGTATCAATCACACTGCCTCCAAGCTAGAGAGGAACCTATTTTACCACTCTAATATAGTAATGAGGGTCTAGGCTAGTGTGACTGCCATAAGAAGGAAGGGATATAACGGGAGATGATGTTTTTTTCTGTCATTTTATACTTGAAGACTGAGGAAAATGACTACAACATGTGCAAACACTAGAAAACACAGCCCACATTAGTTATGGGAAACCTGCAGAGTCTTAAGGGAAAAGAGGCACACAAAAAGATAAAATGAGAGTTAGAAGCAAGGTGAAAGAAATCAGCAGTACATAAAGAAAACTGCCAGAACCCAAAAAGAAGTCAGGTTATCTGCACCAAGAAAACATAATAAAAGCCACAGAAGCTTCTGGGATGAGGGTGATGTTCTGTATCTTGAGAGGGGACTGAGTTATACAGGTACGTGCATCCAACAAAAAATAATCTGGTAACACTTAAAATGTCTCCCTACGTAAATTTCACCTTAGAAAAGGAGGGGAGGGACATAAACAAATATCAAACTCTAGTTATATATGTATGTATGCTAAAGAGCTTAGGATTAAACTTATATTGATGACTTTAATTTACCTTGAAATTCATCAAGAAAATAAGATAAAATAATGGATAGCTAGCCAGATGTAATAAAACAAATATATCAAAAAGCTAATATTGGGGGGTGCCTGGGTGGCTTGGTCATTAAGCATCTGCCTTCGGCTCAGGTCATGATCCCGGGGTCCTGGGATCCAGCCCCGCATCGGGCTAACTGCTCTGTGGGGAGCCTGCTTCTCCCTCTCCTCCCTGCTTGTGCTCTCTCTTGCTATCTCTGTCTCCCTCTCTCAAATAAAATCTTAAAAAAAACCAAAAAAAATGGTAATTTTGAGTGTATGGGTGTTCACCATACAACTCTTTTCAAAGACTCTTTGTATTTGAACATCTTCCTAACAAAATGTTAGGGGGGGAAGTTTCAACACTTCACCCTGCTTCTCCCTCTTGCCTGTCACGCTTCCCCTGCTTGTGCTCTCCATCCCTCTCTCTGACAAATAAAAAAATAAAATCTTAAAAAAAAAGAAAAAAAAGAATGTGCTTGGTTCAAGACATTTCAGACAGAAAATACAACATACAGCAATGTCACAGAGTACAAGACAAACTAAAACCAGGGACTCTGGCTGTAGTATCCTTCTGAAATGGGTATGGGATTAAAAGTAATAGGGCGGGGGGGGGGGGGTGGTGGCGGCGGAAACTGTCACTAATAATAGATGTAAAAGCAGCAATATTTAAATTTGAAAAGTGCCTGAGAACTGCCTTTGATTCCTTAATGTACACAAGTTACACACACACAAAAAAATGCTTCCCCTAACTCTATTAAACTATCTTACAAAGTATTAACAAGAAAACACTTGAATTCACAGACTTTCACTTAAGATTTTAAGAATAGTTATTAGTAATAGCATTTTGCTGTAGGTAACAGTCTGGGGCTTCCACATATTTTTTACATTTTCATTTTATATTGTTTCACCTCCAAATTTCTAAAATGTAAAGTTAAGGGGCCCCTGGCTGGCTCAATTAGTAGAGCATGCAACTCTTGATCTCAGGATCGGGAGTTCAAGCCCCATGTTGGGTGTGGAGCCTACTTTAAAACTACACATACAGGGCGCCTGGGTGGCTCAGTTGGTTAAGTGACTGCCTTTGGCTCAGGTCATGATCCCGGAGTCCCGGGATCGAGTCCCACATCAGGCTCCCTGCTCAGCAGGGAGTCTGCTTCTCCCTCTGACCCTCTTCCCTCTCATGCTCTCTCTCATCCTCTCTCTCTAATAAATAAATAAAATCTTAAAAAATAAATAAATAAAACTACACATGCATAGCTAAAAATAAAAAATAAAATGTAAAGGGGTGCCTGGGTGGCTCAGTCGTTAAGCGTCTGCCTTCGGCTCAGGTCATGATCCCAGGGTTCTGGGATAGAGCCCCGCGTCAGGCTCTCTGCTTAGCGGGAAGCCAGCTTCTCCCTCTTCCACTCCCCCTGCTTGTGTTCCCTCTCTCACTGTGTCTCTCTCTGTCAAGTAAATATATCTTTAAATAATAATAATAATAAAATGTAAAGTCATACATTAGGTAAATACCAATGCTAATTTATTCAGACTTAATTTTCTCCGCTTAAGTATTAGACTCAAATATTCTTTGCATTTCTCTTCAGTGATATCATCTGTATTCTTCCTAAGAGGGCCATTTAGATATAACTTCTGAAAGTGGACCTGATGCATTTAACAAATGTTTAACAACTACAGTACTGCAATACTAGCCTATCGTATTAATGAAATAAAAAGCATTTTAAATCAGAACTTTAAATATTTTTTACCTTTGGTGACTACCCTAGCCAAGAAAATTACGTTAAATATGCGATAAAGAAAACCCCAAACATAAATTCAACTAAGACAGGAAACTTGTCAGACAACCTCTGGGAAATGTCAAGAAATCTGTACAACTTGAAAAATCAGAGGAAAAAGCAAAATCAACTGACAATTTGAAGTTAAACAAGGTGAGTGCACCCTACCCTACAACAAACACTAGTGACATCCACCACCCAAATGTCAGGTCTTGCCAAGAAAAGCAGCATTACTTCCATTCACTTGGCTTGTAATAGGCTAAGCTACTTTCTTCTTTTTTTTTTCTAATTGTTTTAGGTAAACTCCACACCCCCTAGGGCTCAATCTCACAACCTGGAAATCAAGAGTTGCATGCTCCATGACTGAGCCAGCCAGGCGCCGCAGAGCTAAGCACTTTCACATTGCAGAATGTGTTGACAACTTTTCTATGTAAGCCAAATATTTTTTGTTGTATCTGCCAGTGAAAAAATTTGGAGAATATAATGAAATACGATTTTTTTAATCATCCTTATGCCTACCACCCAAAGATAAACATTATTAACATAGTCTACTTGTCTTTTTTTTTTTCTTGTTTTAACAGTTGTTCTATACTATAATTTTGGGTCCTGTCTCAGTTGATTAGGAGCCAGGCATTTTCCAACATAATTTCAAATGGTATTGTAATCACTTCATAATTTATGTGGAATATACAATGAATAAAGGTTAACAATTCCTGAATACAACTATACCATTTCTAATTCCTTACAACCATCCTGAAAAGTCACTTTTTTTTATTTATTTATGAGAGAGAGAGGGAGGGAGAGAGTGCACCATGGGGAGGGGCAGAGGGAGAGGGGAGAAGCAGACTCCCCGCTGAGGAGGGAGCCTGCCTCTGTGGATCCCAGGACCCAAAGCGAAGGCAGACATTCAACCGACTGAGCCACCCAGGCGCCCCTCCATGTCACACTTTAAAAATCTGTTGGAGTTCTGGGGCACCTGTGACTCAGTCGGTTAAGTGTCTGCCTTCAGCTCTGGGTTGTGATCCTAGGATCCAGGGATCGAGTCTCGCATCTGGCTCTCTGCTCAGCGGGGAGCCGGCTTCTCCCTCTGCCCCTACCTCCCACTTCTGTGCAGTCTCTCTCAAATAATAAATAAATCTTAAAAAAAAAAATAAAATAAATAAATCTTCAAAAATGCATAACCCCATTCTAATTATGAATATATCTCAAACTAAAACTGATAGTTATTCTACAAAGTAACTGGCCTATATTCTTCAAATAGGTCAATATTATGAAACAGAGGAAAGGAAGTTCCACATTAAAAATGACTGAAGAGGGGCGCCTGGGTGGCTCAGTCGTTAAGTGTCTGCCTTCGGCTCAGGTCATGATCCCAGGGCCCTGGGATCGAGCCCCGCATCGTGCTCCCTGCTCGGCGGGAAGACTGCTTCTCCCTCTCCCACTTCCCCTGCTTGTGTTCCTGCTCTGGTTGTGTCTCTCTCTGTCAAATAAATAAAATCTTTAAAAAAAAAAAAAGACAAGAGAACGGACATCTGAATACAATGTATGATAAAGGACTTAATTAGCTAAAAAGGACATTATTGAGACAACAGGGACTATAGTAATATAGTCCGTAGATTACAGGAGTTGATTTCCTGATTTTTTAACAACTGTTCTGTAATTATGACCTTGACAAAAAACATAATGAAGTACTCAGATGTGGTATTCACCACATCTACAACTTACTCTCAAAAGGTTGTGGGGGAAAACCGTATGTAGTTTCTTTTTTGTAGGAAGGAGAAAAATATAAACATGGTAAAAATGTTAGTATCTGGGAGATCTGGATAAGGATATTCAGGAATTATGTGTACTATTCTTATTTAACTCTCAAAGCATGTTTTTGGGGGGGTTTTCTTTTTAAGTGAGGTTCAAAGAGACTTAAGTAATTCATCTAGTTGGTAAAGTGACAGACCCACTTTATTCAGAATCTAAGAGTTAATGGTCTTCTGTTTTACATCCTTCTGCTTTGATAGAGGTGTCCTGAGATAACCTACCTTTGGACATTTAGAATTGGGCAACAAACATCTTACAGAATAAAGCGCTATCCCCACCCCCAATTTAAGGTTGCTTCCTTAGGAAATACTTCCTAGAATGAGATTCATGCATAAATGAACATGAACAATGTTATTCATACTGCTTTTTTGAGAAATTCTCACCATACATTTTCAAAAGGAAAACTAGGAATCTAAGGGTCTAAGAATCCTTCCCACAGCTCAGTGGGCAGTTTTTATCTAATTACATAAAATGAGCCATCCCCAAAGTGCCCATGGAAAACTATTAGTGACAACAACCCTTGAGAGGAAGAGAGCCCTCCCTCCTCCAGTCTGGAGACTGATTCACTGGAAATCAGCCCAAGGACTCCACTTGGGTGGGAGATAGAAAAATTTACATTCCCAACATTTCATTTGGCCCTCTTTAAAAGATTACACTTTTTTTTTTTTTTAGTTTTTTTTTAAAGATGTTACTTATTTATCTGAGAGAGAGAATAAGCAGGGACAAGAGGGAGAAGCAGGTTCCCTGCTGAGCAGGGAGGCCGATGGTGGGCTCCACCCCAAACCCTGGGATCATGACCCGAACCAAAGAGAGACGCTTAACCAACTGAGCCACCCAGCAACCCTAAAAGATTACACTTAAAGGAAAAAAAAAAAAAAGATTTTTATTCTGAAGTAACTCTACACCCAGTGTGTTGCTTAAACCTACAATGTGAGATCAAGAGTCGCACGCTCCACCAATTGAGCCAGCGAGGCACCCCTAAAAGATTACACTTTTAATCTTGACTGATTGGATAAACAGCAAAATGTTGTTTCAATTTATATTTGATTATAAACAAGGCTGCACCTATGATTACTCATAACTTGTATTTCTTTTTTGATAAGAAAATGTTTCATGAATAGGGCCTCCTGGGTGGCTCAGTCGATAAGCATCTGATTTCGGCTCAGGTCATGATCCCAGGGTCCTAGGATCGAGCCCCGCATAGGGCTCCTGCTCCACGGGAAGCCTGCTTCTCCCTCTCGCACTCCTCCTGCTTGTGTTCCCTCCCTCACTGTGTCTCTCTGTCAAATAAATAAAATCTTAAAAAAAAAAAAGTTTCATGAATAGCCTCTTAATCAATCATTAATCATTAATCACCCTACAAGAGGGCCTAGTATAAAACGTTAAAATTTTTCCAACAAGAGGTAGTCTTTCATATCAGTTGTGAATAATTATCTATCGGGGTAAATGTATTTAGGAATAAACACTGAACAGTAGAGTTTTAAGTCTATGGATAGAAGCAAAATTTAAGGCTAACCTTATACAGAAAAATGTAAAGCAACAACAGAGTCTACGCTCTCTGTCTCCCTTAACATCAACAGGGCACTTGGTTATGACTAAATATAAAAAAGTACTTGTAGGGGCGCCTGGGTGGCTCAGATGGTTGGCGTCTGCCTTCAGCTCGGGTCATGATCCCGGGGTCCTGGGATCGAGTCCCGCATCGGGCTCCCTGCTCCTTGGGAGCCTGCTTCTCCCTCTGCTTCTCTCTCTCTCTCTGTCTCTCATGAATAAATAAAATCTTTAAAAAAAACTACTTGTAATCAGCTGTCAAAGTATAGTCAAATCATCAATCTGAAATTTATGATGGGCTTCTGAAAAAAGGTTTGCAAATCTAGTCAAAAACATGTATAAAATGTTCGATTTTGGGGGCACCTGGGTGGCTCAGTTGGTTAAGTGTCTGCCTTCGGCTCTGGTCATGATACTGGAGTCCCGGGATCGAGTCCTGCATCGGGCTCCCTGCTGGGCGGGGTCTGCTGCTTCCTCTGACCCTTGCCCTCATGCTCTTACTCTCATTCTCTCTCAAATAAATAAAATCTTTAAAAAGGAAATGAATAAAAACAAGATTCAAAATCCTAAGGTATCCAACAAAGGAGAATATGTGCTCCCTAATTAACATAACTCTACACAAGAGTTCCACAAAAACTTACCTGTACTACTTGTTTCTGTAGTTGTGATGCCTGTGTCGCTGAAATTTGTGTTTTTTCCCGAGCACCTCGGGAACGGTCACTGCTCACCGAAGTCATCATATACAGTATATACAAAATAACGTATGTACAAAATAGAAAATCTGCAAGAAAGCAGGCATGGTAGTAAGCAAAACTTCCAAATCATAGTAAAAGATAATAGTAAAATTCAGGAATAAGGAGAAAACACAAGACAAAACATAACAGCTCTCTAAAACAGAAATTCTCAGGGCAACTGGGTGGCTGAGTGGGTTAAGCTTCTGCCTTCGGCTCAGGTCATGATCCCAGGGTCCTGGGATTGAGCCCCGCTGCAGGCTCCCTGCTCATCGGGGAGTCTGCTTCTCCCTCTCTCTCTCCCTCTGCCTCTGCCCCTGTGTATGCTCTTTTTCTCTCAAATAAATAAAATCTTTAAAACAAAAAAAAAAACAAAAACACCACAATTCTCAAGAAACAACCCATTAGGATTTTACATTTTCCTAGTAACAATTAAGCTAATTTTACTAATGCAATCTAAAAGTCTATGGTTGGGGCACCTGGCTGACTCAGACAGTGGAGTGTGCAACTCTTAATCACGGGGTTATGAGTTTGAGTCCCATACTGGGTGCAGAGATTACTTAGAAACAGTATCTCAGGGGTGCCTGGGTGGCTCAGTCAGTTAAGTGTCTGCCTTTGGCTCAGGTCACAATCTCAGGATCCTAGGATCAAGCCGTGCCATCAGGCTCCCTACTCAGTGAGGAGTCTGCCTCTCTCCCAGCTCATGCGCTCTCTTTCAAATAAAAACAAAAAATAAAATCTTAGGGGCGCCTGGGTGGTGTAGTCAGTTAAGCATCTGAGTTTTTATTTCAGTTCGGGTCGTGATATCAGGGTCACGAGATTGAGCCCCATGTGGGACTTCATGCTCAGCACACGGTCTGCTTAAAACTCTCTCTCTCCCTTCCCCCCCCCCGCCCACACTCTCACTTGCGCTCTAAAATAAATCTTTTTAAAAAATAAAATTAGGGGCGCCTGGGTGGCTCAGTTGTTAAGCATCTGCCTCCGGCTCAGGTCATGATCCCAGCATCCTGGGATCGAGCCCCACATCGGGGGTCCCTGCTCCGCGGGAAGCCTGCTTCTCCCTCTCCCACTCCCCCTGCTTGTGTTCCCTCTCTCGCTGTGTCTCTGTCAGATAAATAAATAAAATCTTAAAAAAAGTTAAATTAAATTAAATTAAATTAAACTAAAAGGGCGCCTGGGTGGCTCAGTCGGTTAAGCGTCTGCCTTTGGCTCAGGTCATGATCCCAGGGTCCTGGGATCGAGTTCCACATCGGGCTCCCTGCTCCCCAGGGAGCCTGCTTCTCTCTGCCTCTGCCTCTCTCTGTGTATCTCATGAAAAATCAAAATCTTTAAAAAATAGGGGCACCTGGGTGGCTCGGTCGTTAAACATCTGCCTTCAGCTCAGGTCATGATCCCAGGGCCCTGGGATCGAGCCCCTCATCGGGCTCCCTGCTCTGCAGGAAGGCTGCTTCTCCCTCTCCCGCTCCCCCTGCTTATGTTCCCTCTCTCACTGTGTCTCTGTCAAATAAATAAATAAAATCTGTAAAAAAATCTTTAAAAAATAATAGAAAAATAAAATCTTAAAAATAAAGAAATAAAAGTCTATGGTTTATGATTATAGCAATTCTAACCAAAAATCTCAAATATCACCAATTGTTCTTAACCAGTATTTATTTTACCATTATTTTTTTTAAAGATTTTATTTATTCATTTGAGACACAGAGATACAGAGAGACAAACAGAGCATGAGTGGGGGAGAGGCAGAAGCAGGCTTCCCGCTGAGCAGGGAGCCTGACACGGGGCTTGATTGCAGGTCCCTGGGATCATGACCTGAGCCAAAGGCAGATGCTTAATGACTGAGCCACTCAGGCACCCTGTACAATAAGAATTAAAAATAGAAATTAGGGGTACCTGGGTGGCTCAGTGAGCTGGGCGTCTGCCTTCATGATCTAGGGGTCCTGGGATGGAGCCCCACCATCTGGCTTTCTGCTCAGCAGGGAGTCTGCTTCTCTCTCTCCCTCTGCCCCTCCCCCAACTCATGTTCTCTCTCTCTCAAATAAGTAAAATCTTTAAAAAAATAAATAGGGTGCCTGGGAGGCTCAGTAAGTGAAGCATCTGCCTTTAGCTCAGGTCATGATCCCAGGGTCCTGGGATCGAGTCCCGCATCAGGCTCCCTGCTCACTGGGAAGTCTGCTTCTCCCTCCACCCCTCACCCCTGCTCATGATCTCTCTCTTGCTCATGCTCTCTATAATAAAATCCTTAAAAACCAATCAATCAATAAAAATAAAAACAGGAATTAAATTTTGGACAGGATGCAGAGAAACTGTAACCCTTGTATACTGCTAGTGGAAATGTAAAATGGAACAGCCAGTACAGAAAACAGTATAGCAACCTCAAAAAAAAAAAAATATATATATATATATTATCTCATTTAGCAATTCCACTTCTGAGCAATTCCACTTCTGAGAAAAAAAAACTGAAAGCGGGGTCTCAATGAGGTATTTGTATACCCATGTTCATAGCACTACTATACCCAATAGCTAAAAAGTGAAAGCAACCCAAGTCTCTACCAAGAGATAAGTGGATAAGCAAAACGTAGCATATACATAAGAGGCTGAGTAATATTCTTTTTTTTTTTTTTTTTTTTTTTTAGTTTTTATGTGGGGCTTGAACTCACAACCCTGAGATCAAGAGTCACACGTTCCACCAACTGAGCCAGCCAGGCACCCCTATTATTCAGCCTTAAGAAGGAAGAAAATTCGGGCACCTGGGTGGCTCAGTTGGTTAAGCATATGTCTTCAGGTCAGGTCATGATTCCAAGGTCCTGGGATCAAGTCCCGCATCGGGCTCCCTGCTCCTTGGGAGCCTGCTTTTCCCTCTGCTCCCCCGCCCCCGTCTCTCATGAATAAATAAAATCTTTGAAGAAAAAAAAATTTTTTTTTTTTTAGTAGGCTCTACACCTAACATGGGACTTGAACTCATGACCTGGAGATCCAAAGGCTGAACCAGCCAGGTGTCCCAAAAAAGAAGAGAATTCTGACACATGCTATATATGGATGAACCAGGAGCATTACGCTAAGTAAAATAAGCCAGTCACAAAAGGACAAATACTCCATGACTCTACTTATATGAGTTACCTACAATAGTCAAATTCAAAGATTTATTTATAAGAGAGAGAAAGAACACAAGTGAGTGAGAGTGAGCATTGGGGAGGAGTAGAGGAGAGGGAGAGAGTCTCAAGCAGATACCACACTGAGTGCAACCCTTAGGGTCCTGACTTAAGCCGAAACCAAGTTTCATACACTTAACCAACTGTGTCCCCCCTGAAGACGCCCCTACAAATTCATAGTCAAGGGGCACCTGGGTGGCACAGTCGGTTTGGTGTCCAGCTCTTGGTTTTGGTTCAGGTTGTGATCTCAGGACCCTAAGATTCAGGCTCTGCACTCAATGCAGAGTCTGCCTGGGATTCTCTCTCTCCTCTCCCTGTGCCCCCCTTGTACCCCCCCATTAACTCCCTCTCAAATAAATAAATCTTAGGGGCACTTGTGTGGCTCAAGTCAGTTAAGCATCTGCCTTCAGATGGTGACCCGGAGGTGCTGGGATCGAGCCCCACATCGGGCTCTCTGCTCAATGGGGAGCCTGCTTCTCCCTCTCCGCTCTGCCCTTCCCCTGCTTGTGCTCGTTCTCTTTCAAATAAATAAATAAAATCTATTAAAAACAAATTAAATAAATAAATCTTTTTAAAAATTCATAGTTAGGGCACCTGGGTGGCTCAGTTGGTTAAGCAACTGCCTTCGGCTCAGGTCATGATCCTGGAGTTCCGGGATCGAGTCCCGCATTGGGCTCCCTGCTCGGCAGGGAGTCTGCTTCTCCCTCTGACCCTCCCCCCCCACGTACTCTCTCTCTCTCAAAATAAATAAATAAAATCTAAAAAAAAATTTTTTTAAGTATAAATAAAAATTCATAGTCAAATCTGAAAGTGGTCACCCAGGGCTGAGAGTTGGAGGGACTGGGGAGTTCTGCTTAATGGTTTTGGAATTTCTGGGAAGATAAAAAGTTCTAAAGAAAGATGGTAGTGCTGATCACAAAACCATCTGAATGTACTTAATTCCAGAGAAATGTACACTTAAAAGCTGTTAAAAAAGCAAATTTTATTTTGTATATTTTACCCCAGTTTTAAAAAACAATGCAGCAATGCCTTAAAAGTTTCATTTCCAAGTTCAAATTCTACACTCGGCAAAAGTACCAAGTGGGACATCTGGCTAGCTCAATCAGTAGAGCATGTGACTCTTGATCTTGGGGCTATGGGTTCCAGCCCCACAATGAGTGCAGTAATTACTTAAAAATAAAACCTAAGGGTGCATGGGTAGTTCAGTCAGTTAAGCATCTGCCTTCAGCTCAGATCATGATCCTGCAGTCCCGGGGTCAAGCCCCTCACAGGGCTCCCTGCTCAGCAGGGAGTCTGCTTCTCCCTCTGCCCCTCACCTCACTTGTGCTCTCACTCACGCACATGCTCTCTTCTCTCTCTCATATAAATAAAATCTTTCAAAAAATAAATAAAATCTAAAAAAAATGGGGATGCCTGGCTGGCTCAGTTTATAGAGCAAACAAATCTTAGAGTCATGAGTTCAAGCCCACATTGGGCAAGGAGCTTACTTTTAAAAAAATAAATAATAGGGGTGCCTGGGTGGCTCAGTCAGTTAAGCATCTGCCTTTGGTTCAGGTCATGATCCCAAGGTCCTGGGATGGAGCCCTGCTTCAGGCTCCCTGCTCAGTGGGAAACCTGCTTCTCCCTCTCCCTTTGCCAGTCCCCATGCTTGTGCTCACTGTTTCTCTCTGTCAAATAAATAAATAAAATTAATAATAAATGTTTAAAAAAAAATACCAATCAAGGGGCACCTGGGTGGCACAGTTAGTTGAGCATCCAACTCTTGGTTTCAGCTCAGGTTGTGATCTCAGGGTCATGGGATCAAACCCGCATAGGTCTCTGTGTGGAGTCTGCCTAAGACTCTCTCCCCTCTCTCTCTGTGTCCCTCCCTTCTGCTCTCTCTCACCAGACCTTAAAAAAAATTTTTTTTAATGGGGCACATGGGTGGCTCTGTCAGTTGAGCATCTGACTCTTGAGTTCAGCTCAGGTCATCATCTAGGGGTTGTGGGATAGAACCCTGTGTTGGGGTCCACGCTGAGCATTGAGTCGGCTTGGGATTCTCTTGCTCCCTCTATCTCTGCCCCTCCATCCCCACTTGCACGAATGCACTTTCTCAAAAATAAATCAGTATTTTTAAATGCCATAAAAAATTTAAAATGCCAATCAGGGGCGCCTGGGTGGCTCAGTCGGTTAAGCTTCCAACTCTTGATTTCAGCTCAGGTCATGAGATCAAGCCCCACATTGGGCTCTGTGCTCAGCGGGGAGTCAGCTTGAGATTCTTTCCTCTCCCTTTGTCCCTGCCCCTGCACACTCACTCCCTCTCTCTCTCTACAAATAAAATCTAAAAAAAAAAAAGTACCTATCAATTTAAAGACAAAACCAAGTTGTGTACACATATGCAATAGCTCAGAAAATCAAGACACTCCAGGAACAAACCAACCAAAAACAAAAGAACAAACCAAGGAGAAGCTATTTACAATTAACAGCATGAATTACCTACCAATATCCATTCACAACATACTATTTCTCCCTTGCGATCCTCTTGTGAAGAGGGCAAAAAGCTAAATACATAATTTCACAGCCTCCCTTGCAATTTGGAATGACCATGGGCCACTTTCCTGAAAAACCATCTGAATATTCATAGCACCTTTACTCAGTCCCCTAAAACTGAAAATAAGCAAATGTCCTTCAAAGGTTGAATTATCTGGAGCACAACCATACAGTTGAATATTACTCAGCAATAAAAAAGAATGAAGTATTAATAAACACAACAGAGATAAACCTCAAATATATTAAGTGAAAGAATCCAGCCTCAAATTCATTATGATTCAATAGTATTCTATTTTATTTTGACATTATGGAAAAAACAAAACTATAGTGATAGAAAACAGATGACTGGTTACCAAGAACAGGGCTGGGGGGATAACAAAGGGGTGCAACAGGGTCCAACACAGGAGAAGGATCACCCCAATGACAGTGAAAAAAGATCAAGAAGACAGCTGATTAGGAGGCCTATGAAGAAATGAATTCTAATCGGAGGAAAGAGGGCAACCAAAGAGATGCCTCCAAGAAAATGTTTTTGAGAACCCTTAGAAGTTAATTTGCACATACAAAAGAAAGTATAGAGGTTAATCAGTGGTGGGTACCTAGAAAACGAAGGACTGTGGAAAAAAACAATTGTTAATTAAAAAAAAAAGGTGCAACATGGCTCAACTATAACATTTATATTGTTATAATAATATGGACAGTGAATACTGATCTAACCAAAAATCACTATATAATACTGGGAGGATAGAAGAGAAGAAAGTGTCGATATAAACTGTTGAAATTGACAGCTTCTGGAGAGTGAGATTCAGGAATAACTCCAAACAAGGTGAAGGATTACTGTAGACATACCGAACATGTTGAAAACAACAAAATGTTTTATTGAAATTTACTATGTGCTGACTACCAAGTTAAATATTTTATATACATTACTCCCAGTAATCCTCAACACACTACAGAACTTGGCATAATCCCCATTTTTAAGAATCAGAAATAAAACTTGAGGGAAGCTTAGGTGGCTCAGTTGGTTGAGCATTCGACTCTTGATTTCTGCTCAGGTCACGACTTCGGGGTCATGAGATCGAGCCCCACCTCCAGCTCTGTGCTCAATGTCGAATCTGCTTGTCCCTCTCCATCTGCTCCTACAAGTGCTCGCATACTCTATCTCTAAAATAAATAAACAAAATCTTAAAAAAAAAAAAAGCAAGCTAAGAAAGGTTCTACATAGACCATTAAGATGTAATACAGGGAGTCCTAACTGCTTATTTCCTGGGGTACAGAGCCTACAAACCATACTACATACTATATTATGAAATGAAATAACCATTGCCTTCATAATCCTAAACTAGGAAAACAGTGGCAAGAGGGCAGGCTGGAAGAGACAAAACTCTTAACTATGAAAACAAGACACACAGCAACAAGCTCCGAAGTCCATCTGTACCACACCTAACCACCTCCCTAACTTTTCAGGACAGTCATATACACTCAGAAAAATAGCAATGTTGAACAACATTATCATTTAAAATAACATGGAGGAGCGCATGGATGGCTCAGTCAGTTAAGTGTCTGCCTTCTGCTCAGGTAATGATCCCAGGGTCCTGGGATCAAGCCCCACATTGGACTCCCTGCTCACGAGAGGTCTGCTTCTCACTCTCTTCCCTGCTTGTGCTCTCTCTCTAATAAGTAAATAAAATCTTAAAAAATAAAATAACATGATAGTAAAATCTGTTAAATTTCAAGAATTTTAAATCACTGAATGGAATGTCCATTGAGACTCCAACTAGGACTTCACTGGTGACCACTACCAATACAGCCTCAATAAAAAAAAGTGATGAGGAAAAAGCCAAGATAAGTGAGGAAGAGAGACAGCAAACTAAGCATACTTGAAAGACGTGGTAGCTAGGAGATAGAGATCATCAAAGAAGAGTTTGCAAGGATGAAGAACACTGGGGCGCCTGGGTGGCTCAGTCATTTTAAGTGTCGCCTTCAGTTCAGGTCATGATCTTGAAGATCCAGGATCGAGCCCCACATTGGGCTCCCCGCTCAGTGGGGAGTCTGCTTCTGCCTCTGACCCTCCCCCCTCTTGTGCTCTCCTCAAATAAATAAAATCTTAAAAAAAAAAAAAGGATGAAAAACACTGATCAAGTCTAATATATGGTAAGCCCCTTGAGGACAGTGTTTATTTCTGTCCCATCACAAGGGTTATCCTCAAGGGGCTTACCATATATTAGACTTGATCAGTGTTCTTCATCCTTTTTTTTTTTCCCACAGTCCTTCGTTTTCTAGGTACCCACCACTGATTAACTGGGGCCGAACATGGGAGGTACACACAATTTAATACATACATATTTACTGAAAAAAAGAGACCTGGGGCACCTGGCTGGCTCACTGTGTGGAACATGCAAGTCCTGACCTCCAGGTCGTGACTTTGCACCTGAAGTTGAGTGCAGAGATTACTAAAAAAAAAAAAAAAAAAAAAAAAAAAAAATTTAAAAAAGAGCGGGGGCGCCTGGGTGGCTCAGTCAGTTAAGCAACTGCCTTTAGCTCAGATAATGACCTCCAGGTCCTGGGATGGAGCCCTGCCGTGCCTTGGGCTCCCTGCTCAGAAAGAAACCTATTTCTCCCTCTTCCTCTGCCCCCCACCCCCCTACATGTGCTCTCTTTCTCTCAAAAAAATAAATTTAAAAATCTTTTTTAAAAATTTAAATAAAAAAGAGAGACACCTATGCATGGGCTGAAGAGAGATAGCTGAGAGGCAATACATTTGAGACAGCAGTGAAGGAAAATGATACACTTGGAGAAAAAGAGGAATCCGTCACCATGCCCAGCAGAATGAAGAAAAAGAGAGGCATGAGAGCAGCTATATTTTTATGATTAGGAGAGATAGTCAACACTGTTGTATTGGTCTTTAATTTTTTAGTAAAATAGACAAAAACATCTGCAGAGAAGGAATACCAGATGGGGGGTGGGTAGAGGAATATAAGAAAATGGCAAGGTTTGTGACTACTACTAAGGTGAATATAAGGGGAAATCAACAGAAAACAAGTAAAAAGAACTGAAGAGTGACACAGAGGATCCCAAGTGAAAGCAGAAATCCTGAATATACATATAGTGCCGTTAATCCACATGTTAACCATGAAAGCAAATCAAACATCAGAAATTCATAATCACAATTTAACTGAATAATCAAGGGAGATGTGGGTTAAGATGAATAAATCCCTTGTTGAAATATCCACAAGGGATGCCTGGGTGGCTGAGTCGGTTAAGCGTCTGCCTTCAGCTCCGGGCATGATCCCAGGGTCCTGGGATCGAGTCCCACATCCAGCTCCTTGCTCAGCGGGAAGCCTGTTTCTCCCTCCGCCTGCCACTCCCCCTGCTGCTTGTGCACTCTCTCACTGACAAATAAAATTTAAAAGTTTACCATGTGTAACTGAAAAACTCCACAAAATAAAAGAATTTGGATTTTAAACAAGAGTCCATTTATTCGGGGCGCCTGGGTGGCTCAGTTGGTTAAGCGTCTGCCTTCAGCTCAGGTCATGATCCCAGGGTCCTGGGATCGAGCCCCGCATCGGGTTCCCTGCTCCGCGGGGAGCCTGCTTCTCCCTCTCCCACTCCCCGCTTGTGTTCCCTCTCGCTCTGTCAAATAAATAAATAAAATATTTAAAAAAAAAAAAAGAGTCCATTTATTCAAGTCATAGATGATGTCACCAGGTGAAGAAGAGCCGCTCATACCTACATCTAACACTAGGGCCCTTTCCAATAAGCTTCAATAAATTTGAAAATATCTTTCCTAAAGAAGGCTCTCCAGCTTATTACAATCCTAGCTGCAAGATTCACAATCTAACTAAAGGTAAAAATAACACGTTTAAATAATATATTTTTTTTAAGATTTTATTTATTTACTTGAGAGAGAGTGCGAGAGTGAGCACAGAGGGAGAGGGAGAAACAGACTCCCCGCTGAGCAGAGAGCCTGATGCGGTGCTTGATCCCAGCACTCCAAGAACATGACCTAAGCCAAAGGCAGACGCTTAACCCAGTGAACCACCCAGGCGCCCCTTAAATAATGTTTTTCATTAAATATGTGTTTCATTCTGGGTGCCTGGGTGGCTCAAGTCGGTTAAGTGTCTGCCTTTGGCTCAAGTCATGATCCCAGGGTCCTGGGATTGAGCCCCCCATTGGGCTCCCTGCTCAGTGGGGAGCCTGCTTCTCCCTCTCCTTCTGCCCCTCCCCCCCATTCGTGCTCACACTCTCTCTCTCAAATAAATAAAATCTTTAAAAAGAAAAAAAGATGTGTTTCATTCTAGTATTTTGAGTCTCATTAAACCTTCTGGGTCATTAAGTACTTAGACAATTTGGTGAAAAGTATGGACTCCTCCCCCAGAAAAACACATATGCATGCACAATTCTAGCTTGTGAAAATTTCAGTAGGTTTAGATCTCTCATACCCTTCCCCAAAGCAACAGGCAACCCCACTCCACCACCCCCCCAATGTCCACGGATGCCCAGGCTAAAAACCATGCTCTAAAAATGAGAAGTACTCTCATGGCCCCTGGCTGGCTCAGTCAGAAGAACATGTGACTGCTTATCTCTGGGTTGGGAGTTCGAGATCCACGTTGGGGGTAGAGACTGCTTAAAAAAAAAAAAGTTTAGGGGAGCCTGGGTGGCTCAGTCGTTAAGTGTCTGCCTTCGGCTCAGGTAACAGTCCCAGGGTCCTGGGATCAAGTCCAGCATCGGGCTCCATGCTCAGCAAGGAGTATGCTTCTCCCTCTGCCCCAACCCCTGCGCATGCTCACTCACGTTTGCTCTCACAAAAATAATCTTTTAAATAAAATAAAAAATAAATCTTGGGCGCCTGGGTGGCTCAGTTGGTTAAGCGACTGCCTTCAGCTCAGGTCATGATCCTGGAGTCCCGGGATCGAGTCCCGCATCGGGCTCCCTGCTCGGCAGGGAGTCTGCTTCTCCCTCTGACCCTCTTCCCTCTCGTGCTCTCCATCTCTCATTCTCTCTCTCTCAAATAAATAAATAAAATCTTTAAAAAAAATAAAATAAAATAATAAAGGTGAACATGTATATACCCTATGATTTAGCAATTCCACTTCCTGGCTTATACCCCCTCCCCAAGATATATATACCTCTAGCATATCTGTACCAAAAAACATGTCACTAGTATGTTCAAGGCAACAATCCAAACACCATCTTCAATATATTCCTACCAAGGAATAGTATAAAGCAGTGAAAATGGATAATAGCCGTATACATGTTGGCGAGTCTCAGTAACATACTCTAAGGGAAAATGAAAAAGAAAACACAGTGACTGAAGAATATACATACTATGGTTACATTAATACTCAAGAAGCATAAATAATTATCATTAATTTTGTTTGTTAAAAGGTGTTAAAATTATAAGGAAAAGCAATGAAAGGATAAACTCAAAATTCTGGATGGGGGTTCACTTTACCTAATTCACAGGTTGGAATTGGGAAGCAGCAGACCATGAATTTCAAAAGATTTTTTTCTTAACTAGGTCATGGTACATGAAATTTTTTTTTGTTCTTCATATTTATGTATTTTATAAATGTTGATCATTGATTATACACTTCTTCACATAAAATGTCCGAAGTCAACACGTTACAATCACCAATATCTAAGTATTCTAGTCTATATACTCAATATTTGATAAAAACTTAAAGTAATGTATACTTGAAAAACAATCAATCAGAAAAGAACAATCTGCCCTAATAAACAAATATGTAAAATTAAAATGCAAAGTTTCATGATTATTTTCATTTCTGGCCTCGTGACCCAGAAGTATAAAGACAAATAGTTCAAATAGAATAGATCACACTAACAAGCCCTTAAGTTTCTATCAAAGTCCATTTAAAATATTCCACAAGAGGCTACAGATTTCTAGTTGTATTTCCTAAGGCTTTAAGCATCTGCCTTCAGCTCAGGTCATGATCCCAGGGTCATGGGTTCGAGCCCCGCATCAGGCTCCCTGCTCCGCGGGAAGCCTGCTTTTCCCTCTCCCACTCCCCCCGTTCGTGTTCCCTCTCTCGCTGTCTCTCTCTGTCAAATAAATAAATAAAATCTTTAAAAATAAATAAATAGATAAATAAAACAGTACTTATATACAATATGTATTTTAGTTTACTCTCATTTTTTCTAAATTTAAATTTCCTTCCTAATCATAATACCATAAATGAGACCAGACATTCATCTTGTTTTGTTCCTTTCACTACTCAGTAGCTACCAATATAAGAGATATTTGTTAAGTGTGTTGAAATAACATGCTACAGATGCTGGTAACTTTTAGAAATTAAGAATGATCTAAGAAAGAACAAATCCTAGCAGAGCCAATGATTCCAAAAAGAACAATAAATGGAATTCTATTTTCCAGAACAATCAGTTATAGAGACCACAAAACAAGCTTTCCTATGATGTGGAACAATGTTCCCCTAACTGTAAATCTTACAGATCTCAGGTTAATGAAATGACACTATACTAGCATTTCTAGATATCTTTTTGACCTGTGTATCTTTTCTTAAAGAGCCACCCAAGTGCCCCTTGACCTGTGTATCTTAAAATAGAGGAGACTAACTGAAATTCAGTGTACAAATTCAGGCATCCACAAGAAAAATTATGCTCCTGAAAACTATTTTAGCTAAAAAAAGGTCTGACAAACTTCTTCTAAGTTAGCTATCCTAATGTTATTTACTTATTTTTTCAATAGGTCCTCTGTCAATTGGAATGCTTTAGATAAAAGCCACAGACATATTACTACACTGCCTTTTACATAAACTAGAATAGTAAATAACCAATTAAAAAGAATATATCACATGCCAAATATTCTGATTTAAAACTTAATATATTGGGTTTTTTTTTTTAAGATTTACTATTTGAGATAGAGTGCGTGCACACGTGCGTGTGCGGGGCGGGGGGGGGGGCAGAGGGAGAGGGAGAGCATCTCAAGCAGACTCCCCAATGAGCCATCGCACAACCCTCAGATCATGACCTGAGCCAAAATCAAGAGTCAGACACTTAACCGAGCCACCCAGGTGCCCTAAAACTTACTGTATTTGAATCTGTCTCTCTGTCAGTATCAGTACACATTTTGAATCTTTTTTCTGAGTTTAGCCATTTTGATAGTTTGCTGGTTTGGGTTTACTGTTTTGGTTGTATTATATGGAACAAGGTTAACTGTTTTGCCATGATTATTTTTAGAGCTTTCTCCGAGTTCAGTGTTCTCCAATATGAATAAATACACATGAACAAATACACTTTAACTATAAAGTACCAACACATGTTAAAACATTAGTATTTCTGGGACACCTGGGTGGCTCAGTCAGTTAAGCGTCTGCCTTCGGCTCAGGTCACGATACCAGGGTCCTGGGATCAAGTCCTGCATTGAGCTCCTTGCTCACTGGGGAGCCTGCTTCTCCCTTTGCCTGCCACTCCCCATACTTAGGCTCTCTCTCTCTCTCTGACAAATAAAACCTTTAAAATTTGTATATATCCATATATATACACACACACATACATATATATTAGTCTCTCTGAAATAAAGGGATTACTTGATTATTTCTAAAATCACCTCTGAGCACTATGTAATTCTATCTGAAGCACCTAAAGTTAAACATCCAATCAAAATCTGAGTGGTGTTCCTAGAGTAAAACTTTAACAAAAAAAGTCATTTTTAGTTTACATAGATTTCCAGTTACTTTTCTACTGAAGAACCTTTTCTCATTCATCTTTTGAAATATTTATACCCCTATGCTCTCATTTATGAAAATAAACTAGGTACATTAAATATAACAAAATAAGAATTTCTTCTTACAGGAGTGCCATCTGGTGATAAAAATCTGCATGTACAGAAATAAACTTAAGCTAAGTGGAATGGATACTAAGATTGAGTTTTCTGACTTCCAAAAACAGACTTTAAATCTTAACAGCCTTGCTATTACAGCCAAACATTTGATATAATGTACCTGAGTACTCATTTGTCAATCAGGAAAACCATAAACTTTTTTTAGTTTCAAACTTATTACAATTTTACTAATTCATTGCCTCAGTATAAACATTAAGACTTTATATCTCCATTGCAATCCTCAATCCTCAATCCTCATTCAATGTATGTGATTAGACTATAGATAATGTCCCCAGTTCCATGGCTGAACCAGAATTTGAGCCACCCAGGCAACCCAAGCATCCAACTCTTGATTTCAGCTCAGGTCATGATCTCAGGGTCCTGAGATTGAGCCCTGCATCAGGCTCCGTGCTCAGCAGAGAGTCTGCTTGAGATTCTCTCTCTCCTTCAACCCCTCCCCCTGCTTGCTCACTCTCTCAAATAATCTTAAAAAAAAAAGTCTTGGGGGACACCTGGGTGGCTCAGTCAGTTAAGCATCTGCCTTCGGCTTGGGTCGTGATCTCAAGGTCCTAGGGTCAAGTCCCACAGTGGGCTCTTTCCTCAGTGCAGAGCCTGCTTTTTCCTCTGCCCCTCCCCCCACTTGGGCTCACTTTCATGCTGATAAATAAAATCTTTAAAAAAATTTTAAAAATTAATAAAAATAGAAATAAAAAAAGTCTTGGGGCACCTGGCTGGCTCAGTCGGTAGAATATGCTACTCTTGATCTCAGGATCATGAGTTCATGCCCCACATTGGGTGTAACTAACCTTTAAAAATACAAATTAAAAAAATCTTACTTAATGCTTCAGATGTCCAGCAAAAAACCTCCAAAGATAAAACTGGGAGTTTACAAGCAAGCACAGAGTGGGGGGAAAAAAGTGCTACTGAAATCCTATGGAAAAACAGAGCCCAGGCGCAGCTGGGTGGCTCAGTCGGTTGGGCATCTGCCTTCAGCTCAGGTCATGATCCCACTGTCCTGGGATTCAGCCCAGAGTTGGGCTTCCTGCTCAGCAGGGGAGTCTGCTTCTCCCTCTTCTCCCTCTCCCTCTGCCCCTCCCCCTGCTCGTGTGCTGGCTCTCTCAAAGAAATAAATGAAATCTTTTTAAAAAGAGGAAAAAAAAAAAGAGCCCAGAAAATATATTAACAGGGTGTTATGATTCAACAAACTTTCTTATACTAATTTTAGGGGCACCTGGGTGGCTCAGATGGTTAAGCCTCTGCCTTTGGCTCAGGTCCTGGGTCCTGGGATGAGTCCCACATCTGGCTCCCTACTCAGCGGAGAGCCTGCTTCTCCCTCTCCCTCTGCACCTCCCCCTGCTCATGCTCTATCTCTCTGTCTCAAATGAATAAAGAAAAAAAAACTTTTATACTAATTTTATATAAAACTTCTGGAGACAGTGAATTCACAAATCAAAATAAAAGCATAAGTTATCAAAATAATTATCAACACCCTTAAAAACTGTTACCACCAATGAATTATAAAATGAACAAGGCAAGGAAACTAGACTATAAAAAGCTACAACTTTAACATACTGTCACATGGGGAAATTCTATGTCCTTTCTTCTGGACACAGAGTTATGTGTAGTAAATAGCAATAAGCACCCAGTTGCCAGACCAAAGGAATCCAGTTTACACTTGTGTCCCATCCCCTCTATCACTCTCCACCCACAAGAACTACTACCCTCAAACATGTTCCAAGAGAATTCTTAGAATAGAAACAGACAAGAGCAAGAGATTCTAAAAATAATCCAGGAGAAACTCAAACATACATATCTCAAGTTCTTGAAGTGAAGGAAACACCAGGTTATTTCAATCTATTCAACCGAATTTTAAAACCCTTATTTACCTCGCTTCAACCAAAGTAAATTAAAGATGGGACAGATTAACAGCAGGTAAGAACTGCTACATGTTTAACCTCTTTAAAAACACTGCCGGCAAAATACCATATAAAGCTTCCTAGATTATCTCAAGTGTAGGAATAGTCTAAATTACTTGTTATATAAGGAAAGTAAGCCAGGAGAATAAACTAACTTGATTAAACTACAGACTTCCTCTGTAGAACA
Organism: Eumetopias jubatus; assembly: GCF_037043125.1. Classification (NCBI taxonomy): domain Eukaryota; kingdom Metazoa; phylum Chordata; class Mammalia; order Carnivora; family Otariidae; genus Eumetopias; species Eumetopias jubatus. The sequence continues at coordinate 57,587,688 of NW_028274821.1, forward strand.
GGTATTTTTAGAAAACGTTTTATTAACTGCTGTTTTTTTCAAGGACTTTTAAAGATAAGGTACCTCAGTGAAACAATGGCATTTAAAGTGATTCTAGAGTTTAGAGTGAACTGAAAATGGTTAACAACAGCCAGTTGCACTTATACTGAAGCTTAAATACCACAAATTCATCCCAAGAGGACCCTAACTTTAAGCCAAAGGGGGCGGGGTGAGTGGGTGGATAGAAATTTACCTAAAAAGCATGTAATATCATACCATAAAAGAAAAACAAGGGCACATTTGATCATTCTGAAAAATTACAGAACACTTTTTGATAACATGCTGAGAACTATGAAGATTTTGCTGAAAGCACCAACCACCAAAGTGCTTTATTTAAGACAGTATCACCAAGTATCAGCAATGGAAGATAGCTCTAAAACCAGGAGGCTCACACAATGGTGGGGGGCGGGGTATCTCATCTACTGCATCAAAAAAAATTCTACATTCCAGAAACAGCGAAATGAATGTCTCTTTTTCAAAGAGAACGTAATTAACTCAAGTCAACATAAATTAGTCAGCTAAGGGCTCAACTACTAAAAACAAAATATACAATTTGTGTTCAAGAAACAAGTCTCCGTCAAGAATGCTCAGAGATGCTGTTCACTCAGTCCTCAGACCAGTGGTGCCGGGACTATCTTAGGAATAGGGGTCCTTCATCTTTATGAAAATTTGATTCATTCGTTCATTCTCAAAAGCCTAAAACCCTTAAGCAAGTAAAATAGTAAGAGCAGTGAACACATACCGTTTACTATGTGCCAGATACTACTGAAGGGCTTTACATACGCAGTATTAAGTCATTAATCTTACCAACACTGAAGTACATACTAATACATACTCCCATTTTACAGACAGGAAACTGAGATAACACAGATTCACAGCTAGCCAGTGGTAAAGCCAAGATTCAAATCCAGGTCATCTGGCTCCACAGTCTGTACTCTTAATCATTATGCTATGTTGCAAAGCTAATCGTTCAATTGTAGATATACAAGACTCCAACTCAGCTTCCTGTTCTTTAAAGCAGTGTAACTGGGGCGCCTGGGTGGCTCAGATGGCTGGGTTTCTGCCTTCAGCTCGGGTCGTAATCCCAGGGTCCTGGGATCGAGCCCCGCATCAGGCTCCCTGCTCCATGGGGGGCCTGCTTCTCCCTCTCCCACTTGCCCTGCCTGTGTTCCCTCTCTCGCTGTGTCTCTGTCAAGTACATTAAATCTTTAAAAAAAATAAAAAATTTAAAAAATTAAAAATAAAGCAGTGTTAACTACTGTCAGCATCACCTACATAGCTCATACCTGGTATGACAGATCTGGTTCTGGGTCAGTATCTCACCTGTCTTCCCAGCCTTTCAGATACCCACAGGCGCTCCCTTGGATCTATATTGTACCGTTATCAGTTCTGTTTCATTATTTGTATTAAGTTCCAATTTGTGTTCTTGCTTTTCGTATTAAGAAAATACCCATTTGGGCACCTGGGTGGTTCAGTCGTTAAGCATCTGCCTTCGGCTCAGGTCATGGTCCCAGGGTCCTGGGATCGAGCCCCTCATCGGGCTCCCGCTCAGCGGGAAGCCTGCTTCTCCCTCTCCCATTCCCCCTGCTTGTGTTCGTTATCTCACTGTGTCTCTGTCAAATAAATAAAATTTTTAAAAAATAAAATAAAAATAAAAAAAGTACTATACTCTTAATTTACATTACATTCAAACAAGCACCCCCCACATACCAAGAGGGTACCTTCCTTTAGAGGGTTACTACTCCACAGCCAAGGAACTAAAGGGTCTATTTTATAAAGTAAAAAAAAATTTAATTGTAAGACTGTAACCAGATTAAAATAGAATTTCTAAAAATCCCTTTACCAGAACAAAATATTAATAATGCCTTCCTCATAAATCCAGTAGTAATTCTTATTAAACAGAGACACATACAAAATCACTATTATCTTGCTCTACTTATATCAGATTCTATTTACCTTCTTATATATTATTCTCTGGTCTCCCCCTGACACACACACACACACACACACCAGAGTTTATACCTTACCCACATATACAAAAGCACATCTACAGTCCACTTTCTGCTTTCAATTTCCATTTCTGAAACCTTCCAAGTTCCTCATAGGCTCTAGCAATAAGGAATTACTGGATGCTATTATCTCTTGCCATTTCTGATCCTGTGGTTGCACAGCGGGCCTGAAGAACCAGGAGAATGGCAAAACAAGTTAAGAAGGAGCCCAGGGGCAGCTGACTGGCACGGTCAGTTAAGCCTCTGCCTTTGGCTCAAGTCATGATCCTGGGGTCCTGGGATGGAGCCCCGCATCAGGCTCTCTGCTCAGCAGGGGAGGAGTCTGCTTCTCCCTCTCCCTCTGCCCATCCCCCGCTCTCTCTCTCTCTCAAAATAAGACCTTAAAAAAAAAGGAGGGGGGAGCCCAGAAAAACTGCAACCCCATGAAACACTAGAAAGTCTCAACCCAGGTTTGTCACTATACTCATTAGCTAAATATGCCATTCTACCCATGTCCAAATGTTAACAAGCATATCTCCAGAAGCATCAGGAATTTCTCACATCAAACAAAGTTTAAGAATCTTGAATAGTGGATCATGATCCATCACCATCCCTGGCTGCACAGTACAACCACTTGGGCAACTTCTAAAAAATGAACCCAAATAAAAAATTAAAGAAAGCAAGAAAGAAAGAAACCAGGTCCTATTAAAATCAGAGCCACTCAGAATAGGACCCAGATATCAATATTATTTTTTAAGGTTCTCCCAGTAGTTCCTAGAAAGTTAAAGAGTTACCATATGACCAAGCAATTCCACTTCTAGGTACAGACCCAAGAGAATTGAAAACATACGTTTGCCCAGGATTGTGCACATGAATGTTCACAGCAGCATTATGACAAAAAGCAGAAACAACCCAAATGCCCTATCAACTGATGAATGAATAAACAAGTAAGGCGTAACCATACATTATTCAAGTACTAAAAGGAATAAAGTTCTGGGGCGCCAGGCTGGCTCAATCAATGGAGCATGCAACTCTTGATCTTATGATGGTGGATTCAAGCCCCATGATAGGTGTAGAGCCTACTTTAAAAATTAAATTAAGGGGCACTTGAGTGGCTCAGTCGGTTAAGCGTCTGCCTTCCGCTCAGGTCATAATCCAAGGGTCCTGTGATCAAGCCCCGCTTAAGGCTCCCTGCTGAGTGGGGACCCTTCCTCTCCCTCTGCCTCTGCTGCCCCGCTGCATGTGCTCTCTCACTCTGTCAAATAAATAAAATCTTAAAAAAAGTAAAATTAAATTAAAGGAATATCACTTCTGATACATGCAACAATATGGATGAACCTTGAAAACATTATCCTAAGCGACAAAAGACCATATAATTATTATTCCATTTAAAGGTAATGTCCAGAATAGGCAAATCCAGAGACAAAAGTAAATCAGTGATTACCAGGGGTTAGGAGCAGGGAAAAATAAGCATTGACTGCTAATGGGTATAGGTTTCTTTTCGGAGTGATGAAAATGTCCTAGAAAGAGATGTCTGCACAACTTTGTGAATATACTAAAAAACCACTTAACTGTATACTATAAAAGGATGAATTTTATAATATACAACTTATATCTCAATTTTAAAAAAATTTCTTTTCAGGGGTGCCTGGCTGGCTCACTCAGAACATGCAACTCTTGATCTCAGGGTTGTAAGTTCAAGGCCCACATTGGGTGTAGCGATTACTTAAAAATAAAATCTTAAAAAAAAAAAAAATCGGAATGCCTGGGTGGCTCAGTCAGTTAAGTGTCTGATTTCAGCTCAGGTCATGATCCCAAGGTCCTGGGATGGAGTCCCACATCAGGCTCCTTGCTCAGCAGGGAGCCTACTTCTCCATCTGTCTGCCGCTCCCCCTGCTTGTGCTCCATCACTCTCCCTCTCTCTCTAATAAATAAAATTTTTAAAGGAACTAAATTTAGGGGCGCCTGGGTGGCTCAGTTGGTTAAGCGACTGCTTTCGGCTCAGGTCATGATCCTGGAGTCCCGGGATCGAGTCCCGCATAGGGCTCCCTGCTCAGCAGGGAGTCTGCTTCTCCCTCTGACCCTCCCCCCTCTCATGCTCTCTATCTCATTCTCTCTCAAATAAATAAATAAAATCTTTAAAAAAATAAAAAAGAAAAAAAGAAAATAAAAAAAAGAACTAAATTAAAAAAAAATCTTGGGAGGCTCAGGGGGCTCAGCTGGTTGAGCATCTGCCTTCAGCTCAAGTCATGATCCCAGGGTCCTCAGATCAAGCCCCACATCAGGCTCCCTGCTCCGAGGGAAGCCTGCTTCTCCCTCTCCCACTCCCCCTGCTGGCGTTCCCTCTCTCTGGCTGTGTCTCTGTCAAACAAACAAACAAACAAATAAATAAAATCTTAGGGGCGCTTGGGTGGCTCAGTGGTTAAGTGACTGCCTTCAGCTCAGGTCCTGATCCTGGAGCCCCGCATCGGGCTCCCTGCTCAGCAGGAAGTCTGCTTCTCCCTCTGACCCTCCCCTGTCTCACGTGCTCTCGCTCTCTCTCTCTCTCAAATAAATAAATAAAACCTTTAAAAAAATAAAATAAAATCTTAGGGGCACCTGGGTGGCTCAATCATTAAGCGCCTGCCTTCGGCTCGGGTCGTGATCCCAGGGTCCTGGGATCGAGCCTCACATCGGGCTCCCTGCTAGGTGGGGAGCCTGCTTCTCCCTTTCCCACTTCCCCTACTTGTGTTCCCTGTCTCACCATGTCTCTCTCAAATAAATAAATAAAATTCTTAAAAAAAATCCTGGGGCGCCTGTGTGCCTCAATGGGTTAAGTGTCTGCCTTGGGCTCAGGTCATGATCCCAGGGTCCTGGGATCAAGCCCCGCATTGGGCTCCCTGCTCAGCGGGGGTGTCTGTTTCTCCCTCTACCCCTCCCCCTTGCTTGTGCTCTCTCTCATGCTCTCTCTCACATTCTCTCAAATAAATAAAATCTTAAAAAAAAAAAAAACTTTCCAAGCTTCTAATGTACAAGTGGGATGTCAAACTACTACTATGGAATTAGTGGTCCTCAAAGTGTGATGTCAAGACCAGCAGCAGCATCACCTGAGAACATCACAAATGCAAATTCTCAAGGTCATCCCAGACCTATAGAACCAGAAATTACGTTCAGAAAGACAAGTTTGTGTTTTTTATTCTTTTAAGTAATCTCTACCCTCACAATGTGGGGCTCAAACTCATGACCGTGAAATCAAGAGTCACACACCCCACTAAATGAGTCAGCCAGGTGCCCTAGATCGGACTCCCTGCTCAGTGGCAAGTCTGCTTGTCTCCCTCTGCCCCTCCATCCTCCCCCCCCACCCCCCACTCGTGCATGCACACCCGCACTCTCAAAATAAATATAAATAAATAAATAAATAAATCTAGGTGAGTATGCTTTCAGTGTTTTCTATTTGTTTTGCATTACAGTCATCCACTAGAAATGGCTGTATCATGCTTTTATCACAGAACGTTGGGATATAAACAACTATGTAAAAGCAACACAGCGTAATTATAGCACCTCAATTATCCTGTTCAGCTACAGAATCCAGTATTATGGTACTCGGAAAGAAAACTCCTTAGGGGCCAGGATGGTTTTGGTTCCAATATTTTTTTGATATAAATGCCTTCTAAAATGCAACACATACCTCCCATCTTTGAGAAATACAGTACAACAAACATCATTTAACTTCTGATTCTACGTCAGTTATTGTAACCATGTGATGGGTAAAGTGGGAAATTCGTCTGAATTTATTCTTTTTGTTTTTTGTTGTTTGTTTTGTTTTTTTTCTTAAAGTAAACTCTACACCCAACATTGGGCTCAAACTCATGACACAAGATCAAGAGTCCCATGCTTTACCAATTGTGCCAGCCAGGCACCCCAGTCTGAATCTATTCTAACCCCAGGAAATTCCTAGGAACTTGCTTTCCTAAATATATCAATCCTGTCTTTCCTGTCCCTGGCCTCTTTCTCTAAAGTGGCACCATTTATGCTCATGCTAAATAAATATATATACATAAAATCCTTTTAAAAAACAAAAATAAAAAAATAAAAATCATCGGGGCGCCTGGGTGGCTCAGTCGTTAAGCATCTGCCTTCGGCTCAGGTCATGATCCCAGGGTCCTGGGATGGAGCCCCACATCGGGCTCCCTGCTCCGCGGGAAGCCTGCTTCTCCCTCTCCCACTCCCCCTGCTTGTGTTCCCTCTCTTGCTGTGTCTCTGTCAAATAAATAAATAAAATCTTTAAAAAAATAAAATAAAAAAATAAAAATCATCTGCATTATTTTTAACTCATTCATGAGTTTAATGGGGGGGGACGGGGGGCTTTCCACCAAGCCCTTGAGTAGCTTAAGCCCTCAAACCTTGATTTTCAGCAGTCTGCATAATGACTTCTAGGATAGCTTGAGTGATTAAGAGACGACCCCTACCCACATGCCAGCATCCACTTATGTCAGCATGCATTTTATCAGGGAGGGAGGAAAGGAAGGAAGGAAAGAAAGAAGAGGGCCTACTTCCTGAGTATTAACAAAAAAGTGGTAATAAATTGCCAAGTGAATGTTCCCATCTCAAATTCTTCTGTCCCTAACCCTACTTTAATGTGGCTCTTTCCCAACCATGTTCAGGTGCATTAGTCCCACCTATCCTCTCTGGAAAGAATCAAGTGAAGTCTCAAGAGACCTTCTGAGGGAAAGGGTATGCAGGGGAGATGCCTTCTCCTTTTGGCTTATCTCCTCTTCATAAGACCCAGTCAGAAAGGGAAAAAAAGGGGGCGCCTGGGTGGCTCAGTCGGTTAAGCGTCTGCCTTCGGCTCAGGTCATGATCCCAGGGTCCTGGGATCGAGCCCCACATCGGGCTCCCTGCTCAGCGGGGAGCCTGCTTCTCCCTCTGCCTGCCTGCCTGCCTACTTGTGCTCTCTGTCAAATAAATAAATAAAATCTTTAAAAAAAAAATATTCTTTAGAAAGGGAAAAAAAGGTGTCAAACCATAGGTTAACTGACCTCACCATCCTTGGGGATACAAGTTCAATAAGCCAAATGTTTCTTTTTCTTTTTTTTTAAGATTTTATTTATTTGACAGAGAGAGACACAGCGAGAGAGGGAACACAAACAGTGGGAGTGGGAGAGGGAGAAGCAGGCTCCCCACCGAGCAGGGAGCCCGACGCAGGGCTCAATCCCAGGACCTGGAATCACGACCCGAGCCGAAGGCAGACGCCCAATGACTGAGCCACCCAGGTGCCCCAAGCCAAATGTTTCTTTTAATCAAGTCATATTGACCACACCCAGTCACAAAAATCAAGAATCTTTAATTCTTGATACTCTAAGCCAAAACATTACCTAAACCAAAATGTCAGTTTAACTCATTTCTTATTTTAAGATTTTATTTATTTATTTGACAGAGAGACAGCAAGAGAGAGGGAACACAAGCAGGGGGAGTGGGAGAGGGAGAAGCAGACTTCCTGCCGAGCAGGGAGCCCAACACGGGGCTCTATCCCAGAACCCTGGGATCATGACTTGAGCCAAAGGCAGACACTTAACCAACTGAGCCACACAGGCATGCCTCGTTTCTTATTTTCAAGCACAGAAAAGCCATAACAATGGTCAATGCAGGAAAATCTCCAATTCCAAGCTGTGAAAAGAACTTCAAGAAATCCCATATATAACAATACTCAAAAATGTTACCTAGTTCAATTCATAATCACTTGAAAGTTTTAGTTCATATCTCACAAAACTTTACAAATCTCCAATTCTTACTGAAGACAGATAAGCAAGAACATTTCAAGTTCTCATTTTTCACATTTCTGCATGAACTACTTGAACATTGGACACTCATTTGTTATAAATATTTCACAACTAACTTATAGAAGTTCAATATATCCATTATTAAACCATTCCAAGACAGCTGTATCGTCTCTATTACTGTAAGCCAAAAGTATAAATACAGATTTTTAAGTACTTAAAAACCATAGTTTTTCACTACAGTTCTCTAACCTTCCTCATGAACGAGAATATAGTCTGAGTTGTTTAAAAAAAAAAAAAAGTGTAGGGGTGCCTGGGTGGCTCAGTCAGTTTAAAGTCTGCCTTCAGCTCAAGTCATGGTCCCAGGGTCCCGGGAATGAGCCCCACATCAGGTGCTCCTGCTTAGCAGGGACTCTGCTTCTCCCTCTCCCTCTGCCTGCTGGTCCCCCGTGCTTGTGCTGTCAAATAAATAAAATCTTTTTATTTTTTTTATTTTTTTAAAGATTTTTATTTATTTGAGAGAGAGAGAATGAGAGATAGCACGAGAGGGAAGAGAGTCAGAGGGAGAAGCAGACCCCTGCTGAGCAGGGAGCCCGATGCGGGACTCGATCCCGGGACTCCAGGATCATGACCTGAGCTGAAGGCAGTTGCTTAACCAACTGAGCCAACCCAGGCGCCCTAAATAAAATCTTTTTAAAAATAAAATGTATTTGTTTTATTCTAATGGCAACTTCATTACCATTTCACTCACCCCAAAAGCAACTTTTAAAATGCCAGTTACCTGAAGAACGTATCAAAATATAGTCATGCAATCCATTCAAATGTTAACACACCTGTCACTTATACACCAGGCTCAGTTTTCATTCAAATATCAAATACAAAAATCCTTAATACGGAAATCTCCTACCACTACTATTGAGAAAATATTCCCTATCCTTTTCCTTCTCAGAAGTATGTGTATAAAAAACTATTCTCTACATCTACATTAATCTCAAAAACAAAGGCTTACAAAAATTACCATCCAAGCACTCTGGGAAACTGCATGTTCTATCTTGTAAGCAATGACTATTTCAGCTGTGTATCTCAAAAAGATTACAGGGGCGCCTGAGTGGCTCAGTCAGTAGAGTATGTATTGATCTTGGGGTCCTGAGTTCAACACCCCCCCATGCTGGGCGTAGAGTTTACATAATTAATTAATTAGATAAAAATAGGTAAAAGTGAAATGGGGCCTAGTGAAACCAGGCAGTGGAGTTCAAGGGTGCCACCTGCATCTCCAGCCCCTCATTTCCCATCCAGTGCAAACCCCCACCACAACTGTGGACACTGTTTGACTGATTACCCAGCACTTGGCTATACTCCCAGAGAGCAATATTTCAGACAGGTAAAGTAGTACAGTATTGTGATTAAGAACACAGGTTGGGGGGGGTGAAGAACAAAGGTCTGGAAGTCACACAGACCTGCATTCTACAAATTAGTAGATTAGGTAACCTTGACTAAATACTTTAATCTTTCTCAAGCCTGGGAGGAGCACCAAACAAAATAATGCACCTCCAATGCTTAGTCTAAGTCCTAATAGCTACCATAAATACTAGCAACTACAGTATTAATGTTCAATGACCACTTTTGTTTCGGATTTAATTTCAAAACATTGCCTATTTATTCAAACAATTTAGGCAACTTTACTGAGGTATAGCGATTACCATTAAGTTCACCTTTTTTAAGTGTAAAATTCAATGATTTTTAGTATTTACCAATTATACAAGTGTCACCACAGGTCAACTATGCTCCAATAAAATCCTTTGTGACACTGGTCATTTCTTTGTCCCACAGATGGCTAGACTGTCAGAGTATATAAACTGGTTCATAGTATGCTAGCTATGTCCCATTACAGCTGGGATCTTTTGATAAAGTGAAATAAGCATTAAAACAACAAACAGGGGCGCCTGGGTGGCTCAGCTGTTAAGCGTCTGCCTTCGGCTCAGGTCATGATCCCAGGGTCCTGGGATTGAGCCCCGCATCGGGCTCCCTGCTCAGCGGGGAGCCTGCTTCTCCCTCTCCCTCTGCCTTCCGCTCCCCCTGCTTGTACTCTGTCAAATAAAAAAAAAATTTAAAAAAAACTGACCCAAAGAAAATAACGTGAATAACTTATAGTAAGAGTAACTTGGAGTGCCTGTCTGGCTTAGAGGAATATGTGACTCTTTTTTTTTTTTTTTTAAAGATTTATTTATTCATGAGAGACAGAGAGAGAGAGAGAGAGAGAGAGAGAGAGAGAGAGAGAGAGAGAGAGAGAGAGAGGCAGAGGGAAAAGCAGGCTCCCAAGGAGTAGGGAGCCCGATGCAGGACCCGATCCCAGGACTCTGGGATCATGACCTGAGCCGAAGGCAGACGCTTAACCATCTGAGCCACCCAGGCGCCCGGAATATGTGACTCTTGATCTCAGGGTCGTGAGTTCGAGCCCCACGTTGTGCATAGCCCTCACTGGTTAAGTAAATAAATAGAAGAGAATAACTTAGTTTCTCTTGGGGTACCTGGCTAGCTCAGTCTGTGCATCATGAGACTCTTGATCTCAGGGTTGTGAATTCAAACCTAATTTTGGGTGTAGAGGTTACTTTAAAAAAAAAATCTTTAAAAAATAAATAGGGGCACCTGGGTGACTCAGCTGGTTAAGCGGCTGCCTTTGGCTCAGGTCATGATCTCAAGGTCCTGTCATCGAGCCCCATGTCAGGCTCCCTCCCCAGAAGAGAGTCTTCTTTTCTTCTCCCTCTCCCTCTGCTCCTCCCCCTGGCTCATGCACTCTCTCTCTCTCAAATAAGAAATCTTTTAATAAATAAATAAAATAAACAGTTTCTCTTTTATACTAGCTGCTACAAATAAACTACCAATGGCGGCCAAACAAAAGATACAATAATATAGTAATCAAAATAATAGCAAATTCTAATAAAACTGAACTAAAACTGATGCAAAATTCTAGGTTTGTTTTTTTTTTAAGGAGGCTCCATTCCCAGCATGGAGCCCAATGCAGGGCATGAACACACAACACTGATATCAAGACCTGAGATGAAATCAACAGTTGGACACTTAACTGACCAAGACACCAGATGCCCCTTTTTCTTTATTTTTCAAAGATTTTATTTTTTTAAAGATTTTATTTATTTCAGACAGAGCGGGCCTGAGCGGGGGGGGGGGGGGGGAACGGGACGGAATAGAGTCAGAGGGAGAGGGAGAAAGAATCTGGAGCAGACTCCAAACAGAGCCCCAACATTGGGATTGATCTCATGACCCTGAGATCACAATGTGAGCAGAAACCAATAGTCAGACGCTTAGACTGCACCACCCAGGTGCTCCTCAAAATTTTATTTTTAAGTAATCTCTACACCCAGCGTGGGGCTCGAAGTCACAACCCCGAGATCAAGAGTCTAATGTTCCAATGACTAAGCCAGCCAGGCACTCCTAAAATTCAGAGTGTTTTAACAAAAGAAACAATTATAACTTCAGGAATTTGGCCATTATTGATCCTATAAGAAGAGTACAGGAAAAGTAAGGCTCAGCCTCCCACTGGTTCAAGGAAGCCTCCCAATATCCAAACTCAACTGAAAGCACTTTCCTCTGTCGCTCCCAAAAGGATTCTGGCTCCTAAATGCACTGTGTCTACTTTTGTCTTCCTCTACAAATTTAAGCACCTACAGAGCCGGGACAGTGCATTATCCACCTGAATCAGTAGCACTTAACAGTTGCTGACAAGCAGCAACATTAAAGCTTTGTTCAGGTGAACACCTATTTAGGAGCACACATTAGCAACAGCAACAACTCAGGCCTAATCTAGGTTAACCTACACTCTGAGCATTTCACAGAAATAAAATGCCATGAGAACGTTTTCTAGGGTGCCTGGGTGGCTCAGTCAGTTAAGCATCTGTCTTCGGGGTGCCTGGGTGGCTCAGTTGGTTAAGCAACTGCCTTCGGCTCAGGTCATGATCCTGGAGTCCCAGGATCGAGTCCCGCATCGGGCTCCCTGCTCAGTAGGGAGTCTGCTTCTCCCTCTGACCCTCTTCCCTCTCGTGCTCTCTATCTCATTCTCTCTCTCAAATAAATAAATAAAATCTTTAAAAAAAAAAAAAAAGCATCTGTCTTCAGCTCAGGTCATGATCCCAGGGTCCTGGGATAGGGTCCACAACAGGCTCTCACCTCATGGGGTAGTTTGCTTCTCCCTCTATCCCTCCCCCTACCCCTCCCCCTGCTCATGCTCCTTCTCCCTCCTTCTCCCACAAAAATAAATAAAATCTTAAAAAAAAAATTTACTTTCTAAAGTTTTTATCTATGTAATAGTTTACCCTTATTCCCACACATCAAAAGGACTTTCATTTTTTCAAAACCTGGGGTCTGCATAAGATTAACAAGACACACAGAATATTTTGTCTAACAGCCCAAGAAAGTTACACACAGTCTACAATAAATTGCAAATTACTTGACACTAGCAAGAATTATCTAAACTAAATAACAGCAGTAGTTATCTTACTTATCAGATAATCTGACTGGCAATTATGCCTGATAAATGACAAAATAATCACTTAAACAGATTATCATTCAATATTATATTTCACTGACAATACACAAACAGGGTAAAGCAGAAACTCTGGACAGTAACAAAAGTTACAAAAGACATTTTGTGAACTGGGAAATCTAAATGTAAATTTTTATCAGCTATTATTGACATTATTCATTAGATATATTATTAAATAATTATTCACTTTCCTAGGTAGGATCAGCTTGTTTTTCTTTTTATTTATTTATTTAAGATTTTATTTATTTATTTGACAGAGAGGGAGAGATAGCAAAGAGCAGGAACACAAGCAGGGGGAGTGGGAGAGGGAGAAGCAGGCTTCCAGCCGAGCAGGGAGCCTGATGCGGAGCTCGATCCCAGGACCCTGGGATCATGACCTGAGCCAAAGGCTTAACGACTGAGCCACCCAGGCGCCCCTTGTTTTTCTTTTTAAGAGAAGCTCTTTATTGTAAAGAGATACTTGCTAAGGAAATATTTAGGCATATATGTCAAGATGTTTCACTTTACTTTCCAAAACATTCAGCCTCGGGGCGCCTGGGTGGCTCAGTGGTTAAGCATCGCTCAGATCATGATACCAGGGTCCTGGGATCGAGCCCCACATCGGGCTCCCTGCTCTGCGGGAAGCCTGCTTCTCCCTCTCCCACTCTCCCTGCTTGTGCTCCTTCTGTCAAATAAATAAATAAAATTCAAAAACAAAACAAAACAAAAAACAGCCCCAAAAAACAATGTGCATAGTAGAAAGAAAAGTCAATGTAGCAAAATACTAAGTAGTGACTCCAAGTCAAAGGTATACATGTGTTCATAATACTCCTTTAGCTTTCATAGATTTTTTAAAAAAATTAAATTAAAGGGCGCCTGGGTGGCTCAGGCGTTAAGCGTCTGCCTTCAGCTCAGGTCATGGTCTCAGGGTCCTGGGATCGAGTCCCACATCGGGCTCCCTGCTCCGCGGGAGGCCTTCTTCTCCCTCTCCCACTCCCCCTGCTTGTGTTCCTGCTCTCGCTGTCTCTGTCTCTGTCAAATAAATAAATAAAATCTTAAAAAAAAAAAATTAAATTAAAAAGTTGAAGGAAACCAAACAGAAATAATCAAAACTGCAAAAAGAACAGAAAAACAATAAACACAAGTAAAGACTTTGATAGCAAAAAATATATACAAAATATCCGAAATTATAATCAACAATGACAGTCTCCATGCTCCAGTTAAAAGACAAGTTGGAAGGAGATATTAGCAAAGCAAAATCTAGCTGTGTGATGTTCATAAAAGATGTATCTAAAACATCCCACTAGAATTGCCAAAAACATTTAAAAATTAAAGCAATACCAAATGTAGATAAGGCTGTGGAACTCTTATCAACTCAGTCTTGAGAATTTAGTTCTAATGTCTAAGGCATTCATTTTATGTATGAATTAAACTTCTTCCCTAGGCTTCTAAAATGATTTCAATTATGTACATCCTCTAGAGAATTGAAAAAATAATCACTCAATTTTCTGTGTTCTGTAGTTAAGATGAAGAGCCTCATTAAAAATGAGTGTACAACACAGTTTGGGATCACCTAGTAAAGTTTTTTTTTTTTAAAGATTTTATTTATTTATTTGAGAGAGAGAGAGAATGAGAGATAGAAAGCACGAGAGGGAAGAGGGTCAGAGGGAGAAGCAGACTCCCTGCTGAGCAGGGAGCCCAATTTGGGACTCGATCCTGGGACTCCAGGATCATGACCTGAGCCGAAGGCAGTTGCTTAACCAACTGAGCCACCCAGGTGCCCCAGGATCACCTAGTAAAGTTACACATACTACAAACACAACCCAAAAAACTCCACTCCCAGTTACATAGTCTTGAGAACTCTTAAATCTTCTCTTAAAAAAAAGTTTGTTTTGGGAGGAGGGTCAGGTTGTGCAAATGTTCACAAAGAGACAAGTAAAAATTTCTCATCACAAAAAACTGGAAATGACACAAACATCCATCACAATAGAGTAAGATGTGACATATCCTTACAGTGGAGTACCATACTACTAAAAATGACCGACAGAATCAACATGAATGAATCTAAAACATTTAAGAGTGAAAGAAGTATCAAAAAAGAATCATACAATTCCATTTAAAACAAGATTGAGGGGGGGCCTGCCTGACTCAGTCAGTAGAACATGGGACTCTTGATCTCAGGGTTGTGAGTTTGAGCCCCATTTTGTGGGTAGAGTTTACTCTGAATAATTCAAGACTGAAAATGGCAATATTAAACTATTATTTATGGATTATATGGAATAAAAATTATTCTAAAAAATTTTCAATATATATATATTTTTTAAGATTTCATTTATTTGAGAGAGAGCAAGCACAAGCAGGGGGAGCAAAAGGCAGAGGGAGAGGGAGAAGCAGACTCCCTGCTGAGCAGGGAGCCGGATGTGGGGCTCCATCCCAGGACCCTAGTATCATGGCCTGAGCCAAAGTTGAGCCAACTAACTGAGCCACGCAGGTACCCCTCAAAAAAATTTTTTTTAAATAAACCCAAAATGGAGCCTAATGTTTACCTCTGGGAAAGAAAAAGCAAAGTCTTGGATTTCAAAATGACAGGGGCATATAGGCAACAGTAATGTTCTATGTCTTGACTAGTCATTTTATTTTTGTTTTTGAAAACTCTACATGTATTTTTATACCTCATATACCTTCTTTGGTATGTATTCTCTTAATAAAAATCACAAAGTATAAAAGTATTATCACACTTTAAGTATATGCTTTACATAAAGAAAAAAAAAGGATTTCTGGGGTGCCTGGGTAGAGTCTCAACAGTCAAGCGTCTCAACTCTTGGTTTCAGCTGGAGTCATGGTCTCAAGGTCATGGGATGGAGCCCTGAGTCAGGCCCCGTGGGAGTGTGCTTGGGATCCTCTCTCTCTCTCTCTCTCTCCCCTGCCCCTCCTCTAGCTCGCTCATGATCTCTCCCTCTAAAATAAACAAATCTTTAAAAAAAAGAAAGGATTTCAGGGGCACCTGGGTGGCTCAGTCAGTTAGTTGTCTGCCTTTGGCTCAGGTCATGATCCCACACTGGGCTCCCTGCTCAGCGGGGAGTCTGCTTCTCCCTCTCCCCTTCTAGTGCGTGCACACTCTCTCTCGCTCTCTCTAAATAAAAACTTAAAAAAAAATAAAAAGAAAAAATTAAAAAAAGAAAGGATTTCTACTAAAATGTTAAACCATGATTAAGTCATTTTTATCTTTTGATTTTCTCGTATTTAATGTTATTTTCTTAGGTCAAACAGTACCAGATAGCCTGACCCTGAAGTTTCAAAAAAGAGGAACAAACTGATTTGGTCTAAGAACAATGTAACATAAGGCTTGTCAATCAATCCTAAAGCCAGTCCTTTTTTTTCCTAGACCCCTATTTCAGCTAAACCTGTTTTTTTAAGCCCACTTACTCTCTTGCTTAATGATTTGACAATGCCAAACACTGTTATCAAATGAAAACTTGCACCTTTCAAAGAGCACACATTCCAGCTAGGTAGACACACAATACAGGTAGCACTATGCACCTTGCCCAAGCCCAAGAAAAGAGGTTGCAAAGATATTTTAGGTTTTCATCTGCCTGAAAGCAGCGTGTTATGTGGCAAGTACAGTCAGAAGGTCTACAACCTCATCAGTTGAGACTGAGTGTTGAGAGTGTTATTGTATGGGGATGAAAAGGCAGAAGGAGGCAGAAAAATAAAATGGAGAGAAAAACAAAGGGTGCACAAAGAGTGGGATGCTCAACAGACTGAGCCACCCAGGTGCCCCCATATAGTATAACTTGAAAGTTCCTATGTGACATCTTAGTTAAAAACAGGTTAATAATAACAGTGTTAAAAAGAAACAAGGTTACAGCAACAATAAGCTTGGAACTAAATCCAAATGAAATTCTCTCTATAAATCTGAAAATCTTCTCATAAAATTTTACGTGTTAGACCAAATCAAATGTATGTTCTATTGCTTTCAGAGTCCCAAATAAAAAAAAACAAGCTACACATTCCGAACAACTTTTCTAAGAACTCTGCGTAGTCTTAAATGAAACACTCCTTTATCTAAGGCCCATTTCAATACATTCCAAAGTAATGAGTTCCAATTCAGTTATCTCATCACCCAGTATGAAAATGAGTTATCTGAAAATTAAAACTCACTCTAGCATACATGCCATGTCAGCAACAAATTCACAAACCTGGTCTTCAAAAACCTATGCCAAAAAAAATTTTAACTCAGGGGCGCCTGGGTGGCTCAGTCGTTGGGTGTCTGCCTTCGGCTCAGGTCATGATCCCAGGGTCCTGGGATCGAGCCCCGCATCGGGCTCCCTGCTCAGTGGGGAGACTGCTTCTCCCACTCCCGCTCCCCCTGCTTGTGTTCCCTTTCTTGCTGTCTCTGTGTCAAAAAAATAAGTAAAATCTTTTTAAAAAATTTTTTTTTACTCAAATAATTTACTTTTTTTTAAAGATATTTTTATTTTGGGGCGCCTGGGTGGCTCAGTGGGTTAAGCGACCACCTTCGACTCAGGTCATGATCCTGGAGTCCCGGGATCGAGTCCCACATCGGGCTCCCTGCTTGGCGGGGAGTCTGCTTCTCCCTCTGACCCTCCTCCCTCTCGTGCTATCTCTCATTCTCTCTCTCAAATAAATAAATCTTTAAAAAAATAAAAGATATTTTTATTTTGGGGATGCCTGGGTGGCTTGGTCAGTTAAGCGACTGCCTTCGGCTCCGGTCATGATCCCAGGGTCGAGATCAAGCCCCACATCAGGCTCTGTGCTCAGTTTGGAGTCAGCTTGAGACTCTCTCTCCCTCTGCCCCTCCCCCCACTCACACTCTTGCTCTTTCTCTTAATAACCGTGAAAAAAAATTTTTTTAGAGGCCCTGGGTGGCTCAGTCATTAAGTGTCTGCCTTCAGCTAGGGTCGTGATCCTGGGGTCCTGAGATCAAGCCCCGCGTCAGGCTCCCTGCTCAGTAGGAGGCCTGCTTCTCCCTCTCCTACTCCCCCTGCTTATGTTCCCTCTAGCTCGCTCTGTCAAAAAAATAAGATCTTTAAAAAATTAAAAAACTCAAACCTGATTAATTTGGTTCTTGGACTTAAAAATGAAAAAAAAAAGGAGCCCATTCCTAAATATTTGACAGTTGGGTCAAAATTATTTCAAAACTAACCACAGGCTTAAACGGTGATATTCCCTGTTCTTAAGTCTTCCCTCTCGGGCACCTGGGTGGCTCATTCGTTAAGTGTCTGCCTTTGGCTCAGGTCATGATCCCAGGGTCCTGGGATCGAGGCCCACATCAGGCTCCCTGCTCAGCAGGGAAGCCTGCTTCTCCCTCTCCCACTCTGCCTGCTTGTGTTCCCTCACTCGCTGTCTCTGTCAAATAAATAAATCTTTAAAAAAAAAAGTCTTCCCTCTCAACTTCCTTCAAGTTACATCTTCACTCTCCTTTGGGGGTGGGGTGGGGGGAGGGGAGAAAATAGCTGTTTCCAAAACCTATCAGTGAACCACCACTCTACCAGTCAACATAACCAGCGCCATACACTCCACTTTTAAAGGACACTCCATTTACTCAAATTAACTAAGAGCCAACTAATATTTGTTGACCTCATAGGATTAATAAACAAAATAAAATTTAACAGATAAACTTCACAATCTGTGAATTCACGCAGGCATTCATCAAACAAAAAAAGTGTCTTATAACAACACATCTTAAGTCATCATTTTTAAAAAGGACTGGGAACTTGGGGCACCTGGGTGGCTCAGTGGGTTAAGCATCTGACTCTTGATTTCAGCTCAGGTCAGGATCTCAGGGTCGTGAGATCAAGCCCTTGGGTGGGGCTCTGCACTCAGAGCAAGTCTGCTTGTTCCTCTCCCTCGGCATCTCCCTCCCACCTCAGCCCCCTCTCCGCTTGCACACAGTCGAGCTAATAAATACATAAAATCCTTTAAAAAAAATAAAATAAAAAGGACTGGGGAATCAATACTTCAAGAGTAACACTTCCAAAGTAAAGGCTTCACTTCACACCAGTTCAAAAGTTCAACACTGGTTTATACTTTCTTCATGTAGTGTACTGTTAAAGGAGTAGAGATAGCAACCAGTTCCCATCAAAACACAAGGGCCTATTGAAATTAACCATTCTTCGCCAAGTTCTCCTACCATTTCTCCCTAAACAATAAAACTCACTCAGGTTAATACCAAGAGACACTGCTGGTGAATACTGCACAGGCTGCATCAGTTACCAGGAAAAGGAAGCGAGGTGTTATTGTTGTTCTAGCCTTGTTCTAAAGGCAGCTCCATGTGACTGCGGCTGGTCCAGCCCACATTTAAAGAGAGAGGCCAGAGGAAACCAGAGCAGCAGGAAACAGGCAGGAGAAGCAATTACCACAACCCTTTCCCATGGCCTCATTTCCATGCCACCACTTCCAGCCATATTTCAATCACAACAAAAAACTCTCCCTTCTCTGAATTAATTTGAGGGTCGGAAGCAACAAGGAAGCAAATAGGGGAAATCAGAGCTGTGGAAAACTAGCAGGACAGAGGTGGGGGAAATCTCATCACACATGTGAACTAGCCTTAAGGAGGAAAAATCAGATGGAACATACTGGAGATAAGCAGAAGAGCAGTGTGGGAAACTAGTCACTTCTGCATGATAAGTGTTCACAGCAATGGGAGGATGACAGCCCCAGCCAAAGGGCCCTGCAGGTACATAAGAGATATTGGTGGACTACAAGACTCTATGGTCTCCAGAGAGTGGAAATTACTCCCTTTCCTGAAACATCACAATCTAGGCATCCAATGCCAAGGATACAGAAGAACTCAGGTATTAGCTTCATCTTCCCTCCACCATTATTAGACAAACTGACACTAAAAATTGGGATGTACAATACATGACAAAAAGTGAGGAATACACTACTGACATAACTCTTGGTTTAAAAAGTATACCATAGGGCACCTGGGTGGCTCAGTCATTAAGCATCTGCCTTCAGCTCAGGTCAGGATCCCAGGGTCCTGGGATCGAGCTCCACATTGGGCTCCCTGCTCAGCGGAAAGCCTGCTTCTCCCTCTCCCACTCCCTCTGCTTGTGTTCCCTCTCTGTCAAATAAATAAAATCTTTTTTAAAAAAAAAGTATACCATAAAATTAATTAAAAGTATACTATAGGGCGCCTGGGTGGCTCAGTTGGTTAAGCAACTGCCTTCGGCTCAGGTCATGATCCCAGGGTCCTCGGATCGAGCCCCTCATCGGGCTCCCTGCTCGGCGGGAAGCCTGCTTCTCCCTCTCCCACTCCCCCTGCTTGTGTTCCCTCTCTGTCTCTCTCTCTCTCTATCAATTAAATAAATAAAATCTTTTTAAAAAAAAGTATACTATAATTGAAGAGAAAATATAAAAGGTCTGGGTTCACCCAAAAAGTTAATTATATGCCCTTTGAATAAAAGATGTTTGGATCCCTTATAAAGACCTTCAAAAGCTTTTAACTGTTAGGGCACAAAAGGGCCGAAGACAAGCCTAACTACTAACAGACCATACACCTCGGACGTAAGTAGAAACCAATATACAACAGAGGTGGTAGTAAGCTACAAGATTATGTCAAACAGGAAATAACAGGAATGATGACGGGATCAACTCCTAGAGAGAACAAGGATATGAGATCAGAGTGGCGGCACTTGAGATGCTTGGGGAAAAAACGAGATTGAAAACCGAGGGGAAAAGGTGGGAAAGCCAAGTGGGAAAGTGATTCAGAGGCAAAGAAAACGGAAATGTAATACACTAATGAGTAACACAGAACTTTGGTTTACAGGGTGCTCTCAAAACTGTTTTTAAAAACTCTGATAAAACCAGACTAGAGGAACCGGGACTGAGGAGAAAGAAACTGAGTCCCCAGAGTCTAACACCAAAACCTCCCAGAATGAAAAGGAGTAGAATCTAACTATTCCTCCGGGTAAACCAAGAAAGGTTCAGAGCGCACAAGTTGGGCTCTAAGATGTCCAGTCCCAAGACTAGCGACAGACGTGAAAATGGGAAGGTGGCCAGGACGGGGAGCATCAGCGTGGCGCGGGAGCTCCAGCGGACAGACAGGGAGGGACAGAGGTGGGAGAGAAAACCACACCCTCCAGGGCAGAAACCCGAAGGGGGGAGGGGAAGGCGCCCCCTGGGGTTGGGTGGGGCCAGGCCGACTAGGACCGGAGTAGGCAGGAAGAAGCACAGGGCGACCCGCAGGGAGAGGAAGGAAGGCGCCCAGGCCTGGGCATACTGAGGACGCCTGAAGCTGGCGAGGAACGCTTGGCCCGATCTTCATGAGTGGGCGCTGGGGCAGTATGAAGAGCGTTCGAGGAAAGAAGAGCTGAACCCAGGACTAGAAAGCGCACGCTGCTACGCTCAGGGCTCTGTAACAGGAAAGGAGAGAGAGGGTGCCAATTACCGCTGCTGTTCTCGCTGGACTCGGAACCAGCTGCCGCCGCCGCCGCCGCTCGTTACCTGCCAATGTGCCTCTTACAAAGCGGCGGCGGCGGCAGAGGCGGCCCGGCCCGTCACGTGACCTCTGCGTCATGAGCGAAGGAGGAGCCACCACGCGACGCTCGCTCGGGGCTCGTCAGCCCGCCCACCGAGCGCGTCGGTTCCTCCGGCCTCCCCCATGCCAACTAGGAGAGGCCAACAGCGCCGAGGCGGGGGTAGGCACCGGGAAGGAGCAAATAAGGGAGACCTTATAAAATTTCTCGTACTCAGAGCTGTCAGAAGGGTACTACATACCGCATCCAAGATGCCCACAACGGCAGCTTGTCGCGCTGTGATGACCTCACAAGGCACCACGAGTCGCTCCCCTGCGGCCGCCTTCCTCTCATCATGTGATGTGGCCCAACCATTCAAAACAGGCCTGGCTTCCCAAACCTTGCGCGGGGAGGGGAATACTATCGCCAATATGCTGCACAGCAAAGGCACCCACCACCGCAGCCTTTCCCTCGCGGGTTCATAGACCTTGCATTTATGACTTAGTCCTCTGAGGCAAAGCCCAGAGGGAAAACGGACAGCAGTGGCTTATGAGACTAATACCAGCAGGCGCCGCTTGCCAGGTGGCTGAGCGTGGTTCCTGCTGGGAGATGTAGTCCCGGCCGGGAGTGGGGGCGGGGGTTCGCTAACACGTTCCCGGGCTCGCGCTCGGCTCCGCCCTCTGCGCGGGAAAACGCCAACGGCTCGCCGAAGTGCAACGGCGTGGAGCCGGCTTCAATAGGAAGTTATCCAGCGCAGAAGGACCTCGGGGCTTCTGGCTTGTTAAGTGTGGGCGTTGAATTCTCTTTTACCAAGCCCCTTATGCATGAATTGATTAATATTTGACTGTTTACTTAATACAGCAATTTTTACTAAATCTTATAATCAACCCGTCAAAGCAGGGATTGCTCCCTGTAAAGAAAGGCTTAGGGCGGCACCCGGCTGGCTCAATCGGTAGGGTATGCTAGTTTGGATCTTGGGGTTGTGAATTCGAGTTCCACCTTGAGTGTAGAAATTACTTAAAATATAAAATCTTTTTTTTTTTTTAGATTTTATTTAACTGACCAAGACAACACAAGTGGGCAGAGCAGCAGGTAGAGGGAGAAGCAGACTCCCCGCCGAGCGGAGAGCCCGAGGTGGGGCTCGATCCCAGGACCCTGGGACCATGACCTGAGCCGAAGGCAGCCGCATAACCGACTGAGCCACCCAGGCGCCCCTTAAAATATAAAATCTTAAAAAAATAAATAAATAAGGAAGCCTTAGAGAGGTTCAGTTGTTTCTACCTGAAGAGAGCCAAACCAGATTTTGTGTCTCCAATGAATAACCTTCCTCTCAAAGATGTTTTAACTCCATGAATTAAGCATCATTGAGGCGATAATGCTTTACACTTGTAGCATAGTATTTTGGAGTTAATTTTTTTAAGATTTTATTTATTAGAGCGTGAGTGAGAGAGAGCAGGAGCGGGCCAGAGGGCCATAGAGAAGCTGACTTCCTGGTGAACTGAGCCCAGTGTGCTCCATCCCAGGACCCTGAAATCATGACCTGAGGAGAGGCAGACGCTTAACCCACTGAGCCACCCAGGCACCCCAGTATTTCGGAGTTTAAAGTATTTTCCCGTTTACTGACCTATTTGATTCTCAAAGGCAGTATCCCAGGCTGGTTAGGTACACGGACTTTGGAATACAGCAGGCCTTGCCTCAACCTGAGCTTCCTTCCTTTGCAATGACACCACTTCACCAGGTTGTGAAAATTAAATGAGATCAGGTAGGGGCACCTGGGTGGCTCAGCTGTTTAAGCATCTGCCTTCGGCTCAGGTCATCATTCCAGGGTCCTGGGATCAAGCCCCACATTGGGCCCCCTGTTCAGCGGGGAACCTGCTTCTCCCTCTCTCTCTCTCTCTACCTGCCAGCTCTGCCTGCTTGTGCTCTTTCTTTCTCTCTAAAATAAATGAAATATTTTAAATAAATAAATAAAATGAGGTAATGTAAAGTGCCTGTTTGCCACGTAGTTAAAACCTCAATAAACAATAGTAATATTTTCACATCTGGTACGTACCCTTTGAGCACAGCAGATACAAAAGGTGGGAAGGGAATTAACATACACTGATCTTTGTGCAGGGCACTATACTAATTACTAGCTAACACCCTAGTTACTAATAGACTGTCGTAGGTTAAATTACTTGATGAATAACAATCGAAACCTTAACAGTTCTCAGTTCAAGGGAAGCCTTTGTTATAAATCTGAATTGATCAAAGAATGCTCAGGCTGAAACAAAAATTATCATGACCATTCATGTGTAGATGTATCTTACCTCTCCCTTTTGACAGTGAGCTGGAATTGTGCCTGGTCATTTCAGTCTTCCTCCTCTTTGTATTCCTGCTTTATAGAAATGTGTGGGAGAGTCAAAGATAAAACCACCCTTGAGAGGCAAAGACTTTTAATGGAAAGTGTACAAGAAAACAATTATGAAAACCTGATAACAGGATCTGTCTCTGTGGAATGGGAAGGAGGGTTTGTGATGGAAGGTGCTAGTCAAAAGGGACTTATCGGGATGCCTGGGTGGCTCGGTTGTTAAGCGTCTGCCTTCGGCTCAGGTCATGAGATTGAGCCTTGCATCGGGCTCCCTGCCCCTCGGGAAGTCTGCTTCTCCCTCTCCCCTCCCCCTGCTTGTGTTCCCTCTCTTCGCTCTCTCTCCGTCAAATAAATAAAATCTTAAAAAAAAGGACTTATCGAATCTATATTTTTACATGAAGAAGGTACTGGTCTTTTAATTAAAGATAAACATCAAGAGGGCGCCTGGGTGGCTCAGTTGGTTAAGCGACTGCCTTCGGCTCAGGTCATGATCCTGGAGTCCCAGGATCGAGTCCCACATCGGGCTCCCTGCTCGGCAGGGAGTCTGCTTCTCCCTCTGACCCTCTTCCCTCTCATGCTCTCTCTCTCTCATTCTCTCTCTCTCTCTCAAATAAATAAATAATATCTTTAAAAAAAAAGATAAACATCAAGAAAAGAGAGACCGGGGTGCCTGGCTGGCTCAGTTAGAAGAGCATGTGACTCTTGAACTCAGTGTTGTGAGATGGAGCCCCAGGTTTGGTGTACATTTTCCTAAAAATACATAAACTTAAAAAAAAAAAAAGAGGGGCGCCTGGGTGACCCAGTCGGTTGAGTGTCTGCCTTCGGCTCAGGTCGTGGTCAGCGAGGAGCCTGCTTCCCCTCTGCCTGCCATTCCCCCTGCTTATGCTCTCTCCCAAATAAATAAATAAAATATTAAAAAAAGACCATGTGTTAGTTCTGTGACTTGTACAAGATATGTCACCTTTCCAGTCCCTCAATTTCTGCTTCTGTTATATTCAAAAATATCTGTCTTTTCTGTATCAGGCATACTATGCTGGATACTTTTGATAAATTACCATTTATCAAGGGAGACGTCCCACCTCAGATCTAGGATCAGAGAGAAAAATAAGGGTAATCAAAGTCCTAAAACCTCACTGATAATAGTTATTACCACCTGGATGTAATAGAACTATCCTCTCACAATAGGCTCTCCTAGGGGATATCACTACCACCCATTCCCACCCAGCCTGACTCTGATACATTGACTCTGAAACTTATTTCACATCCTGTGACTGCAAAGAACACCACCATCCAATTCACCAATTTTTTGTTTAAGTACACTTGGCTGGACTACAGTGAGAGCATAATGTGATAGAAAATACACTGGAGAAATTCTCAGAAGCCTGGATTTTTAAGTCTGTAAACATGGCAGGCAATAAAGAAGGTGGGTGAAACCAGATGAAACCCATCTCAGAAAGAATCGGTAATGGGTAGCTGAGACTTAGGAAGATAAAATCAAAACGTATAAACTCCAAAGCAGAATTTTCGCAATCTAGATAAAGCTAATCACTAATTAAGTTCAAGTCTAATCTCCTGATTTACGGTACGTGATCATAATCCAATGCATTATACCCTGCAGAAGAATGTGATAACTGAGTGGGAATGGTCTGTATAGAATCTATTAAAAAAAAAAAAAGCCTTAAGAAGCAAAAATGTACACCATGCAGGGGAAAGGGTAGCCTGACTAACCAGCACATAGAACATTTTGGTCCCTTTGGCAGGTGTCTCTCTTTAGCAGATAGAGACGAATGATCCAGGCCTATTAACCATAAAAATCACCCAAGATTCCCCTACCCATGTTCCATGTCAGGAGCAACCTTCTAATGAGAATTGGGCTTCTTGGGGTGCCCAGCTGAGTCAGTTGCTGGAGCTTAAGACTCTTAATCTCAGGTTGTGAGTTCAAGCCCCACATTGGACATAGAGCTTATTTAAAAAATAATAATAATAAAAATAAACAAGGGGCACCTGGGTGGCGCAGTCAGCTAAGTGTCTGTCTCTTGGTTTCAGCTCAGGTTGTGATCTCAGGGTTGAGAGATAAGGACCCCATGTCAGGCTCTTTGATCAGCCAGGAGTCTGCTGGAGATGCTCCCTCTCCCTCTCCCCTTCCCCATATCTCTCTCTGTCAAGTAAATAAGTCTTTAAAGTAGTGAAATTCTGCTTACTTTATGTGGCATTGACAGGTTCATGCAAGGCACTGCCTATGAAAGTCCTCAGAAAATAAAAAATAATTGGACTATAAGAATCATAAGGAATTATTATTACCATGAAGAACATTATTTGATTTCATCAATACTTATATAACCCTAGTCAGTGGTTGAAGTTTGGGTTCTAGAGGAATCCAGGAAGGCCTGGATTCCTGGATCCTAGAACAAGGGTCAGCAAACTATAACTCATAGGCCAAATCCAGCCCATCTCCTGTTTTTCTACAACCCACTAGCTAAGAATTATTAGCCATTTTTCCTTTCTTTCTTTCTTTTTTAAAGTAAGCTCTATACTTAATGTGGGGCTTGAACTCACAAACCTGAGATCAAGAGCCCCATGCTCTATTGACTGAGCCAGGCAGATGCCCCAAAGTCTAATTTTTTGTTGTTGTTGGTTTGTTTTGTTTTGTTTTGTTTTGTTTTAGGTGGAGGAGGAGCAGAAGAAGAAGGAGAGAGAGAATCTTAAGCAAGCTCCACGCCTAGCATGGAGCCTGATGCAGACATCATAACCTGAGCCAAAATCAAGAGCCTGACACTTAACCAACTGAGCCACCCAGGTTCCCCTTGTTTTGTCTTAAAGTGAACGCTACACTCAATGTGGGGCTGGAACTCATGACCCCAAGATCAAGAGTCACATGTTGGGGGTGCCTCAGTTGGTTAAGGAGCTGCCTTTGGCTCAGGTCATGATCCCAGGGCCCTGGGATCGAGCCCTGCATTGGGCTCCCTGCTCACTGGGGAGCCTGCTTCTCCCCCTCCCCCCTGCTCATGCTCTCTCTCTTAAATAAATAAAATCTTCAAAAAAAAAAGAGTTGCATGCTCCCCCGACTGAGCCAGCCATGTGCCCCTTGTTAGTCATTTTTAAATGGCCCCAAAAAATCAAAAGAATATTTCATGGCACACAAAACTTACCCAAAATTCAAATTTTAGTCTAGTAAGTTCCACTGTAACTCAGCCATGATTACGCATTTATGTATTGTCTGTGACTACTTTCATGCTACCATAGCAGAGTTGACTATCTATAACAGAAACCATGTGGCCCAGAAACCCTGAAATATTTACTGTCTGGCCTTTCACACACAAATAAGCAATCCCTGTTCTAGAAGATTCTGAGTGACCTTAAGCAAGGTACTTAATCTCATCCTGTTTTTTTTTTTTAAGATTTTATTTATTTATTCATGAGAGACACAGAGAGAGAGAGAGAGAGAGGCAGAGGGAGAAGCAGGCTCCCAAGGAGCAGGGAGCCCGATGCGGGACTCGATCCCAGGACTCTGGGATCATGACCTGAGCCGAAGGCAGACGCTTAACCATCTGAGCCACCCAGGTGCCCTCTCATCCTGTTTTGTTTTGTTTTTTTCATCCTGTTTTAGTTTTCTCAAATGCAAAATGGGGGTGACAATGCTAGAGGATTAAAAGAGTTCAATATAATGTGGGGTTTGCATCTTTTTTTTTTCAAAAATGATTTTTTTTTTCTTTGAGTAATCTCTACACCCAACCTGGGTCTTAAACTCATGACCCCCAAGATCAAGAGTCGCATATTCTACTGACTGAACCATCCAGGTGCCCCTGTGTCTTTTATTTTAATCCTTTTTGTTTTAGATTTTATTTATTTATTTGAGAGAGAGAGAATGAGAGATAGAGAGCACGAGAGGGAAGAGGGTCAGAGGGAGAAGCAGACTCCCCACTGAGCAGGAGCCTGATGTGGGACTCGATCCCAGGACCCTGAGATCATGACCTGAGCCGAAGGCAGACGCTCAACCGACTGAGCCACCCAGGCACCCTCGTGTAGCATTCCTTAATGTTGCCATTTTATATAATCATGGTACATTAAACTGATATTTTTCATTTTTTTCTATTTCTGTTTTTAAAAAATAGGGAGGTGGGTGGGGAGAGGGGTGAAAGAGGTAATGGGGATTAAGGAGTACACTTGTCATGATGAGAACTGGGTGATGTATGAAATTGTTGAATCACTATGTTTACACCTGAAACTAATATAATGCTGTATGTTAACTATTTTGGAATTCAAAAAAAAAAAATTTTAAATAGGGGCTTAGACCTAGTTTGTGGCGACATGGCTAAATGCACCAAGAAGGTCAGAATTAGGGGTGCCTGGGTGGCTCAGTTGTTAAGCATCTGCCTTCGGCTCAGGTCATGATCCCAGGGTCCTGGGATCAAGCCCCGCATCGGGCTCCCTGCTCGGCGGGAAGCCTTCTTCTCCCTCTCCCACTCCCCCTGCTTATGTTCCCTCTCTCGCTGTGTCTCTCTGTTAAATAAATAAATAAAATATTAAAAAAAAAGAATTCAGTTCTGTACATACTAATAATGTTTCTATTTTTCTGAAAATTCCTTCCTTTTCTGTAATCTAAGAGACTAGATGAAAACTAGTAGAGCCCACAATCGTTAAGCAACTGCCTTCAGCTCAGGTCATGATCCCAGGGTCCTGGGATCGAGCCCTGCGTCGGGCTCCCTGCTCAGTGGGAAGCCTCCTTCTCCCTCTCCCACTCCCCCTGCCTGTGTTCCCTCTCCCGCTGTGTCTCTCTCTGTCAAATAAATAAAATCTTTTAAAAAAAAAAAGTCAGAATCATGGGTAAATACGGGACCCTCATAGTGCCTCCCTTAGGAAAATGGTGAAGAAGACTGAAATAAGCCAGCACGCCAAGTACACTCATTCCTTCTATGGCAAAACCAAGTTGAAAAGACGAGCTGTGGGGATCTGGCATTATGTCTCCTGCATGAAAACCGTCACCAGTTGGCGGCTGGACCCTACAACAGCACTTCTGCCCTCA